>NC_028637.1:27554091-27622858 GCF_001406875.1 Solanum pennellii | reverse complement strand
GATAGGGGTTATTGTGCCCTATATGCAACCAGGGGTTATTGTGCCCTGTAAAGAGATAAAAAATGATAGGGGTTATTGTGCCCTATATGCAATTCAGGGGTTATTGTGACCTCTGAAGACATGAAAAATAAATAGGGGTTATTGTGCCCTATATGCAACCAGGGGTTATTGTGTCCTGTGAAGACAAAAAATGATAGGGGTTATTGTACCCTATAAGCAATCCAGGGGTTATTGTGCCCTGTGAAGACATGAAAAATAGAATAGGGGTTATTTTTTTTACTGATATTATTATTATTTAATATTACTTTATTTTATTTTATTTTTATTAGTACATTGACCAATTTAAAAATAAAATAAAATGCCCCAGATTTTATTCAGAAAAAAAATAATTCTTTTTTTTTGCATATTATATGAGAGACAAGGATTCAAAAACTTACCATCGCGGCATTTGTCTCTAGCGAATTACTTGCATGATTTGTCTTTATAGCTCTTTCAGCCTATAACTTTATTTCTATCTTTATTGTGCTCATGCCAAGACGGAATGTCATCATTTGATAAATGGTGTCATTCGTGATTTTTTACCAAGTAGACATTCTTATTTTTTTTTACTGTCGTCTTATGTTTCTCTCGAGAGTTTTCACTCATAAGGCCCTCTAATTTTTTTAATTTTTTATTTTTTTATTTTTTTTTGTAGCATATCATAGGCTACAATGTCATGTTTCAACTCTTCTAGATTTTAAATAGCATGATCATTATTTTATTGAGTGATTAGACCGAACCTCAATGAAGGGCTGCCTACGTATCCTCTTAGGAATCAGGTCGAACGTAGTTCAATAAAAAAAAGTTTTTTTTTTGATTTCTTTTTAGAAATATAATGAAAAAATTGGAAAAAGAATTAGTTCATGTTTGATAATGCCTTGACTTTAGTTGGTACCAACAATTAGTATTATGCATATGAACTATATTCAACTACTTTCAAATAAATTTGAGGTCAACTTTGAGTAATTTATATAGTTTCAAATTGTATCTCAAATATGCTTAAGTAATTACAAGATTAATTTATCTTGTCAAAATTAAGGGATAGAATTATTTGTATCTTCTTGTTTCAAATGCAATCTCAACATATGAAAGTTCTACATCACACAATATAATAATTTAGATCGTAGAACATTTTTGAAAGTCACTCCTACTCAGAAAGATATTCAATGCATGAAATTAAGATACCATATGCTTGGCCCTCATGTAAGCATCCACTAATATGATAACATAAAAAATGAGATCAAATAGGACTTGTCATTGGCTTGTAAATGTAGTCTTAGGGAAAGGTAGGATATTCATTTGGGATAAAGTGACTATTTCCTCCTTAGAATTTGCACAATGCTTTCAATATATATATATATATTTTTTTTTGCATTTGACCTTTGTTTTCTTGTAAGGTCTTTTTCATTTTTTTTCTCTTTATTTTTTGATTTCATCTCCTTTTTGTTGGAGATTTTTTTTTCATTTTTCATTCTATCTTTTTTTTTTTTTGACATATTTGATCTTTTTCACATTGTTACCCAACTTAGGTCTTTGATGTTATGTAGATATTTCATAGTGCGCTCAAGGAGGTGAGATAAAAGGAGTAGTGCATTTATACACTCAAAAGGTATATGCTAAGATGCGGTTATTCAAATAAAAAACTTTCAGGGTCAAAATGGGAGTTCTGTGGATAACATGTCATTCGGTAGGCTTGAAAGGCACAATCGATTCAAAGAAAGCCTATAATCCTTTCTCAAGTTAAATGTTACTCAAAATTTCGTCTCAACCAACATTCGGGCCAAGTTCTAGATCAGCAAAATCATGTCTTTGAATTTTACGTCTAAAGCTCACCACACAATGCATTTGAAACAATGAGGTCAAATTTATTTTATCCATAACTTTAAACAAGATAATTTCTCAAGTATGACATAAATATATTGAGAGATGCCAATAGAAGTCTATATGTCGCAACAAAGTTGATCTGTCTTACCAAATAGTTTAACACTTTTTTTTTCTTATGCATAATCCTAAGCATATTGTTACCAACCAAGTCAAAGAAAAATCTATATTTTTTTTTGCCCCAGTTTATGTGACTACGATTTTTAAATTTTTTTCTCGGTTGGACCGAACCTCACAATAAGGTTGCCTACGTATCTTGTTAAAACAAGAATCAGGTCTAACGTAGTTCCAAAATATAAATAAAAATATGCTTTCTTAAGGACAAATTCCATTTTTAATATATATACATATTATTTCATTTTTTAATTTTTAAATAATAATTAAGGTATTTTTGAATTTTTTTAATTTTTAAATAAGGATCACCGAACCCAAGGAAGGTTGCCTACGTATCTCATCAAGGTGAGAATCAGGTGTGCGTAGTTCGTTCAGATTGAACACTTAAATAATTTTTGTTAGAAATTTGTTGACAAATTCAACTCTTTTCTTCGTTTAAAGTGATATAAGAAAACTTTTACAATTTCTTTTTGTGAACTTTACATTGTAAAAGAATTTTTTTTTCTATTATTCTAATTTTAATTTAAAATGGTAAATTGAGTTAGTTATCCTAGATAGATCCGATCATATGTAGAGTCTTTAATAAAATCATATGTAAATGATTCAAATAATGAAGTCTACTAGGAACAACCATATTTGGTTTCAGTTACCAAGTTTAAACTCGTGGAAAAAAGTATCTAGACTGGCTTTAACACGAGCAGACAACTCGAGTTAGGGAGTAGCAACGTACCGGTAGCAGCGCTTTCCGGCTTTGTGCATGGGTGCTCCCTATCCTAAATATGTGTGACTAAAAATCCTTCACCATGGACCGAAGATCCACTGGCTATCTTGATAGAAGCGGGGTGCGCAGTCGCAATTCCCATATTATTATTACAGAAGACTCATAATGATTTGTGAGAGAAGACAGTTATAATCCAATTCAAATATTATCAAAACATTAAATAAATAAACAATTAGCATATTAAGTTAAATAAATACAATATCCAAAAGCGTAAATATATAAATCATAGTCATACATAAATCAATATTTAAAGCTCGAATTCTAGTTAGTGATCCCCAGCGGAGTCGCCATCTGTCACGCCCCTTTTTTTTCTCACTCAATATATTTTTGATTTTTTATTTTGTTTCGAAAGAAAAAGAGTTTTTCCAATTAAAGTGACGTTTTGAAAAGGGATAATTATTATTCAGAGTCGCCACTTGGAATTGAGTTTTGGTGTTCCAAGTCACCTTATTTAAATCCCTAATCAAAAGGAAAATTGACTCTATTTTTATTGGTCTGCGAACTAGAAATTCGGGTAAGGAATTCTGTTGACCGAGGGGAAGGTGTTAGGCACCCCTCGAGTCCCGTGGTTCTAGCACGGTCGCTTCATTGACTTTGATATGACTAGACTTAATTTTGAATATTATTTAACTTAATAATAAAAATTTTTTTTTTTTACTTTATTCTCTCATTTGTTTTATTTAAACCTTTTAAAAAAATCGTCTTATTTATTTTAAATCTAATTAAAATTATTTTATTATTTTTGGTGTGTGTCCATTAATTCAAAATTTGAAACATTCGTATTTATTTATATATTTATTATTTATTTATTTATTTTGCTTTTACATTTTTTTTTATATATATTTTTTTTATGTTATTATGGGGATGAATTTATATAGGTATTTTATAGTTAGAAAAATTTTTTAGAGTTCAAGTTAATTTAGGATTTCTATTTATTTATTTTTTAATTTAAAAATAGAAAGATGAAATTTTATGAGATTTGAATTAGTTTTAAAATCACAAAAATTCTAAATAGATTAGGACTATATTTATTTTTTAAGAAAGGTTTAAAAATTTTATTTTTTTAATGCATGTAACAATTTTTAACATTCTGTCTCTTTTTTTAAAAAAAAAAATTAATTATTATTTTTAGATCAATTCTTTTTGTTTACGTTTGTTGTCTTTTTCTTTTCTTTTTTTTTTGATATAACTAATTTTATTTTTTTTTTACGTTCCTTACTAAAAAACAATTTTGTGCTACATCCTTTTTTTTATCTTTTTTTTTTTTTACTTTTTGTTCTTTTTATGTTTTTTTTTTTTTAATCTTTTTACGTTTTTTCTGATTCTTTCTTTTTAGTTTTTACGTTTTTTTTTTCTTTCTTTTTTTTTTTTTAATTTTCTGTTTCTGTTTTTTTAAAAAAAAATCTGCTTTTTTTTTTCTTTCTCTCTTTTTTTTTTAAGAAAAATTTTATTTTATCATTATTTTTATTATTATTTTATAAAATTTGTCTTCTTCTCCCCTTTTTTTTTTAATAATTTTTGTTATATTTTTTTTTTCTTCATTCATTTTTTTTTTGTTTTTTTTTGTTTTATATATATATTTTTTCTCATTCTGCTTCTCTTCTTCTTTTTTTTTTTAAATTTTTATGTTTTCTTTTTTTCACGTTTCTTTTCTTTCTTTTTTTTTTTAATTTTCTGTTACCCTTTAAAAAATCTGATATTTTTTCTTTTCTTTTTTTTTTCGTTGTTTTTTTTTTCTTTTTATGTTTTAGGCTTTCTTGTTATTTTTTATTTATTTATTCATTTATTTATTTTGTTCTTTTGTTTTCTTTATACAATTTTTCTAAAAAATTTATTATAATTATTAATAGTAATTATCACTAATTTATCATGAATCTCTAGATGAAATTTACAATTTAGATAAAAAAATACTAATTATTTATATATCCTAATCTAACAAGTCTATAATAAATCCAATAAAATCTTCTAAAGTGAAAATAGACGGAAAGATATATTAATATGGTTAAATTCAACAATTCAATATGCGACATAATATTGCAAAATCGATCTAAAAAAAAACATAATAATAATAACAACGTAGCAATAATCAATATAATACATGTGATTTGAAGTATTTCATGCTATTGAAATCAACTTTTCATAGAAATAATATTATTTAGATTATGCGAGAAATTATAGTTACCTCGCTGCGAAAATTGATACGGAAAAAAGTAAGCTGTTATCCACGAATTCGGAATCACGATCAAATCTCTAACTCTAACCTAATTCTCAAAAGAAATAACTCGTTTTTTCCTTTCTATATTTCTCTCTGTATTTTTTTTCTCTATATCTCTCTTTTCCTCTCTGTATTTCTTTGTATCTGTCTGCCTACGTCTATCAATTGAACGTGTTTTTATAATAATTTGGCTGAGAGTTTGATGCTAATTAAAAGGATAGTAATAGAGTTGGATTAGGATTTTGTTTGAAATATTGTTGAGGGAATTGGGGTTGAGATAAGGATTTAAAATAAATAAATAATAATAATAGAAAATTAACAAAAACAAAACAAAACAAAAAAAAATGTTTAAAAAAAATAAAAAAAAAATCAAAAGGAACGTCCAAAAGAAGAAAAAAAAAATAATTAAAATTAATGGGATGAGACTTTTTAGTAAAATAAGTTAGAAAGTTGGGAATAATTAGGATAAGATAAACAAATTTGAAATCTTTAGGATTTATCTTTTCTTTTCTTTTTCTTTACATTTTCATAATATTTTCTATAGTATTATTATTTTTAAACTAGATAATTAACAAATAACTTAAATTCCCAACTTCTATTTATCAATTTTTTTTATTAAACTATAATTGATCTTATTAGTTTTATTAATTTACAATTTATTATTATTATTTTATTTTATTTTAAATATAACCTTTTTTTTAAAAAAAATAAAAAATAAAAAAAATAAAAATTGGTGTTTGACTCTTTATATTTTGGTAAAAAATTAGGTGTTCACAAAGTCCTTAGCAGCATCTTCATCCAATTGGCCTAGCTTGTTGAGTTGGTCTTTGAACTCTTCATAATATTTGCTCCAAGCACACCACCACATCAACTTTTTCATTTCCCCGCTCCTCCACTTTTTTAGCCAATTAGCTTCGATGTGCCTAACACAAAATCTTTGATGAGCTGTAGGAAGTACATTGATCACAACATCCAGTAACCCCTGTAAGATTAAAAAGAACATACCAATGAAGTAGACGTCACGATTAAAACATAAAATAAGTCAAAAATATAATGAAACATGTTTAAAAAATGATAAACTTTTTGCATGTCAGAAATAAAAGTCACTCCAGTTCCATCTTTAAGGTCTAAAGACCTCTTCAAAAGCTCCACAAACCATGACCATGTCCTGTTAGTTTCTTTGTCAACCATTTCCCAAGCAATTGGATAGAATTAATTCATAGAATCTTGTCCTATTGCAACCAATAATTGACCTTTGATCCTATCCTTCAAGAAAGTACCATCCAAACCAATGAGTGGTCTTAATCCACTTTTCCAACCTACCTTCAAGGCATTAAAACATATGTACATCCTCAAGAACTTTCTTATACCTTGCTCAAAAGCATCTTTTGAGATGTTTATTTCAACATCGATACCTGGATTAGACTTTTTTAATTCAGCCCCATATGCTTCAAGTTTGTTAAAGTCATCCTTGAAACTCCCGTCTAGTTTTTCAAGGATCATCACCTTAGTCCTCTTTAGCTTGGATTTTGTAACATTCAAATCAAAATCAGTTGATAATTCTTCTCTCATTTCCTTGATAGTGTACTTAGGATCTCTTTGTAATTTACTTTTGAAGTATTGAGCTAATGTCTTCAAATCAGCCCTCGAATTTTTGTAGCATGGAAAACAAGTATGTTCACTTATCAAATTTTTTATACTAAATCCAGAAGCCCCTTTTTTATCCTGTGAAATATTACATTTAAAAGGGCATCCAACTTGACAAACATACCTAGCCCTGTTAGGATCAGTTTTTTCAATCTTCAATCCACGTTCACTAGCTATAGCATAGTAGTTCATTGTCTTTCTAGATTCTTCCATGGTGGCAAATGACATCCCCTTCTCTAATTCCTTGTAGTGCTACAAATTATTAATTACAGTACTGTTTCTTTGTTTCTTAAACAACTGAAACCTTTCTTCATCATGCTCCACATCAGAAGGAATATCAACCTCACAATCAGAATCTTCTGGTACATGTTCATTATCTGATGCAACTTCAACATCTACATGATATCTCTCTAAATGATAAAGAATGTTAAGGGTATCAACTGTCAAGTCCGTATCATCTACAGCAAATAAGTCAATATTCTTAAATTCATGACAAACCAGACATTGTAAAGCCCTAATACCATCATCACCTTCAACTATGTAGTATCTACCAGATGGTCCAACAACTAAGAGTTGTTTCACTTTAAAATAACCAAGTTCTTTCTTAAATTCTTCACATAAGTCTTTGTACGACAACAAGTCTGGATCAAATTCATGCCATGTATGCATCAACTTCTTAGTGTACAATAATTGGGGAGAAAAGACCCATTCACCCCATGGTAAAAAAGTATTGTTACTTAAGCAATCATTCTTCAGTAATGTACACATGCCAAAAAAACAATTGATTAAATAAGGGACTAACAACGTAAAACAATAAAATATGGTCAATATGATGATTAAACTATCCAAAATAACTTAAACCGAAGAACAAGAAACAAATCTTGCTAACAACTTGTCTACGATTCATGTCTGATTACTTGATGGAGGGCAAAGGGAGAAAGATTAAAGGAATGCAAGAAACTGAATAATATAGTGTAAAAGTTTTGTAGAAAATACACTTCAAAACCACAACAATAAGAAACAAATAACATCATTAAAAGACATATTTTAACTAATAAACAATGATTCCCTTTATACTATTGTCACATACACTCCCCCAAATTTAAAATCTGAACACTATTCAGGGCCACAACAAAAAGAACAAACAAGATTAAGTTGAGAACTTTAACTATAAAAAATAGTGTTAAAGTCATTTGCAGAACAATCGTAAAAAATCCCTAAATATGACAACAACGAATACAATATGGGACCATAACAAACAATAAACAAACAAGATAATTAAATCTTGAGAACTTTAACTGTAAAATAGTGTTAACCCACTTACAAAACAATCATAAAGGATCCCTAAATTTGACAATGAATACAATATGGGACCACAACAAAAAGAAAAAAAGAAAGATCATTAAAAGTCAAAAACATTACTTATTAAACAATGCAGTTACACATACAAAAATAACAAACCCACATGACTTAGAACCCAATATGTACACTTTCTTGAAATCCTTTACCAACCACATTAAATAACTATTTAGTAGTAATATGTCAACTAAGCTCTTTAATCTTCATAAACGAGATTAAAGAAAGAACATTAAATTCGTCGGAGAAGGAGGAGTTGGTCGTTTTCACTTCTATTCTTAGATTGGGTTTTTAGGGTAAAAGTGAATGAAAAATTGGGTTACTTATGGGTTATATGGGATTTTTTTAAATTTGGGTGGGTCTTTACTTGGGTGGATCTTTATTTGGGTGGATTTTTTATTTAATAATTTTTCAGATTTTTGATTTTTTATTACAAAAAAAAATTACGTGCACGAATTTAAACTTGACACGTGTAAAAAGTGATTTTGTAAAACCACCATTAAAAAAAATGGCATGAATGAGCCTTTTAAAACGGTAGTGGCATGGATGAGCCAAACTTTTAACGGATGGCATAAATGAGCCTTTTTTGAAAGTTCGATGGCATATTTGAGTCTTTTCCGTTAATATTATGAATAGAAATGTATAATTTTGATACCACATATGTTAATTATAATATATGGATATATATTTGCATTATATATGACTAAATATATTCCCATATTTAATTATCATGTATCAATTTTAATTTAGGATGTGAATTTATATGATATTTATAAATTTGGTATACTAAAACTTTAGAAACAACATATGCATCATATTTATAGCAATTTATATTACGTAAAATAGAATAATATAATGTACTTGAAATATATTAATAGTATTTTATTTTTATAAGCTTTAAACATTAAAAAAAATAAAGAGAAAAAGATACAGAATTTCTAGTTAAGTATAGAGAAAATTTATTTTTTAAAGGAGAATTTATACAATTTGCTTACTTATTTTTTTTGTAAATATTATATATTAACTTATATTAAAATCAATATTCAATAGTTAAATATTCATGTAATGTAATCTCTACATAACTAACTAATACCTACATAACTAAACCCTATACTTCATACCTACATAATTAAACTTTCAATAATTAATACATACATAACTAAACCCTGAATAACTAAACCCTGCATAATTAATACATACATAACTAAACCCTGAGTAACTAAACCCTGTATAACTAATACATACATAACTAAACCCTGCTTAACTAATACCCGCATAACTAAAAGCTAAATAACTAATACCTGCATAACTCTAACCAATAACCAAACAATCCCCTAATGTATTAAACATTTCTGAGTTAAATTTTTTGGAACAAACCCGATTTTTCAATACAAATACATAAGCATTATAGTCATTGATTACCAAATTACAATAACAATACTTGAATTACAAGGAAAAGTACTGAAATATCAAGTAAGTAGGGAAAAGAGATAAGAATAGGGATGAGAAGTTTAGATTCTAGAAAAAGATGAGAGGACAATAAGTTTCTTCATAATCGCATACCCTCCATAACTGTAGATGAAAACCATTTAAGCTCTACTCAACCTGGATCCCAAGCAAATCTATTATTGGGCTGTCTAATTCTTGGGCCTCTCTGTGGTTTAGTCCCAGGTCTAACAGCTTGGCCAACCTCTGATCTATCCTCGTTCACAACAATACTCCCCTCGAATCGAGAACCTTGTCTTCAAGGTTCGAGTAGAGAAAAACTAACGAGGGAAGTATAACATTCTCGTGAAACAATTTATCAAAATAGTTCAACACCAAAGCATATGTTATATGTAAACTCTTGGCTATGTGTTAAAGTATAGAAGGCAGTGGCACCTGCAGCTTCACGACGATAATTTCCCGAGGCATGTTACAAATCAGTACAAGTGATGAAGATCCTTGAATAACAAGAACTTTAGTATTAACTCGAATTGAATAATTGTTAAACCGAACCGAGTGAGAGAAAGATCAAAAAGTTCTAAAACCAATCCTAGGAACACCCATTTTCTCAACCAAGCCAAGAACATAATCTTTATGTTTAAAAATAAAACTTGTATATAGCACTAATAGGTCTACATTCTCTGCAAAATAAAGACTCTTGGATGCATTATATCTATAACCAACAGCGAACCCAATGGACAAGTCTTCTCCACTTCTAATTTTAGTTTCAACTGTTTTACTAACATAGAAATTCCCAAGTAAACAACTTCTCTTTTTTCTTTAATTTCTCCAAATAATGCATGTGCCTATATGTTCTTATTAGAACGTGTTAGAACCAGGAACTCAAAACTAACTCCAGGATCCCATTCACCATTGTCATATGAAATTCCATGAACAAGTACAATGAAGGTAGTCACGCCAAGATTGATTTGAAATTGAGTTAAGAGATGTTGATTAATGAAAGTATTAGCAATTTTACAAGTCGATGTCTTAAGGATTTCCTTGAACTTGTCCACAACTATGGTGGAACGTCCCTTGCAAAGGCTATGAAATTTCATTGAAAAAAAGCAATTTGTTTTACACTCACCTACTTTCATCATTTTCTTCTTCTCTGCAAAATTTTTCATACTCCACGTATGTCATTACTTCATCTACACGAATTTCACTTTCCAAGGTCTTAATTTTATAAATTTGTGGTTCATTAGAGTTACAATCAATATGAGTTGCATTAACTTACCTCTCAGACAATTCTCCTTGGGGATGTACATTGAACAATTCCACTGTGATACTTGGAATAATTACAAATTCCTCACCAGCCCTTTCAATTGGAGTGTCAGTGGGGCAGTTGCGAGTTAACCTTTCATCAAACACCTTGTGCACATCCATTTTTCTTTTGTGTTCAGATTTCTCTTCATAGTTTTTAAGCAAAGGTGAATTGGTTATATTTTTATGTAACGTGAGTTTACGATACTTCTAATGCATTTCACTTAGAAGTTGTGTGTCTCTAGGGTATGTTTGTGTTGGTTTTATGTGTTTTTTGTCATGATTTTAGGATATAAACTCAGGTGTGGGGATTTGAGGAGAAAACTGAAGGAATGGCAGAAAAAGGCATCTACGGAGGAAACCTATGGACCGTAGGTTGAGTTACACCCCGTAGATGATGGTCGTAGAAGGGAAAACCAAACATTGATAAAGATTAGGGAAGTCTTGACTATGTGTAGAACCACAATGATGACTTACGGATCATAGAGTGATCTATGGACCATACTGAAGCTCCGTCGAAGTGATCTGAGAGGTGGTTGTAGTACTTGATGCTGAAAAAATCTAATTTTGGAGCAACAGAGAAGAGTTACGGACAAAATCCTGACTTACGGTCCATACTTCTAGATCTTAAAAGTCGACAGAGATCCTATATATTTTGAAGGTTAAAAATTTCCCAAGTCATGAAGCACGGAAGGGGCCTACGGACTATAGATTGACTTACGGACCGTAGGTCAGCCTCGTAGAATAAAGACGCGTCCTGCATTTTTATTTTCTTATTTCATTTCCTTTTTATTTCAAACTTAGTTTTCGATAAATAGGGGATAAAAACCTCATTTTGGGGGTTAGACATTATTATTCTTGTTTAGTTTATGCTTTGGGAGATTAACTTGCAAACTTTTGGCAATTGTTGATTTCTAAAGTACTTTATGATGATTTTGGCTTTGCAATTCAAATTGAGATTTTGGGTTTATTCTTATTGTTACGTAAATTCATGATTATTTCATTTAAAAATATGAATTGTTCTTGCTAATATGAGTAACTAAATACACAACTAGGGTTATGGGAACCATGAGCGATTAACAAAGTATGAATAGTAATTAAGCAATTCTTGAATAGTGTTAATGCATGCATTGATAATTCTTTCATTTAAAAGTTTTTTTAATGGTGGAAAATGTTAGAACTCGCCTTATGGGTACTTGCCGGACCAATGAGGAAGTTAATATGAAAAAAATTATCAACATACATTTAGTGTGATACTATCTAAAAGACTAGTGTCGATTGATATGAGGTTGAAAACTAAGTCATACATAGATGCAATGTCTAATATGAGGTAAGAATTAGTAAGTTATGCACACGTAGCTGGACAAATGTGCGAGGTAAAATTTTTTAGATGCCGGACCAAAGATTTAAAGATACCTAACTTATCATTTTGCATGTAATACATTAGAAAAAAATTGTTATTACTAGGATTACCACATAATGAGCTTGTGGGGAAAATTATGCCATAGTTCTTCTCTCATCTTGATAACAACTAAAGTTTGAATCTTGCTCACTAATTACTTACATAATTTTTCGAATTTGTTACACGAAACCTCTCCCTTTATTACTTGTTTCCTGAAATACATAAGCTAAAAATATTATCATTAGTTATTTAAGTCTAAACCGTTTTTCCTCGTGTGATAGACCCCAATCTACAAGTTGGGTTCTTTACTTGATAACGATCTCTTATGCTTCTTTAGGGAGATGTAATTTAAGTATATCAAATTTTAATGTCGCTGCCGGGGAAATTTGCTTTTAGATTTAGGTTAACAACATTATTTAACTTTAGTCAACTATTTCCTAATTTTAGTTTTTTTTTGGTTTTATCTCTCTCAGGTTAACTCTAGTGTATGCCAAGTACATGGAGTCAAGGATAACCACTTGCTCCCTACGATCCAGAACTCAACTAAACACTACAGAGAATGAATAATTAGGGAGTAAAAGTTAACCTCATTTGAGGAGACTCGCAGATGGTGCCGGGATGCAACCTTCGAGGGTGGTTAATGAAAATAATTAGGCTCCAACTGAAAATCGATTGGGAGATGCACTGAGGATGCAATAGCAACAGGAGCCACAACCCCAAAAAACAACTATAGGGTCAATTATAACATTGTTGACTCTGATGGACCACTTGTTTTACCCCCTTCTATCACTGGGTCAGACCTTTGTGATAACTAGTAGCTTGATGCAGATGCTCACGGAAAATGGGTTATTTAAAGGGTTGGCATCGACTGACCCTCATGCTCACATAGCCAAGCTTAGGGTGGTTTGCAAAAGTTTTGTAGGACGATCGGATTGGGACATGGATGTTATCGGGCTGCGAATGTTCCCTCTATCGTTGACTGGCAACGCAACAGTTTGGTTTAATGAACTCCCTTACAACTCTATCTATACATGGGACCAACTGACTAAAGCATTCTTAACAAAGTTCTTTCCAGTGTCCAAGAAGCTGAACAAGAAGGATAAGCTTATCAACTTCATGGCACTACCTGGAGAGTCTGTGAGTAGTTCTTGGGATTGGCTCACCGATTTCATTAGAAGTATTCTGAATCACCGCATTAATGATGAGTCATTGAAGGAGTACTTATACCGAGGGAAGGATAACATCCGTAAGGCGGTTCTTGACACTATTGTTGGGGCTTCTTGTGGAGATTTCACCTTTGAGAAAATTACGGAAAAACTGGAGAAGATCTCTCGTAACAACAAAGCTTGGAGCACTATAAAGTTGGATACTGACAAAAATAGATTTGCAGTCCAAGCCATAAGCAACCAATCCGAAGATTATATGCGTGAGGAGATGGCACAGATGACAACAAAAATGGGGTTGGTACTGAAGCGTGTGAGCGGAGGTGCTGAGAAGGTAAATGTTGTAAATTATTTGACTAAAACTCTACCACCGGCTGAGAAGAACTACTATGAGGAAGATGTGTATACGATGAATGATCAGACGGGGAGTTACCGACCAAATGCCCAAGTTTCAAATAGGGATAATTGGAACCAAGGTCAAGGAAATCAAGTTCGGAACTATGTCAATTACAACTGAGAGGTTTAGTATGTCCAAGATGTGAGCTATAATCGCGATAACAACTACAATTGGAACAACTGTGACAACAGAAATGATCGGGTTGGGCCTTATGTTCCTATCAAAAATTGGGAATCTTGTCCTAGGGAAGCTGGAGGTAATATGTCACGTATTGATGATATGATGTAGAAAATGATGAGATGGTTTGATGCAACCGATGAGAATGCTAAGGAGATGCGAAATGACTTTTCTAGCATTGGTCAAAAAGTTGACGCCCATGCAGTATCATAAAGCATTTTGAGCAACATATGACGGAGTTGTCCACCACAGTGAACCCATGCCAACCTGACACTCTTCCAAGCAGCACTTTTCAGAATTCGAAGAACGATGGACAGTGTATAGTAGTAACTACTCACGGGGGTAAGCAAAGTATAGATCCACCAATGTCGTCTAAGGTGGAATTTGATACTAATAGAGATGATGATATGGTTGAGCGGGGGGAGAGTCCGAGAATGCGATAGAGAAAGATGTTTTGCTAACAGAAAGTGGTTCCCATACCTAGACCTTCGCCTCC
This sequence comes from Solanum pennellii, assembly GCF_001406875.1. Lineage (NCBI taxonomy): Eukaryota > Viridiplantae > Streptophyta > Magnoliopsida > Solanales > Solanaceae > Solanum > Solanum pennellii. The sequence continues at coordinate 27,608,442 of NC_028637.1, read as the reverse complement.
TTTTCCACATAGATTAACAAAGAAGACCAAAGAGGGAAAATACCGCAGTTTCTTTAGTATGTTAAATAAACTTCCAATCAATGTTCCATTGATAGAAGCTTTGGAGCAAATCCCTAGGTATGCTATGTTTATGAATGACATGGTGACAAAGAAGAGATCAGTGAGTTTTCAAGATGATGATAAGTTGCAACATTGTAGCTCTATTGCTACAATATCCCTTGTGCAGAAAAGGGAAGATCGCGGTGCTCTCACTATCTCTTCTACTATTGGGTTATTGCACTTTTCCAAGGCATTGTGTGATCTTGGTGCTAACATTAACCTCATGTCATTGTCCATTTAGAAGAAGTTGGTATTGGATGATCCACAACCAACTACGATGCGGTTTCTCATGGCCGATCGAACTATGAAGAGGCCTATTGCAGTGCTCCACAATGTGCTAGCAAAAGTGGAGTCATTCATCTTTCCGGCCAATTTTATTATTATTGATTATGAGGTTTACTTTGAGGTTCCCATTATTATAAGGAGGCCATTCCTTGCCACGGGTTGTGCTTTGGTTGAAATGGAGAAAGGACAGATGAAGTTCAAACTTAACAATGAAGAAGTAACATTCGACATTTGACGTTCATGAAGCTGAGTGGTAAGCACCAATTAGTATCTGCCCTAACTTATAGAGTTGAGAATTGTTCTGAGGTGCAGATCGAGAGACTAGGCATTGAGGTATTAGCAGTAGTCATGATGAACTTTGAGAGTTATTGCATCGAAGAGTATGATGAGTTGGTGGCCCGACTTGATAGGTGCGAATATCGTTCAAACATAAGAAACTAGAGTTGGATATAAAGAATTATGAGTCCCCATCCGCGAGATCGTCTGTGGAAGAGGCACCTAAATTGGAGCTCAAGGCTCTACCTCCACATTTGAAGTATGCATTCTTGGGTAAATATTACACTCTCCCAATCATTATTGCGGTGGATCTTAATGGGCGATAAGTAGAGTGTATGGCATCATTGTTAAAGAGGTCCAAGTGAGCTATTGGGTGGACTATTGCTGACATTATTGGAATCCTTCCTGGATTTTTGTTCTCAGAAAATCCAACTCATATCAGATCATTAGCCTAATATTGAGCATCAGAGGAGATTGAATCAACCTAAGAGGTAGTTAAGAAAGAGATTATCAAGTGGATGGATGCTGGAGTTATATGACAACCTAAAAAGGGTGGTATTTCTGTGGTTCCCAAAGAAAGAAACGATCTTGTCCCGATGCGGCCGGTGACCGGATGGAGAGTTTGACCACTTTCTAGTGCCCTTCATGGATCAGATGTAGGATAGACTTGCAGGAAATGGATGGTACTACTTCCTTGATGGGTATTAAAGCTACAATCAAATCTCTATTGCCCCAAAACACCAAGAGAAAACCACCTTCACTTTCCCTTATGGGACCTTCGCTTTCAAACGCATGCCATTTGGCTTGTGCAATGCTTTGAAAACTTTACAACATTATATGATGTCGATTTTCTCTGACATAGTTGAGGAAACTATAGAGGTGTTCATAGATGATTTCTTTGTGGTTGGTGACTCTTCTGATAGATGTTTGGATAATTTGGTTGAGGTACTGAAAATGTGTGAAGACTGCAACTTGTTGTTAAATTGGGAGAAATGTCACTTTTTGGTGAAAGAAGGCATAGTTTTGGGGAATCGAATCTCCGAGAAAGGTATTGAGGTAGATATATCTAAAGCTTATAGAAAATCTTCCTCTACCTATCTTCACAAAAGGTGTGAGAAGTTTTCTTTGTCATGAAGGCTTTTATAGGAGTTTCATAAAAGATTTCTCAAAAATTGCACATCTGTTGTGCAAATTTCTTGAAAAGGGAGTAAATTTGATTATATGATGCTTGTTTGATAGCATATGGAGAGTTAAAAAAAAATTTTGGTCTCTGCTCCCATTATTGCTCTAGATTAGGGGGGACCCTTTGAGGTCATATGTGATGCAAGTGGGGTGGCGCTTGACATGGTATTGATACAAAGGTGTGAGCGGATACTTCACCCTATTTAATATACAAGCAAATCTCTAAATGCAGCCCAAAGGAATTACACTGTAACATAGCAAGAGATTCTTACAGTGGTGTTTGTATTTGAGAAATCTTAATCTTATTTGCTTGGGATTGTGGTCATAGTGCATACGAATCATTCAACGTTGAGGTAGTTGATGGATAATAAGGATGTAAAACTGTAACTCATTAGGTGGGTGTTGTTGTTGAAGAAGTTTGATTTTGTGGTGAAAGAATGCTAGGGGACATAAATCTGCCAATCACTTGTCTAGATTGGAGGTTGAAGCCTTTCTAGAGCTTGTTGATAAGGGTGAGATTAGTGATATGTGCCGAGATAAAAGGTATTGGTTTNGGTTGCTTCCTATGATCTCATTCCTTGGTTTGATGACTTTACTAATTATTTGGCAAGCGATTTGGCACCCCCGAATTCGTCGTCTCATGTGAAAAAGTTCTTTTAGATGAGCCATACTTGTATCGTAATTGTGCTGATGGGATTATTCATCGTTGTATGCCCGAGGTTGAGATGTTGAGTGTTCTTGAGGCGTGTCATTAATCACCTTTTGGTGGGCATCATAGTGGTGTTCGGACTGCTCATAAGATTTTGCATAGTGGATACTATTGGCCAACCATCCACCAAGACGGTCATGACTTTGCCAAGTCTTGTGACCGTTGCTAAAGAGAGAGAGGGATTTCAAAAAGGCATGAGTATTCTATGAACCCAATCATGGTAATCAAGTTATTTGATGTATGAGGCATTGCTTTTATAGGGCCATTTGTGAGTTCATATGGGATGAATTATATTCTTGTTGCGGTTGATTATGTATCGAAATGTGTGAAAGCAATTGTTCTCCCCAACAATGAAGGTAAGAGTGTCACCGCATTCTTGTAGAAGAATATCTTCTCCAGATTTTGTACCCCAAGGGAGATTTCAGTGATGGAGGTTCCCACTTTTTCCATAAGTTATTTAAAACACTTCTTGAGAAATATGGTTTCCACCACAATGTAGCCACTCCTGACTATCCAAACTAGTGGACAAGTTGAAGTGTCCAACTGAGAGATAAAGCAGATCTTGGAGAAGACTGAATGCTAATAGAACGGATTGGTCAAGGAATCATGATGATGCTCTATGTTCCTATCACACTTCATACAAGAATCCCATAGGTATATCTCCATACCAAAACATATATGGGAAGTCTTGCAATTTGCTAATAGAGATCGAGCATAAGGCTATGCAGGCAACGAAGAAGATAAACTTAGATTGGGACGCCATATCAACTAAAAGAGTGAATTACTTGAATTTGCTCGATAAATTTCGCCTAAAAACATATGAAAATGCATCCTTGTATAATGAGAAGATGAAGAAGTACCACGATCAAAGGATTGAAAAGCGGTATTTTGTTGTTAGGGATCTTGTGCTTTTATTCAACTCTAGGTTGCACTTATTTCCATGAAGCTCAAGTCCAAATGGACCGGGCCATTTCTACTCAAGCGAGTGTTCCCACATGGAGCGGTATAGCTCAGAAACAGCGAGGGAACAATGTTTAAAGTTAATGGGCAAAGGATCAAGCTTTATATAGGGAAAGCAGAATGTGTGAAAGAAATGATTGAAGCCTACTATCTTGATGAAGTCTGAGTAATTAAGAGGAATGCATCATGCCGCGACATTAATTCAAGCTCTACTTGGGAGGAAACCCAAGGTTTAAAATATAGCCAACAATAGGTTTAAGATTTTCGTTGAGTAGTTTTCTTTGTTTATTTGATTCTTTGTACAAATGTAATTAGGCGTTAATTTTTGTTTTAGTGTTGGATGGATATAACATAGGGTACGTGTCTAGAAAGTATCAGAAAATACAAAAAGAATGGCCTAATGGTTGCTACATGTGACAATGTACAAGGCAAAATCTACAAAAAAAAGGTCTGGTGCAGAGGTCTACGAACACCATTTTCTGTAAGTCATTCCTCAGACCGTAAATGGTGCCTGTAGATCCTAGGTAATTTCTCGATTTTATATAAGTGTCAATGTGATCTGCGGTCCTGACCTACAGACCATAGATCGACCTACGGACCGTAAGTGGGGTCTCACAGGTCCAAGCCCTAGCTTGATCGACCCGACCTGGATTGCCTATTACTTTAAACCCCATTCTTATAAATTATTTCCCTCTTCTTCCAACCACCCTCAAACCGCAAATCACGCCCTAATTTCCACATATTACTCCCAAATTTCCACATATCACTCCCTCCCATCACCAATACTTTATCCATTACAATGAAATCATCTACCCTATTCCTCAAATCTCCATTCCCAAGTACTTTTGTGTTCGAGCACGGTGCAAATAGGTTAATCACACTTCTCGTTGCTTATAAGGTAGTTGGAATTCCCCCTCACTTTGAATTTTGGTTCATAGTTTTATTTTAAAAATTTAGGAGTGGATCTTGACCTCGTGTAGTTAATCATCCATGAATGCATGCTAAGTATAAAATATAAACACTCGAAGGACGCTGGTAAGTGATTGTGTATAATCATACCGTAAAACCAATCAATTTAACTGGTGTATATGTAAGTTTTGACTTAGGGTTTCATATTGTGCTTTGAAATGATGATAAAATTGAGAAATTGGAATCCTTAGGATCGCAAACCAACATGATTAAATGTTGAAATGCATGAGTAGACTAGGATGCTATTGTAATTTTCCTTATAAGGGATCTCAACAGTAAGACACATATGAAACCTGGCACAGACCCCGCCTATGAGACCCTGTGTCAAGTAACAAATCGTAGATCAGGTCTTACGTGGGTGAACTGGCAAAGTTCTGTGAGTGTGAGACTACGGATGTGGACTACGGTGAGTAGTTCAATCTATGGACCATTCTGCATGTCCGTAGTTTCCACTGACATACAGAGGGGTTTTACGGACTATAAGTCTTATCATAGACTATATGTCACCACTTTAGAGGGATACTGTAGCATGCTGTCTTAATTTTTATCTTTTTCGTTTTTAGTTCTAAAATTATTTCGTGTGTATTCTAGGTTTCTTTTTTGGGTACAAACTACTACTCTCCAGGTACGATGGCACCCAAAAAGTCACAAGTCACAAAGGGGAGGTCCAAGTAAACAGGTGATACGCTCCAACTTACTTCTCAAATTAGAAGTAAAGCGGTCGTATCAAGTAAAGAACCCAACTAATGAGGTTGGGATCGATACCACGAGGAAAATAGTTCACACTTAACTTTATTCTATTATTACTATTATTTAGTTAAGTATTTCCTTAGAAAACAAAAGACAAAAAAGGGGTTTTTATTTCTAAATTAATGAAAATAATTAACTAAATTAAAATAAACAACTAACAGATTCAAATCTCAGAGCTTAATCAATTAATTAAAGTAACTAGGGCTTAAGTGTTCCCCACAGGTTCCTAACTTGATAATTCTAACTATAACAATTCTTTCCAAGTATCTTGCATGTAAAGTGATAAGTTATGTATCTCTAAATCCTTGGTCCAGCATCTAGAAAATTTCACTCCGCACCTTTGTCCGACCTACGTGTGTTGCTATACTAACCCTTACCTTTACCTTATATTAAGCATTGTATTCGATATTTGACTAAGTTATTACCTCGTACCAACCGACACTAGCCTATTAGATAGTGTACACTAAATCTATGTTGATAATTCTTTTCCTATTATCTACCTCCTTGGTCCGAAAAGTAGCATTAAGGCGAGTTCTAACGTTGGCCATCCGTTAAAAAGACTTCTAAACGAAAGAATTATCAATACATGCGAGACACTATTCTAGAATTGCTATTTTAGTTAGATTTTACCTCATTATTCACCCATGGTTCCCACAACCCTAGTTATGGAGTTTAGTTACCCATGGTCATAATCACACTATTCATATATTTAATTTAAGAATTCATGCACTTACTTTTATGAGAAAGAATAAAATCCAGAAATTCACTTGATTAATCAACAAAACACCAACAATCAATTCCAGAAAAAGTGTATCAATTAACAAAATTAATTCTTCAATACTTGAACAAGAGAACTAATAATTATCCAAAAGTGTAAAAGTCTAACCGTCTAACCAAAATTCTAACCCCAAAAATGAGGTTTTTTCAACTATTTATAATAAAAACAAAAACCTAATAAAAGAAGGATTCTAATTACTGAAAATCTGTCAAAACGCGTCTGAGTCGACGGACCTCGTGATGGACCGTCGTGGTCACGACGGGCCGTTATTGTCACGACGGGCCGTCATGGTCTCTGTCATCCCATACTTCACAAATTCTTCTGCTACTTTCTTCATAACCCTCAACGAACAGGTATGACGGACCGTTCCAAGAACGACGGTTTGTCGAGGGTCTCCGTTCCATAATACTTTAACTTCTTGGAATTTGGGTACTGGGACTACTCTCTGATCATTTCGACGAACCAGCAGGACGGACCGTCGTGGCTATGACGGTCTGTCATGGACTTCCGTAATTCCACACTAGGTAAGACTTCCCCATCTTCCTTCAGCAGCTTCTCTCCTCACTATGATGCCACCGACTCGATGGACCGTCATAAGCTCCGTAGGTAGTCTCTTCTGCATTTCTCGCTCAAAAACTTCCGCGTTCATCTTTGGACAGATTTCTTGCAAATACGGAGAAACTTACATAAAAATCAATACAAAAAGGCTTTTGGACACACACTAAACTTAAGGAAAAAACATTAAAAGTACCGTGAAACAACGGTACATTAACACCCTCAACTTAAATTCGTTGTATCCTCAAGCGACGCACTATGACTCACTACAAAATCTTTGTACAAGAGTATCCATATTTTAGCTTTCGCAATCATTTGGCTATCAATCCCGATCATTCTTATCATGTTTATGCATGTTATCACTATTAGGCTTGAATTATGTGGAACCATACCATGCACAGACTTACCACGCACTGACACCTATCCTCTTCAATTTCTCACCGAGGTGCTAATATTTCCGGTATTGCAACTAGTGTCCTCACTTCAAAACAACATCCTCATTTTTCACACAATAATTTCAGTTTGAGTATAAGGATTACTTTTCAACAGTCACTCTTAGAAATAATTCACAACTCATTCATACATATTGCCATAAGCTTGCCCTTATGTTCACTGCTTTAAGTTCGCCATACAACTCTTAGGATCACGATAGAACTTTTTAAGCTTGTAACGTAGGCTCAGGGTCAGGTAGGGTATATTTAGGTATACTTTAGTGATTTGTTGCCCTCCTTGACATATCGGCTAAATGTACCACCTTTTTTTATCGTTTTATTTCGCCTAATTTCTAAATTTTCTTTTATCTTGCTGTTTACCCTTTCTTATCCTTATATGTACGTGACTTTTTTTTAATCACTTCTGTTTTGTTATTTCTTTCTCTTCATTCTTTCAACCCCACTTTCTGGAGTATTCCTTATAACAACCACCCTCAACTCATGACTTTGCCATGAGTCCAGGTTCACAATACCCACGGTTGGGTCAGGGTCACGACAAGGTTGTTTTCTGCATTAGCGACCCTCAACTTATGCTTTTGGCATAAACTGAGGTGCACATGTCCAAGGAGGGACCAGGGCCAACACATTGTTCCCAGAGAAGAACTGTTTTTAGGCTCAAATCATTTGGATCAATACGGGATTAACTTCATTTGTTTTTTTATATGGTCTCAAGATTGACTATTTCGAACAAAGGCCTATGATCCTTTCCTAATTGTTCATTTTGGCTAACGTTTAGCAAGACTAACCAGGCAAGTTCTAGCTCAGTCTCAATGGTGGATCCTTCAAATTTTCCTCACACTCACTTGACATTCATTACATTCCCAGATTATTAGACACCTAGTTCGATTCTTAGATTCAAGTAGTGTATCTCTATGTCATGTTTAGATCCACACAATTATCAATTCCTACGCCTAGTCATGCATCATTTTCATATCGGGATATCATATTTGTTTTAGACATCATGCTTCAGATTTATACTATGTACACAAGATATAAAATGCCGGTTCAACAATAAAAGTAATCAGTCTTTTGGGGAAAAAGAACACAGGCAAGAAAACCCCAAAAGAGGATCGTGAATTGGGCTACTCAAACTTCACCTTAGCACTCACTTTCTATTTACCCCACCCCCAACAAAAAGATATGCAATTGTCCCCAATGCATAAAAAAAAAACTGAAATACGAGAGTGGTAGGTGAAGCAAACCTGAGGCGCAAAGCGCTGGCGATCAGCAAGCATGTGGGTCCGGTTCCCCGGAATCCACTACCTATGTAGTCTGGACACCCTTAGTAGTGTCCTCATCAGCAATAGCACTATCAGTCGTGCCTCCCTCTGTCTCTACATCTTTGAAGCTAGATTCCCCAGCAGCTGACTCTACAACCCTAATCTTACGTGCCTCCTCATCAGCAATCGAGGCTTTCCTCGCAGCCTCTATCTCAGGGCACTCCTTCTTCCTTGCCCTAGCCTCATCCTTCTCTCGACCCCTACGCCTCTTGGCATGCTCTCGAGGGGGAGGTGGTGGAATCTCCGAAGTGGCGAATAAAGCAGCCAACAATGTGTCCTCAGCAGGCTCTGCAGAAGGGGCCTCAGACTCAGGCACCATAGCCTCTAGGATCATATCAAGATCTGCTCGCAAACTCTCAACCGCAGCCTGAAGAGTCGACATCAATTTCCATGAGTTGACCAACAGTAAACAAATTTTCTTCCAAGTCAGAAACATAAAGAACATCATGAATTTGTTTACCGCTTCCTTTCATATTGATTGAAATAGTACCTTTACCTTTTGCATCAACTAAGGCTCATTCCCATCTTCACTTTAGTAGTGATGCTATTTTTAATTGAGAGGAAAGCCTTTTCATCTCCAGTCATGTGATTAGTACAACCACTATCAACATACCATTCGTTGCTTTTTGTTGAAGCATCAGATTTAGAAGTAAAGAAAAGGTTTTCTTCCCTTTCTTCCTCCTGTTTTTCACAAAAAATTGATTCCTCCCATTTCTTGTGCCAACAATCCTTTTCAACATGGCCAAATTTTTTATAAAAGTTACATTGGGGCTTGCCTTTGTGCCAATATTTTTCTGCATTGTGATTAGTCTTTTTGCAAACTTTACAAAAAAGACTAGAGTTTTTCTCACCTTTTTCTTCAACCTTCTTGGAAGAACCATCATGAACCTGCTTCTTGTTTGGCTTGTGATTTTTCTTCTGATGATTTTTTGAGAAATTTTGAGAATTCTCATTTGTTTTAGACTGGAAAGCCGTCTCTTTAGGTTGATCTTCACGAAAAAATCTTCGTTTCTCGTGTGCACGAAATGATCCAACTAGCTCTTTGATGGAAAGCTTAGAAAGATCTTTCGTCTCCTCAGTGATAGCAACGATGTACTCACACTTTTCTGTGACACTAATTAGAATCTTTTCCACAACTTGTTGGTCAGAAATCGTATCACTATGATTTCTCATTTCATTAACAATATTCATGACTTTTGTGCAATATTTATCAATTTTTTCAGATTCTATCATCTTTAAAATTTAAAACTCTCTTCTAAGAGTTTGAAGATTTATAGTACGTACCTTTTCGTCACCATACACCTCAATTTCCAGAAAATCCCAAGCTTCTTTTGCAGTCTCACAACTAGCAATTTTTGAAAAATATGCTCGTGAGACTTCCATTTGGATTTTGTTCAATGCTTTTTCATCTTGACGATACTTAGCCTCAAGATTTTTCATCTTGACGATACTTAGCCTCAAAATTTTTCATCTCTGTTGTTGTAAGATCACCATCGTTGTCTGGCTCTTCAAAGCTATTTGCAACAATAGTCCACAAACCTTCAGCTTTCAAATGTGTTCTCATTCTTATCTTCTAGTATTCAAAATCAGTTCCATAAAAAAATGGAGTAAGAACAACTGAAGAATCAACACCTTCATTTGTTTTGGATGCCATATTTTTTTCTTCACCTAACCCCAGATTAAGAACGAAAACCTGCTCTTGATACCATTTTGTAGGAAATATGGAAGGAAAATAATATCTTTAGAGAATGCTCAAGTTTATTATAGGCTACTTAAGTCCGCTTGACATGATTATAATCATCAACTACATCACAATTTATACTACTCAAAATAGAAAACTAAAGGTCTTGCACAAATAACTAAATACATGTACTACGAAATTCTAAAGAGAATTCTTGAAAAACTAAGATACAATTTCGGAAGACTAAACATTGATGCATTAATTCCAACACAAATACATGTATAGATAACCAGTCAATGTTGGCTTCAATTTTCATTTTAATACTACAACTAAGGCCAACATATATCGAACACTCCAACCTTATCAATCATGTGACCTTTATTGAAGTGTTGAAATGAAAACGAAGCAAATTTCTTACTATCAATGAAAACAGTGAAATGCTTGCTGTAAATGAAATTGTGATTGCTATGAATTTTAAGCTACATATTCTCCATGTACTTTTTGAGATATGTTTGTTCATTTATAAAATATTTTTGTCTTTTTTATTTCATAGTTAATCATAAATTTGATTCTTTGTATCTTTTTGTGCCACATAAATATCAATAAAATAATTTAGATAGAAGTTGGATGAGTCTCAAATGAAGTAAATGAAGTGAATGCAGTGATATTTTCTGAAACATATCAAATCGTATGGATGTGGAAGAGATGAAATATCAAGGTACAAAAGCTATATTTCTTCATCCATTTTCAATTACAACTTTTTCCAGTTGAATGTTGAGTTTTCTACAGGCTTTTTGTGTCTAGATTTATCTGGATCAACCCATGTTTTGAGTTTTTAGGATAATGTAGGAAGAGAAGCTTGGAATCTTCGTTTCCTTTTCCAAATGCTTTTGGTGTGAAAAATTTAGTCTTTAAATCATTGTTTGCTCATAGTGTGCCATCTTAAACTGTGAAAATATTATGGCTCTTATTTGTTAGTGAAATTGTTGAACAGTTGAAAAATAATGCATAGCACTAAAGGTCTGATCTATGCCCGACATGGATGAACCGTTATTGTAAATGCTAGTTTGTAGATGATTTGTGTGTGTATTTCAGCTCCTTGTACATGTATTAATTGGAAAAAAATTAGTCTAGGCTCTCTAACTATGGTAAATCATTGCCCTTAGGTCGCAACTACTATGTGTAATTTAATTCTCTTCTTATTTAAAATGAAATTGCATTATAGGCTGAGATGGAGAATATTTAAATGCAACAAAATGAAGATTGTAATGAGATAATTGATGCATTTGATTCTAGAATATTGAACTAAACTACTTTGAAAGGGAATGTGGGACATAGTTTACTTTTGTTTGCATACTTTAGGAGTATTGAACTGAACTTAAAACATCAATTTCTTTATTAAGGGTGTTAAATTTGGAATACCTATATTCATTTTGCTGGACTTGAGATTTTTTTTTCAAAATGATCTATGTTTCTTGCACCTGAGGCCATTTAAAGAATCAATTTCTTTCATGTTTTCTGAATTAAATGTCTGAGGCTAATGTGTAATTGATCACAAGTGAAATTTCTATGATCTACCAGGTATGTGACTTGTTTTCATCAAATATTCTGATTGATTTCTTATTTCCACCACCGAATGCACTGTCCGCAATAATTTTTCTTTTGATTGTTTCTACAATTGAAACTAATAATTTATATTGAAATATCTTGTGTTGGTATATTTATTGTGGTTTCAGATTATCACTTATGGCCGTTATATTTAGATATCTTTAAAAAGTTATACTTTCTTCTCAAGAATACTTGTCTCGTAGAGATTTGTTTATTAGTTTCTTGATCACACAACATACCTTTTGTGACCAATGAGACTATACCTCAATAATAATTGTTTTCTTGTTCCATTGATGTAAATTTCAAATCTACTTAGTTGGATTAACGTCTAACATTATCGTTTTCCCTTGGCAAATTGTTGGTTGCACATCTGGTTTTCCGATGGACAATGAAAGATTCTGGCATCATGTTCTAGAGGTTCGCGTGGTAGTGAGAAGTAAGAATTTACCCCGTACTTTATATGAAGGCAACTTATCCAATATAATTTTCTACAGAAAAGCTATTTTTGAATAATTTTTCTAGAGATAAAAGTAAATTTGAATCTGGAACTGGTGTTAGCTTAATTTTCTTGCACAATTTATTGTCCTACCTTCAAAAATGGCAAGTTCAAAGAGTGTTATGTCAAACCCGCTAAGTTGCTTCAAGATGTGTGTTCCCTAACAAGGGTTTAACAGAAGCTAAGTGGAACAATTTGAGTCTTTGTTAATAGTGCAAATCAAAATTTTATTTATTAAAGCATTTCATTGAAGATGAACTTTTGTCTACAAGTCAGAGAATTCTTATTTATTCTTTTGTGAGGCAAAACAATTTGCTGATGATCTATGATATATTTATATTATTTCAGCTTGTCCTGACCTGTAGAACTTCCACACCTGTTGGCACTATTTCTAGTACTCCTTGAGTTAATGTTGTTTTAACTTTTTTTCTGGAAAGGTAGAGAATCCTATTAATATGTACCAAGAAGGTAGTCGAGAAATATGCCCCATGTATGAGAAAAATAACCATTTGTATTTTTTTTAAAAGTTATTGGGTACTATAGATTATGTGTAGAAAGAGTAAAAATTAGGTTTTGTATGACTTCTTTTCCCTTTTCATTGTTGAATTTCATCTTTCTTTAATTGTTGATCCTTTTGAAATTGTAGGTGGACAAAGTGAGGAAAGCGGGGATGAAAACAGTGAAGACCTTACTTAAAGAGGATTGGTTGATCTATGTCTACAAACACTGTAGGACTATTTTTACTTTTTGGCCTAAGTTTTGTGAACTTAATTGAATGCTAAGTCTTGAACATTTTAGGACTATTTTTATGTTTAGTCATAATTTTTGTGAACATTAATGTATGTTAACTCTTGAATTGTCAATCAATATCATGTGTTTTTATCTTTAATATATGGATCCAACTAGTTGAAGTACATATTGATTAAATATTTTATATCATTGCATTATAATTTATTTTAAAAATGCATATTATATACGATTGCTACAATAGCGTGCAATAAGAATAAAAAAATCCTATTACAATAGCTAAATAATATTGTTACAATAGTTTAGCAAAACCGTTGTAATGGCTTAGATCGAGCTGTATAATAAAGTTGTTGTGAAAGATCGGTTGCAATGGTTTCAAGTCGTTGGATAAATCTACTGCAATGGTTCGCAACTGTTGCATTAATCGTAGAAAAGTGTTGTCATTGACTAAAGAATAATTGTTGCTATAGAAAGCTATGTTGCAACAATTTTTAAACTGTTGCATAAAACTGTTACTATAGACATATTGCAACAGGCTTGGTAGCAACACACCCTTTTCCGTTGCCATAATGCAATTGCAACACACTTTGAGTCTATGACAATGATTTTTGAAGTGTTGCAACAAATCTATTTTCTAGTAGTGCTATGAGAAGAAGGACAAAAATTCACCTAGAAACTGTTTGAAGACATCTCTCTGCAAAACAATAAGGTTTAGATAATATACAATAATTAGTAGAGAGTGGTGAGGCACAAGACAAAAGAAACCTGACAATCATTCTTTTACTGATTCAATATTGGAGATCAGCCATGACAAAGACAGTTGCAAAGGAGAACGCCAGCGTGTAGATGATAATAATGATGAGAAAGAATTCAACTTGAACACCAAACGTAATACACCAATGCAACTCCTTCATTAAGAGGTACTAAGGCAGAAAAGTGAGCATGAACAACATAACAATAGTAAAGCAATAATTCACACACATACAACAGGAGAAAATGAAGAATCCCTTGTGGTTATGGTGAATACAGATGAGAATACAAACTTGGAAGACTCGGGGGAGGTTAAGGTGACTGAAAATTTCTATTCAAATTTAAATGGAGGACATCTGTCACCAAGAGCTATTACAGCTAGTAAGTCTGCAAGGAAACGAAATAAGCAGGGACTTGGAGATACAACACAACCAGTAAGGGTGCAACCAAAGAGAAAGGTAATATCCCTTTTTGCAAAATGATAATGAATGCACTCATTTGAAATATAAGGTCAGTGAGGACACAAAATGCCTTGAAAAGGGTGCAAATGTTACATAATCATCACAAGTTTGCTTTTGTTGCATTATTGGAGCCTCTTCAAGCAGTTAGAAACATAAACAAATATAGAAGAAGATAATGTCCTTGGGAATTCATAATAACAATGGAAAGATATGGTTATATATATTAATCATGGAATTGATGTTTTAGCGATGAGTAATTCAGATCAGCAGCTCACTGATTTGATAAAAAACCAATATAATGCTTTAAGCTTTTATGAAACTATAGTATATGCTAAGTGTGATAGAAATCTGAGGTTGAATCTATGCGAGGAGATATATTCTATTTCTACTGGGCTTGATAGACCTTGGTTGATCAGTGGTGACTTCAATGTGGTTCGTATTGGAGAGAAGAAGATTGGTGGAGTACTAGTAGATGGTGCAGATGTTGATGACTTCAAGACATGTATAATGGTCGAGGAGATGATCGTATCTTTGAAATACTGGATAGAGTACCGGTAAATGCGGAGATGTAGAGCATTTTCACTCAGTTAGAGTTTGATCACTTGCCTAGAACAGGCTCAGACCATGCTCCAATACTATTGTATTGTTTAGATAGAGGTACCAATAAAAAGAAAACTTTCAGGTTCTTGAACTTCTGGACTGAGCATAAAACCTTTAAAGAAGTGGTTAGATTGAACTGGGATTCTCATAGTTCTTTTAACCCTTATTTGGACGTTAAAAGAAAGATCGAGAAAATTAAGAAGGCATTAACTATGTGGATTAGAGAGACTTATGGGGATAACTTTTCAACAACTTATCATTAGAGAGGAAATTGCGAGAATTAAAGAAAAATTGTTAGAAGAAGACTCTTCTAGTGAAAATAGAGTTGTCATGCAAAGAGCAAAAAAAATGAATATAATAGATATCTGCATTTTGAAGATCTTTTTTGGCAACAAAAAACTGGATATGATTTGTTTGTTAATAGAGACAGAAATACAAGATTGTTCCAGAGTCTGGTTAAAAGAAGAAGACAGAAGGGGAGAGTTAGTAGAATTCAAAACTCACAAGGTGATTGGTTAGAAGAAGAAGAGGCCATTGTGAATGAAGAAGTAGAGCATTTACATAGACATTTTCAGTAGGAAGGTGATGTTACTAATTTTTCTTTATCTTTTTACATCTCTAAATCAGTTTCTGAGGAAGAGAATGCAACTTTGTGTGCTATCCCAATTTTAGAAGATGTGAAAAATACAGCTTTTAAGCTAAGTGCAGACAGTGCCATCGACTTTGATGGGTTAACTGGTAGATTTTTTCAGGATTGCTGGGATATAGTTAGTGTGATATTCTAAGAACCGTGCAAGATTTTTTTACGAGCAATACCCTTCTGAAATCCATTACACATACTAATTTGATTTTCATACCAAAGAAGGAACATGTACAAACCTTCTCTGATATGAGACATATTAGTTTGAGTAATTTTATTGATCCTATCAAGGATTATTCAGGATAGGCTGGAAGATATGTTACCTAAGCTGATTTCTTCATATCATTCTGGCTTTGTTAAAGGTAGAAGTATTATAGAAAATGTTTTACTATTTCGAGAGTTGGTGACTGACATTACTAAAGAGGGAAGCATGCTAATGTTGTCATTAAATTGAACACAGTTAAAGCATGTGATATATTGTCTTGGTTTTTTCAAATGAATGTCTTGAGGAAGATGGGATTTGGCTCAAGATCTATAGATATTATATGGAGAATTATTGCTAACAATTATTACTCAGTCCTTATTAATGGTCATTCATGCAGTTTCTTTCATCCTACAAGAGGTATGAAGCAAGGAGATCCTCGCTCTCTGTCCTTATTTATTTTAGAAGCTGAGGTTCTATTTGATCTACCGTGAGTTCACGTCATTTCTAATGTATTTCACTTACGGTTGTGTGTGTCTAGATCTTTTTTGTATTGGTTTTAACAAATTTTGTTCCATGTGGAGCAGTTCTAGTGGCTTGGTAGTACTCACTGTCAACTTTGATTTAAAGGATGATCTAACCTGTTTTCCTTGAATGCAGGTTCCACATACTTGGTTGTCCCTGAAACTTTTGGTTGGCAGTCCCCTAGCCAGGTCTTTAGATATGAGTTTATTTATTGTTGTCATGCTAATGTCCCATTCTTTTGTGCCAGAGCATGGAGCAATCAGAGATTGCACTTAGACATTTAAGAGTATCTTCAATAGAGTCAACAGTCTTGGCTTTGTACACATTCTTGTGTCTCTTACCTAGTAGAACCAGGTTCCCAGTCACTGAGTTTGTTACTCTGCATTCTTTTTCTGTAAAGAGAACATAGTTTCCTTTATCGCATATTTGATATACGCTCAATAGATTATGTTGTAGGCCATTCACATAGTATACGTTCTCAATTGCATGTGTATCCATGGACCCAACCTTTCCAATTCCCTGAGTTTCCCCACTTTTTCCATTACCAAAGGCGACGTTTCCTCCTTTGATGTTTTTGAGTGAGAGAAAGCTTCTTTTATCTCCAGTCATGTGTCTGGAACATGCACTATCCAAGTACCATTGTTGTTGCTTCCTTCTCACTGATCCCTTTTCATTCATATCTTCTTCTTCTTTGTCCTCTTCAGAATCTGATCCAGCCATGAGTGCTAATATGTTTTTTTGTGATATGCAGGTTTCCTTTTCTTCCTTGGTTTCCACTGCTACAAGAGCAAGAAAGTCATATTCATCTTCTTGTTCTAGTGCAAGAAGGGATTTGTTTTCTGTCTCATCATCCTCAGATTCTTCATCAGATGAATTTCCCATTGCTGCAAAGGCCCTTTTCATTGAGATATCTGCCTCTTGAGTTGTCATTCTTCTGTTTGAGGGAAAAAACTTATCTTTCTTGATGTCTTTTCCCTTCTCAGAGTTTGTCTTTTTTTGCTCTAAAGCCCAAAGTGGACAGAATTTGATGAAGTGATCCGGGCTTCGACATTTATGACAAACCTGGGCTTTAGTGTTTTCATTTGATTTTTGAGGAATTTTCTTTTGAAAGGCCTGTCCTCTCTTTAGCATTTTGGTGAACCTTTTGGTTATAAGGGCAATATTTTCATCCTCAAAATCATCTGATGCAGTAGCCTTTAGAACCAGGTTCCTTTCCTTCCTTTTCCCTCCAATTTCCTTTTCTTGGCTTTTCTTGAGTTCGTATGTGATGAGATTACCAATTAACTCATCCATGGCCAGTGAATCTAGGTCGCGGGCTTCAGTGATAGCCTCGACTTTGCTTTCCCAAGTTTCAGGAAGGACACTCAAGAGTTTCCTTACTGCCTTTCCATTAGGAACTATCTCTCCCAAGGAGTACATCTCATTGATGATTGAAGTGAACCTGATATGCATGTCTTGTATGGTCTCCCCTTCTGCCATCCTGAACAGTTCATATTGTCTGTTCAAGTTATCAATTTTGGACTTCTTGACTTGCGTTGTTCCTTCATGAGTGGTTTGTAGTGTTTCCCATATGGCTTTGGCATCTTGACAAGACGAGATTCGATTGTATTCGTCTGGTCCTATACCACAGATCATAATTTTCTTGGCTTTGGCATTGTTTTGGATTGCGAGCTTGTCTTCAGCATTCCATTCTTTTCTTTCCTTTGGGATTTTGGTGATTCCATCAGTTGCAGTTTTCATAGGTATAGTTGGTCCATCTACAATTACTCCCCATGGATCAGGGTTTTCAACAATAACATGATCCATTATACGATTTTTCCACCATCCATAGTATTTGCCATTAAATAATGGTGGTCGTGTTTGTGAAGCTCCCTCTTGTGGGGTAGGTGGTGTTGCCATTGAGTCTTTTCAAGGTGTGAATCTTTTATCGAAAAGACCTGCTCTGATACCAATTGAAGAAACCTATCCCCTAGAACAAGAACCAGGTTCTTGTAAGTTGCTTTTAAGTCAAAACACAAACACATGTTAAATTAAAAACCTTCCTCAATCAAGGAAGGAAAAACCCCGTTTTATTAATTCAACTAGAAGATTTTGTGATTACAGCTCAATAATCAAAAACCTCACCACTACTACAACTCTCGATTAACTATAATCGACTACTTCTACTCTCCAAAAGGTCAAACCCACCTTTTGTTACAAACCTCACAAAAATTCAACTCTACAAGAAGCCAAACCCACTTCTTGTACAAAGAATCGTAACTAACACTCAAGAACGAAACAAGAAAATAGTTTTACACGTTCAAGACTTTCTAACTCAAGAACTTCTTGAACTTAGCAAACCTATCGATCTTGAAGACTTCTACTCAATGAATAATTCTCACTTTTCTCTCTATGTGAAGTCGTGATCTTCTCATCTACGTTTGTCCTCTTCTTATAGAATTTTCTTCTGCCTTGAATCCTTATTAATTAAGGTAAGGAAATTGTAATCATAGTTGAACAAGGAGTACTGATTTTCCCTTTTATTTTAATCATTTTTCTATACAATCTTCCTTACTTAATATATTAAGGTTTCCTTATTTGTCTCAACTTGTATTTTCATTATTCTTTAGCTCTTGTACACGCTTTAGGTGACTTCTTGTTGTGACAGATTTGGCGATGAATCTGACAAACTTGCGACAAATTTGGCGATGAATCTGGCAAACCTTTTTAACACATATATTTGCATTTCTTGTCTATCATCAAAACTGTCTATCATCAAAACGTTAATTTTCTCTGTTTGTAGAATTATCAGATTCTAACAGTGGTCTTTGACTTATTTCCGATTTTGTGTTTTTGGGCCATGCCACTTTTAGGCCTGGTCTTGTACAAATCTTTGTTATGTTGAAATAAAAGGGTCTATGGCCTGATTTTTTAAACAATTGTTGTTGGAATTAAGTCAAATCTAGTTAGAGCTAAAAAAAATTTTAGTTTTGAAATAAAGTGAAAACGAGTTAATGTTAAAGTTGTTTAGTTGTTTAAATAAGTTCAATTAAATAATGTGGCTTAGTTGGTGAATATAATTATTAAATTAATTCAAAACTAGTCAGAGTTAAAGTTGTTTAAATAAGTTCAAATGAATAGTATGGTTTAGTTGGAGCATTTAGTTGTTGGAATTAAGTAAAAACTAATTAGAGTTAAAGTTGTTAAAATAAGTTCAAATAAATAATGTGGTTTAGTTGTTGAAATTGAGTCAAAACTAGTTATAGTTGAATTTGTTTAGTTGTTCAATAATTTTAAATAACTAATGTTGTTTAGTTGGTGGATTTAGTAGATGGAATTAATTCAAAACTAATTAGACATAATGTTGTTTAGTTGTTGAAATAAGTTCGATTAAAGTGTAATAAACCCTTGCTAGTTTTAATCATTATTGTAGATAAGAGGTATGAAATGCTTTAGTCCAAACTAACTTTTCTTGTTGAATTTGGAAAAATTCTTCCTCCATGTTCAGCCAGCAATGATGGTTCTAATCAGGAGGGTGATGATAATTATAAGCCCGGTAAGGAGAGGAAGGGTGATAAGAATGATAAGTCTGAGGAGGCTGATGAAGAGTAGTATCTGTTTGACATTTTAGAGTTCTATATTTTTAGAATTCTTTTATCGTATTTTAGTTTATTTTGAAGTTGAATGAAGTTTATTTGAAAATAGTTTAATGTATATGTTAAAATATTGTATTATTTTTCTTGGATGTAGTTTTTTTTGAAATAGCAGTTTTGGAATTCTTTGGTTTTATTTGATATAAATATATATGTGCAGGTGAGATACTAATATTGCAGCTAAATGCTACCAGTTTTGATGCACAAAATCGACCTCCGCAGGTCAAAATCTCAAAAATAATAATTAAAAATACTGACCTCCAGAGGTCAGAATCTCAAATATAAAACATATAAATACCGACTTACAGAGGTCACAATCTCAAAAATAAAAAATAAAAATATCGACCTCCGGCGGTTGGAATTTAAAAATTAAGAAAAAATAAAATTAAAACATACCGACATCCAGATGTTGGTATTCCAATATATGATAAACAAATATTCTAACCTCAGGAAGACGGGAATAATAAAATGGCATGAATGAGCCTTTTTAAAACGGTAGTGGCATGGATGAGCCAAACTTTTAACGGATGGCATAAATGAGCCTTTTTTGAAAGTTCGATGGCATATTTGAGTCTTTTCCGTTAATATTATGAATAGAAATGTATAATTTTGATACCACATATGTTAATTATAATATATGGATATATATTTGCATTATATATGACTAAATATATTCCCATATTTAATTATCATGTATCAATTTTAATTTAGGATGTGAATTTATATGATATTTATAAATTTGGTATACTAAAACTTTAGAAACAACATATGCATCATATTTATAGCAATTTATATTACGTAAAATAGAATAATATAATGTACTTGAAATATATTAATAGTATTTTATTTTTATAAGCTTTAAACATTAAAAAAATAAAGAGAAAAAGATACAGAATTTCTAGTGAAGTATAGAGAAAATTAATTTTTTAAAGGAGAATTTATACAATTTGCTTACTTATTTTATTTGTAAATATTATATATTAACTTATATTAAAATCAATATTCAATAGTTAAATATTCATGTAATGTAATCTCTACATAACTAACTAATACCTACATAACTAAACCCTATAATTCATACCTGCATAATTAAACTTTGAATAATTAATACATACATAACTAAACCCTGAATAACTAAACCCTGCATAACTAATACATACATAACTAAACCCTGAATAACTAAACCCTATATAACTAATACATACATAACTAAACCCTGCTTAACTAATACCCGCATAACTAAAAGCTAAATAACTAATACCTGCATAACTTTAACCAATAACAAAACAATCCCCTAATGTATTAAACATTTCTGAGTTAAAAATGTTGGAACAAACCCGAATTTTCAATACAAATACATAAGCATTATAGTCATTGATTACCAAATTACAATAACAATACTTGAATTACAAGGAAAAGTACTGAAATATCAAGTAAGTAGGGAAAAGAGATAAGAATAGGGATGAGAAGTTTAGATTCTAGAAAAAGATGAGAGGACAATAAGTTTCTTCATAATCGCATACCCTCCATAACTGTAGATGAAAACCATTTAAGCTCTACTCAACCTGGATCCCAAGCAAATCTATTATAGGGCTGTCTAATTCTTGGGCCTCTCTGTGGTTTAGTCCCAGGTCCAACAGCTTGGCCAACCTCTGATCTATCCTCGTTCACAACAATACTCCCCTCGAATCGAGAACCTTGTCTTCAAGGTTCGAGTAGAGAAAAACTAAAGAGGGAAGTATAACATTCTCGTGAAACAATTTCTCAAAATAGTTCAACACCAAAACATATGTTTTATGTAAGCTCTTGGCTATGTGTTAAAGTATAGAAAGCAGTGGCACCTGCAGCTTCACGACGATAATTTCCCGAGGCATGTTACAAATCAGTACAAGTGACGAAGATCCTTGAATAAAAAGAACTTTAGTATTAACTCGAATTGAATAATTGTTAAACCGAACCGAGTGAGAGAAAGATCAAAAAGTTCTAAAACCAATCCTAGGAACAACCATTTTCTCAACCAAGCCAAGAACATAATCTTTATGTTTAAAAATAAAACTTGTATATAGCACTAATAGGTCTACATTCTCTACAAAATAAAGACTCTTGGATGCATTATATCTATAACCAACAGCGAACCCAATGGAAAAGTCTTCTCCACTTCTAATTTTAGTTTCAACTGTTTTACTAACATAGAAATTCCCAAGTAAACAACTTCTCTTTTTTCTTTAATTTCTCCAAATAATGCATGTGCCTATATGTTCTTATTAGAACGTGTTAGAACCAGGAACTCAAAACTAACTCCAGGATCCCATTCACCATTGTCATATGAAATTCCATGAACAAGTACAATGAAGGTAGTCACGCCAAGATTGATTTGAAATTGAGTTAAGAGATGTTGATTAATGAAAGTATTAGCAATTTTACAAGTCGATGTCTTAAGGATTTCCTTGAACTTGTCCACAACTATGGTGGAACGTCCCTTGCAAAGGCTATGAAATTTCATTGAAAAAAAGCAATTTGTTTTACACTCACCTACTTTCATCATTTTCTTCTTCTCTGCAAAATTTTTCATACTCCACGTATGTCATTACTTCATCTACACGAATTTCACTTTCCAAGGTCTTAATTTTATAAATTTGTGGTTCATTAGAGTTACGATCAATATGAGTTGCATTAACTTACCTCTCAGACAATGCTCCTTGGGGATGTACATTGAACAATTCCACTGTGATACTTGGAATAATTACAAATTCCTCACCAGCCCTTTCAATTGGAGTGTCAGTGGGGCAGTTGCTAGTTAACCTTTCATCAAACACCTTGTGCACATCCATTTTTATTTTGTGTTCAGATTTCTCTTCATAGTTTTTAAGCAAAGGTGAATTGGTTATATTTTTATGTAACGTGAGTTTACGATACTTCTAATGCATTTCACTTAGAAGTTGTGTGTCTCTAGGGTATGTTTGTGTTGGTTTTATGTGTTTTTTGTCATGATTTTAGGATATAAACTCAGGTGTGGGGATTTGAGGAGAAAACTGAAGGAATGGCAGAAAAAGGCATCTACGGAGGAAACCTATGGACCGTAGGTTGAGTTACACCCCGTAGATGATGGTCGTAGAAGGGAAAACCAAACATTGATAAAGATTAGGGAAGTCTTGACTATGTGTAGAACCACAATGATGACTTACGGATCATAGAGTGATCTATGGACCATACTGAAGCTCCGTCGAAGTGATCTGAGAGGTGGTTGTAGTACTTGATGCTGAAAAAATCTAATTTTGGAGCAACAGAGAAGAGTTACGGACAAAATCCTGACTTACGGTCCATACTTCTAGATCTTAAAAGTCGACAGAGATCCTACATATTTTGAAGGTTAAAAATTTCCCAAGTCATGAAGCACGGAAGGGGCCTACGGACTATAGATTGACTTACGGACCGTAGGTCAGCCTCGTAGAATAAAGACGCGTCCTGCATTTTTATTTTCTTATTTCGTTTCCTTTTTATTTCAAACTTAGTTTTCGATAAATAGGGGATAAAAACCTCATTTTGGGGGTTAGACATTATTATTCTTGTTTAGTTTATGCTTTGGGAGATTAACTTGCAAACTTTTGGCAATTGTTGATTTCTAAAGTACTTTATGATGATTTTGGCTTTGCAATTCAAATTGAGATTTTGGATTTATTCTTATTGTTACGTAAATT
This sequence comes from Solanum pennellii, assembly GCF_001406875.1. Lineage (NCBI taxonomy): Eukaryota > Viridiplantae > Streptophyta > Magnoliopsida > Solanales > Solanaceae > Solanum > Solanum pennellii. Next base: position 27,585,068 of record NC_028637.1, on the reverse strand, counting down.
CATGATTATTTCATTTAAAAATATGAATTGTGTTCTTGCTAATATGAGTAACTAAATCCACAACTAGGGTTATGGGAACCATGAGCGATTAACAAAGTATGAATAGTAATTAAGCAATTCTTGAATAGTGTTAATGCATGCATTGATAATTCTTTCATTTAAAAGTTTTTTAATTGTGGAAAATGTTAGAACTCGCCTTATGGGTACTTTCCGGACCAATGAGGAAGTTAATATGAAAAAAATTATCAACATAGATTTAGTGTGATACTATCTAAGTCGATTGATATGAGGTTGAAAACTAAGTCATACATCGATGCAATGTCTAATATGAGGTAAGAATTAGTAAGTTATACACACGTAGCTGGACAAATGTGCGAGGTAAAATTTTTTAGATGCCGGACCAAAGATTTAAAGATACCTAACTTATCATTTTGCATGTAATACATTAGAAAAAAATTGTTATTACTAGGATTACCACATAATGAGCTTGTGGGGAAAATTATGCCATAGTTCTTCTCTCATCTTGATAACAACTAAAGTTTGAATCTTGCTCACTAATTACTTACATAATTTTTCGAATTTGTTACACGAAACCTCTCCCTTTATTACTTGTTTCCTGAAATACATAAGCTAAAAATATTATCATTAGTTATTTAAGTCTAAACCGTTTTTCCTCGTGTGATAGACCCCAATCTACAAGTTGGGTTCTTTACTTGATAACGATCTCTTATGCTTCTTTAGGGAGATGTAATTTAAGTATATCAAATTTTAATGTCGCTGCCGGGGAAATTTGCTTTTAGATTTAGGTTAACAACATTATTTAACTTTAGTCAACTATTTCCTAATTTTAGTTTTTTTTTGGTTTTATCTCTCTCAGGTTAACTCTAGTGTATGCCAAGTACATGGAGTCAAGGATAACCACTTGCTCCCTACGATCCAGAACTCAACTAAACACTACAGAGAATGAATAATTAGGGAGTAAAAGTTAACCTCATTTGAGGAGACTCGCAGATGGTGCCGGGATGCAACCTTCGAGGGTGGTTAATGAAAATAATTAGGCTCCAACTGAAAATCGATTGGGAGATGCACTGAGGATGCAATAGCAACAGGAGCCACAACCCCAAAAAACAACTATAGGGTCAATTATAACATTGTTGACTCTGATGGACCACTTGTTTTACCCCCTTCTATCACTGGGTCAGACCTTTGTGATAACTAGTAGCTTGATGCAGATGCTCACGGAAAATGGGTTATTTAAAGGGTTGGCATCGACTGACCCTCATGCTCACATAGCCAAGCTTAGGGTGGTTTGCAAAAGTTTTGTAGGACGATCGGATTGGGACATGGATGTTATCGGGCTGCGAATGTTCCCTCTATCGTTGACTGGCAACGCAACAGTTTGGTTTAATGAACTCCCTTACAACTCTATCTATACATGGGACCAACTGACTAAAGCATTCTTAACAAAGTTCTTTCCAGTGTCCAAGAAGCTGAACAAGAAGGATAAGCTTATCAACTTCATGGCACTACCTGGAGAGTCTGTGAGTAGTTCTTGGGATTGGCTCACCGATTTCATTAGAAGTATTCTGAATCACCGCATTAATGATGAGTCATTGAAGGAGTACTTATACCGAGGGAAGGATAACATCCGTAAGGCGGTTCTTGACACTATTGTTGGGGCTTCTTGTGGAGATTTCACCTTTGAGAAAATTGCGGAAAAACTGGAGAAGATCTCTCGTAACAACAAAGCTTGGAGCACTATAAAGTTGGATACTAACAGAAATAGATTTACAGTCCAAGCCATAAGCAACCAATCCGAAGATTATATGCGTGAGGAGATGGCACAGATGACAACAGAAATGGGGTTGGTATTGAAGCGTGTGAGCGGAGGTGCTGAGAAGGTAAATGTTGTAAATTATTTGACTAAAACTCTACCACCGGCTGAGAAGAACTATTATGAGGAAGATGTGTATACGATGAATGATCAGACGGGGAGTTACCGACCAAATGCCCAAGTTTCAAATTGGGATAATTGGAACCAAGGTCAAGGAAATCAAGTTCGGAACTATGTCAATTACAACTAAGAGGTTTAGTATGTCCAAGATGTGAGCTACAATCGCGATAACAACTACAATTGGAACAACTGTGACAACAGAAATGATCGGGTTGGGCCTTATGTTCCTATCAAAAATAGGGAATCTTGTCCTAGGAAAGCTGGAGGTAATATGTCACGTATTGATGATATGATGTAGAAAATGATGAGATGGTTTGATGCGACCGATGAGAATGCTAACGAGATGCGAAATGACTTTTCTAGCATTTGTCAAAAAGTTGACGCCCATGCAGTATCATAAAGCATTTTGAGCAACATATGACGGAGTTGTCCACCACAGTGAACCCACGCCAACCTGACACTCTTCCAAGCAGCACTTTTCAGAATTCGAAGAACGATGGAAAGTGTATAGTAGTAACTACTCACGGGGGTAAGCAAAGTATAGATCCACCAATGTCGTCTAAGGTGGAATTTGATACTAATAGAGATGATGATATGGTTGAGCGGGGGGAGAGTCCGAGAATGCGATAGAGAAAGATGTTTTGCTAACAGAAAGTGGTTCCCATACCTAGACCTTCGCCTCCTTTTCCACATAGATTAACAAAGAAGACCAAAGAGGGAAAATACCGCAGTTTCTTTAGTATGTTAAATAAACTTCCAATCAATGTTCCATTGATAGAAGCTTTGGAGCAAATCCCTAGGTATGCTATGTTTATGAATGACATGGTGACAAAGAAGAGATCAGTGAGTTTTCAAGATGATGATAAGTTGCAACATACAAGCTCTATTGCTACAATATCCCTTGTGAAGAAAAGGGAAGATCCCGGTGCTCTCACTATCTCTTCTACTATTGGGTTATTGCACTTTTCAAAGGCATTGTGTGATCTTGGTGCTAACATTAACCTCATGTCATTGTCCATTTAGAAGAAGTTGGTATTGGATGATCCACAACCAACTACGATGCGGTTTCTCATGGCCGATCGAACTATGAAGAGGCCTATTGGAGTGCTCCACAATGTGCTAGCAAAAGTGGAGTCATTCATCTTTCCGGCCAATTTTATTATTACTGATTATGAGGTTTACTTTGAGGTTCCCATTAATATAGAGAGGCCATTCCTTGCCACGGGTTGTGCTTTGGTTGAAATGGAGAAAGGACAAATGAAGTTCAAACTTAACAATGAAGAAGTAACATTCGACATTTGACGTTCATGAAGCTGAGTGGTGAGCACCAATTAGTATCTGCCCTAACTTATAGAGTTGAGAATGGTTCTGAGGTGCAGATCGAGAGACTAGGTATTGAGGTATTAGCAGTAGTCATGATGAACTTTGAGAGTTATTGCATCGAAGAGTATGATGAGTTGGTGGCCCGACTTGATAGGTACGAATATCGTTCAAACATAAGAAACTAGAGTTGGATATAAAGAATTATGAGTCCCCATCCGCGAGATCGTCTGTGGAAGAGGCACCTAAATTGGAGCTCAAGGCTCTACCTCCACAGTTGAAGTATGCATTCTTGGGTAAATATTACACTCTCCCAATCATTATTGCGGTGGATCTTAATGGGCGATAAGTAGAGTGTATGGCATCATTGTTAAAGAGGTCCAAGTGAGCTATTGGGTGGACTATTGCTGACATTATTGGAATCCTTCCTGGATTTTTGTTCTCAGAAAATCCAACTCATGTCAGATCATTAGCCTAATATTGAGCATCAGAGGAGATTGAATCAACCTAAGAGGTAGTTAAGAAAGAGATCATCAAGTGGATGGATGCTGGAGTTATATGACAACCTAAAAAGGGTGGTATTTCTGTGGTTCCCAAAGAAAGAAACGATCTTGGCCGGTGACCGGATGGAGAGTTTGACCACTTTCCAGTGCCCTTCATGGATCAGATGTAGGATAGACTTGCAGGAAATGGATGGTACTACTTCCTTGATGGGTATTAAAGCTACAATCAAATCTCTATTGCCCCAAAACACCAAGAGAAAACCACCTTCACTTTCCCTTATGGGACCTTCGCTTTCAAACGCATGCCATTTGGCTTGTGCAATGCTTTGAAAACTTTACAACATTATATGATGTCGATTTTCTCTGACATAGTTGAGGAAACTATAGAGGTGTTCATAGATGATTTCTTTGTGGTTGGTGACTCTTCTGATAGATGTTTGGATAATTTGGTTGAGGTACTGAAAATGTGTGAAGACTGCAACTTGTTGTTAAATTGGGAGAAATGTCACTTTTTGGTGAAAGAAGGCATAGTTTTGGGGAATCGAATCTCCGAGAAAGGTATTGAGGTAGATATATCTAAAGCTTATAGAAAATCTTCCTCCACCTATCTTCACAAAAGGTGTGAGAAGTTTTCTTTGTCATGAAGGCTTTTATAGGAGGTTCATAAAAGATTTCTCAAAAATTGCACATCTGTTTGTGCAAATTTCTTGAAAATGGAGTAAATTTGATTGATGCTTGTTTGATAGCATATGGAGAGTTAAAAAAATTTTTGGTCTCTTCTCCCATTATTGCTCTAGATTAGGGGGGACCCTTTGAGGTCATATGTGATGCAAGTGGGGTGGCGCTTGGCATGGTATTGATACAAAGGCGTGAGCGGATAGTTCACCCTATTTAATATACAAGCAAATCTCTAAATGCAGCCCAAAGGAATTACACTGTTACATAGCAAGAGATTCTTACAGCGGTGTTTGTATTTGAGAAATCTTAATCTTATTGGCTTGGGATTGTGGTCATAGTGCATACGGATCATTCAACGTTGAGGTAGTTGATGGATAATAAGGATGTAAAACTGTAACTCATTAGGTGGGTGTTGTTGTTGAAGAAGTTTGATTTTGTGGTGAAACAATGCTAGGGGACATAAATCAAGTTGGCAATCACTTGTCTAGATTGGAGGATGAAGCCTTTCTAGAGCTTGTTGATAAGGGTGAGATTAATGATATGTGCCGAGATAAAAGGTATTGGTTGCTTCCTATGATCTCATTCCTTGGTTTGATGACTTTACTAATTATTTGGCAAGCGATTTGGCACCCCCGAATTCGTCGTCTCATGTGAAAAAGTTCTTTTAGATGAGCCATACTTGTATCGTAATTGTGCTGATGGGATTATTCATCGTTGTATGCCCGAGGTTGAGATGTTGAGTGTTCTTGAGGCGTGTCATTAATCACCTTTTGGTGGGCATCATAGTGGTGTTCGGACTGCTCATAAGATTTTGCATAGTGGATACTATTGGCCAACCATCCACCAAGACGGTCATGACTTTGCCAAGTCTTGTGACCGTTGCTAAAGAGAGAGAGGGATTTCAAAAAGGCATGAGTATTCTATGAACCCAATCATGGTAATCAAGTTATTTGATGTATGAGGCATTGCTTTTATAGGGCCATTTGTGAGTTCATATGGGATGAATTATATTCTTGTTGCGGTTGATTATGTATCGAAATGTGTGAAAGCAATTGTTCTCCCCAACAATGAAGGTAAGAGTGTCACCGCATTCTTGTAGAAGAATATCTTCTCCAGATTTTGTACCCCAAGGGAGATTTCAGTGATGGAGGTTCCCACTTTTTCCATAAGTTATTTAAAACACTTCTTGAGAAATATGGTTTCCACCACAATGTAGCCACTCCTGACTATCCAAACTAGTGGACAAGTTGAAGTGTCCAACTGAGAGATAAAGCAGATCTTGGAGAAGACTGAATGCTAATAGAACGGATTGGTCAAGGAATCATGATGATGCTCTATGTTCCTATCACACTTCATACAAGAATCCCATAGGTATATCTCCATACCAAAACATATATGGGAAGTCTTGCAATTTGCTAATAGAGATCGAGCATAAGGCTATGCAGGCAACGAAGAAGATAAACTTAGATTGGGACGCCATATCAACTAAAAGAGTGAATTACTTGAATTTGCTCGATAAATTTCGCCTAAAAACATATGAAAATGCATCCTTGTATAATGAGAAGATGAAGAAGTACCACGATCAAAGGATTGAAAAGCGGTATTTTGTTGTTAGGGATCTTGTGCTTTTATTCAACTCTAGGTTGCACTTATTTCCATGAAGCTCAAGTCCAAATGGACTGGGCCATTTCTACTCAAGCGAGTGTTCCCACATGGAGCGGTATAGCTCAGAAACAGTGAGGAACAATGTTTAAAGTTAATGGGCAAAGGATCAAGCTTTATATAGGGAAAGCAGAATGTGTGAAAGAAATGATTGAAGCCTACTATCTTGATAAAGTCTTAGTAATTAAGAGGAATGCATCATGTCGCGACATTAATTCAAGCTCTACTTGGGAGGAAACCCAAGGTTTAAAATATAGCCAACAATAGGTTTAAGATTTTCGTTGAGTAGTTTTCTTTGTTTATTTGATTCTTTGTACAAATGTAATTAGGCGTTAATTTTTGTTTTAGTGTTGGATGGATATAACATAGGGTACGTGTCTAGAAAGTATCAGAAAATACAAAAAGAATGGCCTAATGGTTGCTACATGTGACAGTGTACAAGGCAAAATCTACAAAAAAAAGGTCTGGTGCAGAGGTCTACGGACACCATTGTCTGTAAGTCATTCCTCAGACCGTAAATGGTGCCTGTAGATCCTAGGTAATTTCTGAATTTTATATAAGTATCAATGTGATCTGCGGTCCTGACCTACAGACCATAGATCGACCTACGGACCGTAAGTGGAGTCTCACATGTCCAAACCCTAGCTTGATCGACCCGACCTGGATTGCCTATTACTTTAAACCCCATTCTTATAAATTATTTCCCTCTTCTTCCAACCACCCTCAAACCGCAAATCACGCCATAATTTCCACTTATCACTCCCAAATTTCCACATATCACTCCCTCCCATCACCAATACTTCATCCATTACAATCAAATCATCTACCCTATTCCTCAAATCTCCATTCCCAAGTACTTTTGGGTTCGAGCACGGTGAAAATAGGTTAATCACACTTCTCGTTGCTTATAAGGTAGTTGGCATTCCCCCTCACTTTGAATTTTGGTTCATAGTTTGATTTTAAAAATTTAGGAGTGGGTCTTGACCTCGGGTAGTTAATCGTCCATGAATGCATGCTAAGTATAAAATATAAACACTTGAAGGACGCTGGTAAGTGATTGTGTATAATCATACCGTAAAACCAATCAATTTAACTGGTCTATATGTAAGTTTTGACTTAGGGTTTCATATTGTGCTTTGAAATGATGATAAAATTAAGAAATTGGAATCCTTAGGATCGCAAACCAACATGATTGAATGTTGAAATGCATGAGTAGACTAGAATGCTATTGTAATTTTCCTAATAAGGGATCTCAACAGTAAGACACATATGAAACCTGGCACAGACCCCGCCTATGAGACCCTGTGTCAAGTAACAAATCGTAGATCAGGTCTTACGTGGGTGATTAGGCAAAGTTCTGTGAGTGTGAGACTACGGATGTGGACTACGGTGCTTAGTTCAATCTATGGACCATTCTGCATGTCCGTAGTTTCCACTGACATACAGAGGGGTTTTACGGACTATAAGTCTTATTATAGACTATATGTCACCACTGTAGAGGGATATTGTAGCATGCTGTCTTAATTTTTATCTTTTTAGTTTTTAGTTCTAAAATTATTTCGTGTGTATTCTAGGTTTCTTTTTTTGGGTACAAACTACTACTCTCCAGGTACGATGGCACCCAAAAAGTCACAAGTCACAAAGGGGAGGTCCAAGTAAACAGGTGATACGCTCCAACTTACTTCTCAAATAAGAAGTAAAGTGGTCGTATCAAGTAAAGAACCCAACTAATGAGGTTAGGATCGATACCACGAGGAAAATAGTTCAGACTTAACTTTATTCTATTATTACTATTATTTAGTCAAGTATTTCCTTAGAAAACAAAAGATAAAAAGGGGGTTTTTATTTCTAAATTAATGAAAATAATTAACTAAATTAAAGTAAACAACTAACAGATTCAAATCTCAGAGCTTAATCAATTAATTAAAGTAACTAGGGCTTAAGTGTTCCCCACAGGTTCCTAACTTGATAATTCTAACTATAACAATTCTTTCCAAGTATCTTGCATGTAAAGTGATAAGTTATGTATCTCTAAATCCTTTGTCCAGCATCTAGAAAATTTCACTCCGCACCTTTGTCCGACTACGTGTGTTGCTATACTAACCCTTACCTTTACCTTATATTAAGCATTGTATTCGATATTTGACTAAGTTATTACCTCGTACCAACCGACACTAGCCTATTAGATAGTGTACACTAAATCTATGTTGATAATTCTTTTCCTATTATCTACCTCCTTGGTCCGGAAAGTAGCATTAAGGCGAGTTCTAACGTTGGCCATCTGTTAAAAAGACTTCTCAACGAAAGAATTATCAATACATGCGAGACACTATTCTAGAATTGCTATTTTAGTTAGATTTTACCTCATTATTCACCCATGGTTCCCACAACCCTAGTTATGGAGTTTAGTTACCCATGGTCATAATCACACTATTCATATATTTAATATAAGAATTCATGCACTTACTTTTATGAGAAAGAATAAAATCCAGAAATTCACTTGATTAATCAACAAAACACCAACAATCAATTCCAGAAAAAGTGCATCAATTAACAAAATTAATTCTTCAATACTTGAACAAGAGAACTAATAATTATCCAAAAGTCTAAAAGTCTAACCGTCTAACCAAAATTCTAACCCCAAAAATGAGGTTTTTTGAACTATTTATAATAAAAACAAAAACCTAATAAAAGAAGGATTCTAACTACTGAAAATCTGTCAAAACGCGTCTGAGTCGACGGACCTCGTGATCGACCGTCTTGGTCACGACGGGCCGTCATTGTCACAACGGGCCGTCATGGTTTCTGTCATCCCATACTTCACAAATTCTTCTGCTACTTTCTTCATAACCCTCAACGAACAGGTATGACGGACCGTTCCAAGAACGACGGTTTGTCGAGGGTCTCCGTTCCATAATACTTTAACTTCTTGGAATTTGGGTACTGGGACTACTTTCTGATCATTACGACGAACCAGCAGGACGGACCGTCGTGGCTATGACGGTCTGTCAATTAGGATAATATTTTCTTAAAATAAGGCATTAAACCTCATTTTTGGGGTTAGCTACAACTATCATTGTTCTAGTTTATGTTTGGAGATTAGTTATTCAACTTTGGGCAAATAATTTATTACCGAATTTGGTCAAGTGTAATTTTTGGGTTTATTATTCTTGATTATGATGTCTAATATAAGGTAATGGTAAGGGTTAGTAAATTATACACATGTAGCGGGACCAAAGTGTGAGGTGAAATTCTTTGAATGCTGGATCAAGGATTTAGAGATACATAGCTTATCACTTTGAAAGTAAAACACTAGAAAATGATTGCAATTATTAGGAATGTTGCGTTGTGAACTTGTGGGGAACACACACACCCTGGTTTCTTTCTCATCTTGATAACAAGCAAAGTTTACTCTTGTTCACTTTCTAATCATACAATTGAAGGAAATTTATTTCACCCCCTCGTTTACTTAACTGTTTAGGAAATACCTTGACGAATAAGATATAATCGTGGGTTAAATTAAGTCTAAATCATATTCATCGTGGGATCGATCCCAACCTATTAGTTGGGTTCTTTACTTGATAACGATCGCTTATGCTTATATAGGGAGGTGTAATTTGAGCGTATCACTATCTAGAGCTCTTATTTCTTTATTTGATAATCCTCATTATGTGGGATATGGTATCGGTAAATTGAGTACAAAGTTGAATCATTTAGCTTATGCAGATGATATTATTATATTTGTATCAACTAACGAGTACTCTTTAAGAAGAATAATGGATGTCTTGAATGAATATGAGCATCAATCTGGCCAGAAGGTGAACAAGAAAAGAGTTTCTTTTATTTGCATCAAAATGTAGCAGTGGGAATTCCAATTTTAGTGGAGCAGTGTGTTGGGATGAACATGGGTTCATTTCCTATTATGCATTTGGGGTTTCCTATCACCCATAAAAGAAAGAGAAAGGAACATTATGCTTAGCTGATTGAAAGAGTTAAATGTAAACTTCAGGCATGGAATTGAAGGATGTTATTCAATGGTTCTAAAGAGGTTTTACTTTCTAATATTTCACAAAGCATCCCTATTTATATATTATCTGCTATCACTCTCCTGTTATTTGTGATCAAGGAATTACATAAGATCTTTGCTAAGTTGTTTTGGAGTAATAAGTAATTTGGTAGGAGTAAACATTAGGATGAATAAATCAAAGTTTTTCTACCAAATCAGGAAGGAGGGCTAGGTTTCAGATCATTGTTTGAAGTTTCTCGGGCCTTATATGCTAAATTATGGTGGAAATTTAGGACATAAAACAATTTGTGGTCAAACTTCTATTGGAACAAATATTGCAAGAAACACATTCCTTGTCTTGTACTATGGAAAGGAGGCTCTCAAATATGGAAACATATGCTTGAAAATAGAGATGTCATTGAACAACATTTGTGGTAGTAACCTAGGGGTGGAACTTCTTCCATTTGGTATGATAATTTTACCAATCTTGTGCCTCTACACTTACAACAAATAAATACCCCAACATGTCATCCCATGAGAGATATAGGGGACCTTTAATGAAGAGAATTGGGATTTCAATGCTCTTTAGGATGTTGTCCCTGGGTATGTGGTGGATCATATCAGACACAATATGAGGTTTCTACAGCTGGGAGATTTTAAGTTGACAAACCTTGGTGGACCAAAACTAGTACTGGATATTTCAGTGTTAAGAGTGTTTGGGAATTTCTAAGGAAAAAAGAGGACACCAATGAAGACTTTAAATCTTTATGGATGAAAGGTTTACCATACAAGTTCTCATTTCTAGCCTGGAGGAGTAAACCAGACAAAGTTCTTCTGGCTAACTTAATGAATGCTTGGAATCCTCATATCTCTCAAAATTGCAGGTGTTATAATATTCCTGTGAATGAGTCTATTAATCATTTGTTTTTAAGAGGAGACATTGCAACCAAAATATGGTCTTATTATTTCAGAGCAGCTGGAATAATTGCGCCCATGTGTAATGTGAAACAAATGGTGAGAAAATTGTGGTATACTAATGGTAACTACAGGATAAAGCTAGTTTATCAAGGTCTTCCTATAGTTATAATGTGGTTTTTGTGGAAGAGGAAAAATACTATAGTACATGGTAGATCTTATTCTGTAAGAAATTTGATCTGGGAGAATAATTACTATTTTTTTGAATTTCATTATGTTAAGATGTAAGGGTAATTTTGACTTGAATAATTGGCCTCTAATTGTGCAGTATCTGGAAGGGTATAAAGTAGTCTATAATTTCAAAATGGTGAAATGGGTTTCTCCTCCCATAAATTTGAATAAAGTTAATATTAAGGGTGCTTCTAAGGACAATCCTGGGCCTAGTTCAGCTGCGTTTTGTATAAGAGATCATGAAGGAAATGTAATTGTAGCCAAAAAGATAAGAATTCAGGAGATCATCAATTTGATTGCAGAAGCCATAGCCATAAGGGAATGTGTGGTATTTTTGTAGAGACAATATGTTGTCTCAAATTATTATTGAGACTGATTCTCTGGCAACGGTTCACATTATAGAGGGCCTGTGGGAAATTCCATGTTGTGTGGCTTTGGAAGTCATCTTCATTCAAAATTTAAAAAGAATTGTGTCAGCAAGAGTACAAGATTTCTTAAGGGAAGGAAATGCTCTTGTAGATTATTTTGCGACTAAGTTTTTATTTTTGCAGGTAATTATCAGCTCAATTCTATACAAGAAATTCCCAATGAAGGCGGGCAAATTATATGCATGGATAAAAGGGGTACTCCTAATATCATAAAATATTTAACAGAAGCATTTTAATCTCTTAATTCGCTACTTGATGTAGATTCAAATATTGAGAGGCATAAATAAATTTGAAGTGAAGTATTTAGTGACAACAATAATGTCTGAAGAAATTTTGTTATGGTTTATGTGTTTCGCACCTGGTGGGAGCTTTGAGGTGTCCAATTACAAATACACAATTAAGACATTAGTAATGATACTGGATGATTGTTTTAATCTATACTTCCATTTCTTGTCTTTCGAATATGAAGAAAAACTACATGATCTCATATCTTTCAAGATTGTACTCTAAAAATTGTGATTTAGTTTTTAGAATAAAATATAGATGGTGGTATTAATATCTTTTGTGATTCAATCCTTATTAAAATTTTAGTGTGGAAAATTTATGCAATATAATAGAGTTGTCTGTCGATTGTTTTGTTCCAACACTTCAGAAAAAGAAAGGTTCTCTTGTATGTAAAGTGATGAAATCAATAGATCTAGAATCTGGTAATTTCTTACCTAATGCAAGATCCTCTTTAGAAGCTCCGAACTTCCTAAATCCTGTTGCTAAATAGAGAAGATTTATTTTCCTTTTCACTTTAGCTAGGAGTGAAGATGGAGATTACATCTATTGGTGCTTCTCCGGGGACGGACGATGACAAAAACTGGTTTGCTTTCTCCGGGACTCTAGAAAATGACAACATATTTCCTCCATGGACAGCTTTCCAGCATAATCATTTCAGATAATTTCAACGTTTGTCGTTGAAGAAACCTATCCACTAGAACAAGAACCAGGTTCTTGTAAGTTGCTTTTAAGTCAAAACACAAACACTTGTTAAATTAAAAACCTTCCTCAATCAAGGAAGGAAAAACCCCATTTTATTAATTTAACTAGAAGATTTTGTGATTACAACTGAATAATCAAAAACCTCACCACTACTACAACTCTCCATTAACTATAATCGACTACTTCTACTCTCCAAAAGGTCAAACCCACCTTTTGTTACAAACCTCACCAAAACTCAACTCTACAAGAAGCCAAACCCACTTCTTGTACAAAGAATTGTAACTAACACTCAAGAACGAAACAAGAAAATAGTTTTACACGTACAAGACTTTCTAACTCAAGAACTTCTTGAACATAGCAAACCTATCGATCTTGAAGACTTCTACTCAATGAATAATTCTCACTTTTCTCTCTATGTGAAGTCGTGATCTTCTCATCTGCGTACTAGAACAAGAACCAGGTTCTTGTAAGTTGCTTTTAAGTCAAAACACAAACACTTGTTAAATTAAAAACCTTCCTCAATCAAGGAAGGAAAAACCCCGTTTTATTAATTCAACAAGAAGATTTTGTGATTAGAACTCAATAATCAAAAACCTCACCTCTACTACAACTCTCGATTAACTATAATTGACTACTTCTACTCTCCAAAAGGTCAAACCCACCTTTTGTTACAAAACTCACCAAAACTCAACTCTACAAGAAGCCAAACCCACTTCTAGTACAAAGAATCGTAACTAACACTCAAGAACGAAACAAGAAAATAGTTTTACACGTTCAAGACTTTCTAACTCAAGAACTTCTTGAACTTAGAAAACCTATCGATCTTGAAGACTTCTACCCAATGAATAATTCTCACTTTTCTCTCTATGTGAAGTCGTGATCTTCTCATCTGCGTTGTCCTCTTCTTATAGAATTTTCTTCTACCTTGAATCCTTATTAATTAAGGTAAGGAAATTGTAATCATAGTTGAACAAGGAAAACTAATTTTCCCTTTTATTGTACAATCTTTTTTCTATACAGTCTTCCCTACTTAATATATTAAGGTTTCCTTATTTGTCTCAACTTGTATTTTCATTATTCTTTAGCTCTTTTACACGCTTTAGGTGACTTCTTGTTGCGACAGATTTGGCGATGAATCTGACAAACTTGCGACAAATTTGGCGATGAATCTAGCAAACCTTTTTAACACATATATTTGCATTTCTTGTCTATCATCAAAACTGTCTATCATCAAAACGTTAATTTTCTCTGTTTGTAGAATTATCAGATTCTAACATATTCCCCCTTTTTGATGAAGACAAACCTGTATAATGCAACTATAATAATAATAATCTTCCCCCTTTTGACAAATCAAAAAGAGTCCAATAATAGCTAATCAAAACCAGATAACATCCACAAGAACAAGTGAAGCTCAGCCAGTTGAGCAAAATAAAGTGTTCTGGCAACACAAAGAAGATTAACAACACAGAGTTAATGATCAAAAGAACCAGGTGCAAACAAGATGCTTTTCAAGTAGAAGATTGACTAGGTTTGGTGGAGGCAGAAACAAGCATATCCAGAACTCTATCAACCCTTGCATTGTTAGCAAGCTGCTGCTGCACCAACTGATCTTTCAACCTGTGAATCTCAGCATTTGAACTATGAAGTTCAGCACGTAAATTCTGGTTTTCCAATTCAAGAGTGGCATATTTTTCTTCTGCCACTTTGAATTCCCTGAGTAACTGAGCAACAGGACCAGATGTACGTGGAGAAGCATTAGCAACCTGCTCCGACTCCATGGGAATGCCACAATCAGCAAGAATGGTTTGAGTAAACATATCTGCACAAGTCAAAATCCTTCCTTCTCCCAATGGTACTTCAAATGCTAATTGATGAGAACCTAGTTTAGGATCAACAATTCTAGCAAGATGTTTGATGATCAGTGTGGGCCAGTCAATGCGTTCTTTGCATTCAAGAGCATTCATAAGTCCGATGTCCCTTATGGAGGCAATGTGACGTTGGTGACCTCTAGGCAGTATTACCTTATGTACTATCTCAAAGAGAAGCTTATGCACTGATCTCATAATGCCCTTTAAAACAGTCTGTGCCCTAGAATTGACTCTACCTTGAGAGAATTTAGCTGGCAGGCTAGAATGTTCATTAAAACACCAATGATACTCATTAATACCTACAGATGGTATATGCAAGATTTCCCCAAGCTTAGTTGCATCAAAAACAATTTCAACTCCCTTCACATTAGAAGATACCACATCTCCTTCCAAGATTATCAAATTTGTATAAAAATCTACCCCTTCTTGTTCATAAATCAGATTAGGTTCAAGAAATAACTCCTCCCACCCCTGAAACATTAGTAACTCACAAACCTGCTTGACTATGTCCATTGATCGAATATCAGGATGAAAAGTTCTACCCCTAACNATATCAGGATGAAAAGTTCTACCCCTAAGCACTGTTTTGGTTTGAAAATATTTTTTCTTTCCAATTTTGAGAAAATTATCCACATTTCTTTTTGCAGATTTTGACTTTGACTGAGGGGTTTCAGAATGTTTACCCTCAGAGACATCATCAGTTTCAGAATCAAGAATCATTGGAGAAACAGATGAGTGAATAGGAGACTTACCCAGACGACAACGCTTCACACTGGATGTTGCACAATCAGTTGGTTTGACTACATTTGCACTCCGAGTTACTGGCCTGTGTGGACGAACCTGTTTGACTGCAATGTGTTTTCTTGGCCATCTTGGTTTTTTAGGGTGAAGTGTGCTCAGAAAGATGTCATCATTGTTTAGAGAATGTGGAGATGGTGGTGGATTTCGAGGAGTGGTTTTGTGAGTTGGGGAAGAAGAGGGGTTTTCTGGGATTTTGGTTATGGGTGTTTCTGGGTTTGGTTGTAATGGGGTTTCTTTGACTGGTGGTGATGGTGATTCTATGACAGGTGGTGGTGGTGACTCTGCAACTGGTGGTGGAGATGTTTCTTTAACTGGTGATGGTGGAGATGTTTCTGTAACTATTGGTGGTGGAGATGTAGACGGATCTGATTTGGGTGAGGATGTAGATGGTTTGGTTGTGAGTTGGTTTTCTTCCCCTTGAGTAAGTATAGTATCAATGACGGGGTTCTCTTCCCCCTGAGAAGATGCACTGTCAGATGAATTTTTGTCATCTGAGTAAGCAACGAGTGGATTAACCATGGTGATGGAGAGGATTTTTTTGAAAAATGGAGAAGAAGAAAGAGTTGGTTGATTGTTTGGAGAAAGTGCTTTATTGGAAACGGTTTTGATGTCATATTCGAGGAGTTTTAGTAATTATGGGGGATTGACATCGAAGAGACGTGTGCTTTGACGGTTGCACCTGCTTTTCAGAGACGTGACATAGGAGAGAGAAGAATAAATTGTTTTCCCCTTTTTTTTATTTTTTATTTTTTTTTATTTTTGACTGCTAATTTTCCTTGCTTAGTGTAAAGCAGTTGTAGAACCAACTAGACTGGACCTGGTTCTTATATCCTTAGAACTTGGTTGGACAAAAATCAATCTAAAAAGATGAGCCCTAACTCAAGTCTATTTTTCTGAAATGATTCTCTTCCTAGTGCCTTGGTGAAAATATCAGCAACTTGATCCTCAGTTTTGCAGAACTTCATTACTATGTTTCCTTTTTCAACATTATCACGAAGGAAGTGATGTCTAACATCTATTTGTTTGGTGCGTTTCTGTTGAACTGGGTTTTTAGCCATGTTCATAGCACTTGTATTATCACATAGAATAGGAATACATCCTGTTTTTATGCCAAAATCTTTAAGCTGCTGTTTTATCCAAAGAAGTTGGGCACAACATGAAGCAGCTGCTACATACTCAGCCTCAGTAGTAGATAAATCAACCGAATTTTGTTTTCTAGTTGCCCAAGATATTAGACATGGTCCTAAAAAGTGTGCCATCCCAAATGTACTTTTTCTATCTACCATATGTCCTGCATAATCTGCGTCAGCAAATCCTTTTAGATCAAAAGAGTCACCAGTTGGATACCAGAGAACAAGGTTCATTGTGCCTTTTAAATATCTCAAGATTCTTTTGACAGCTTTTAGATGTGATTCCTTAGGACAGGACTGAAATCGTGCACATAGACCAACACTGAACACTATATCATGTCTACTGGCAGTAAGGTATAGGAGTGATCCAATCATACCTCTATATCTAGTGTCATTTACTGGTGAACCTGGTTCATCTTTATCAAGCTTTGTTGTTTTCCCATGGGTGTGTCATTTGACTTAGCTTCATTTATTTCATACTTCTTTAGTAATTCCTTGATGTACTTTTGTTGATGAATTTATGTTCCAACTGGAGTTTGTTTAATTTGGAGTCCTAAAAAGAAGTTTAGCTCTCCCATCATACACATCTAAAATTCACTATTCATTAGTTGAGCAAATTCTACTCCAAGTAAATCATTAGTTCCTCCAAATATGATATCATCTACATATACTTGGACTATGAGCAATTCTTCACCTTGTTTTCAAAGAAACAGTGTATTATCATTTTTTCCTCTTGTGTATCCATGTGTGATAAGAAAGGTGTACAATCGATCATACCATGCTCTAGGTGCTTGTTTTAGCCCATAGAGTGCTTTGTCTAGTTTGTATACATGATCAGGATACTTGGTATTCTCAAAACCTGGGGGTTGTTTCACATACAGCTCTTCTTGCAGATAACCGTTTAAGAAGGCAGTTTTGACATCCATTTGATAGAGTTTAAATTCCATGCGAGCAGCATATGCAATCAATATTCTGATTGCCTCAATTCTTGCTACAGGTGCAAAGGTTTCATCATAGTCTATCCCTTCTTCTTGGTTATATCCCTGTACAACTAGCGTAGCTTTGTTGCGTACTATTTGACCTTGCTCATCGAGCTTATTTCTAAACACCCACATTGTTCCTATTATCGTCCTGTTTTGAGGTTTTGCAACCAGGTTCCATACTCTGCTTCTTTCAAACTGATTAAGTTCTTCATAGCACTAATCCAATCAGAGTCTAGTAGTGCTTCCTTTATATTTTTTGGCTCAATCAGGGATACATAGGCAGAGAAGGCACACATGCTACGTGATTTGGATCTTGTAGAGATGCCTGAGTTAAGTGGAGTAAGAATGTTTTGTAAAGGATGAGAGCTTTGATGTTTCCAGCTGTGAGTTTGGATGTTTACTGGCTCTTGAGATGCAGAAGAACCAGTTTCATTAGTAGACTTATCTCCTATTTCAGATGTTTTATGAGAGAGTTTGGATTCTTCTTTCCGTATTTTTGGTTTTGATGGCTTGGAGCAGGTTCCCTCATTCTGTTCATCCTCTGAATTTCCTTCAACTTCACTGTTATTTTCATTAAAGACAACATGAACACTTTCTTCTACATGGTTTGTTCTTTTATTTAGTACCTTGTAGGCTTTGCTTTGTGACGAATAGCCCAGAAAAATTCCTTCATCACTCTTGGCATCAAATTTTCCCAAATTGTCCTTGTCATTGTTGTGTATAAAGCATACACACCCAAAGGCCCTAAGATGTGCTAAATTTGGTTTTCTTACTTTTAGCAGCTCATATGGTGTTTTGTTTAACACTGATCTGATCATACATCTGTTTATTAGATAGCATCCTGTGTTTACTGCTTCAGCCCAATAGAATTTTGGAAGTTTGCATGAGATTTACATTGTTCTTGCAATATCTTCCAGTGTTCTATTTTTCGTCTCAACTACACCATTTTGTTGTGGTGTTCTAGGTGCTGAAAAGTTATGCTCAATCCCATTTGTAGTGCACAATTGTAGGAATTGTGAGTTCTCAAACTCTAGCACATGATCAGATCTGATGCTAATTATTTCTTTGTTGAATATTTTCTGAACCAGCTTTGCAAAGATTTCAAACATAGTGAATGTTTCATCCTTTGTTTCAAGAAACAATGTCCAAGTGAATCTTGAATTGTCATCAACTATTACAAACACATATCTTTTCCCACCTCTGCTTTGTATACGCATTGGTCCACACAAATCCATGTGGAGCAGTTCTAGTGGCTTGGGAGTACTCACTGTCAACTTTGATTTAAAGGATGATCTAACCTGTTTTCCTTGAATGCAGGTTCCACATACTTAGTTGTCCCTGAAACTTTTGGTTGGCAGTCCCCTAACCAGGTCTTTAGATATGAGTTTATTTATTGTTGTCATGCTAATGTGTCCCATTCTTTTGTGCCAGAGCATGGAGCAATCATAGATTGCACTTAGACATTTAAGAGTATCTTCCTTAGAGTCAACAATCTTGGCTTTGTACACATTCTTGTGTCTCTTACCTAGTAGAACCAGGTTTCCAGTCACTGAGTTTGTTACTCTGCATTCTTTTTCTGTAAAGAGAACATTGTTTCCTTTATCGCATATTTGAGATACGCTCAATATATTATGTTGTAGGCCATTCACATAGTATACGTTCTCAATTGCATGAGTATCCATGGACCCAACCTTTCCAATTCCCTGAGTTTCCCCACTTTTTCCATTACCAAAGGCGACGTTTCCTCCTTTGATGTTTTTGAGTGAGAGAAAGCTTCTTTTATCTCCAGTCATGTGTCTGGAACACGCACTATCCAAGTACCATTGTTGTTGCTTCCTTCTCACTGATCCCTTTTCATTCATATCTTCTTCTTCTTTGTCCTCTTCAGAATCTGATCCAGCCATGAGTGCTAATATGGTTTCTTGTGATCTGCAGGTTTCCTTTTCTTCCTTTGTTTCCACTGCTACAAGAGCAAGAAAGTCATAATCATCTTCTTGTTCTAGTGCAAGAAGGGATTTATTTTCTGTCTCATCATCCTCAGATTCTTCATCAGATGAATTTCCCATTGCTGCAAAGGCCCTTTTCATTGAGGTATCTGCCTCTTGAGTTTTCATTCTTCTGTTTGAGTGAACAAACTTATCTTTCTTGATGTCTTTGCCCTTCTCAGAGTTTGTCTTTTTTTGCTCTAAAGCCCAAAGTGGACAGAATTTGATGAAGTGATCCGGGCTTCCACACTTATGACAAACGTGGTCTTTAGTGTTTTCATTTGATTTTTGAGGAGTTTTCTTTTGAAAGGCCTGTCCTCTCTTTAGCATTCTGGTGAACCTTTTGGTTATGAGAGCAATATTTTCATCTTCAAAATCATCCGATGTAGTAGTCTTTAGAACCAGGTTGCTTTCCTTCCTTTTCCCTCCAATTTCCTTTTCTTGGTTTTTCTTGAGTTCGTATGTGATGAGATTACCAATTAACTCATCCATGGCCAGTGAGTCTAGGTCGCGGGCTTCAGTGATAGCCTCGACTTTGATTTCCTAAGTTTCAGGAAGGACACTCCAGAGTTTCCTTACTGCCTTTCCATTAGGAACTATCTCTCCCAAGGAGTACATCTCATTGATGATGGAGGTGAACCTGGTGTGCATGTCTTGAATAGTCTCCCCTTCTGCCATCCTGAACAGTTCATATTGTCTGTTCAAGTTATCAATTTTGGACTTCTTGACTTGCGTTGTTCCTTCATGAGCGGTTTGTAGTGTTTTCCATATGGCTTTGGCATCTTGACAAGAAGAGATTCGATTGTATTCGTCTGGTCCTATACCACAAATCAGAATTTTATTGGCTTTGGCATTGTTTTGGATTGCGAGCTTGTCTTCAGCATTCCATTCTTTTCTTTCCTTTGGGATTTTGGTGATTCCATCAGTTGCAGTTTTCATAGGTATAGTTGGTCCATCTAGAATTACTCCCCATAGATCAGGGTTTTCGCCAATAAGATGATCCATCATACGGTTTTTCCACCATCCATAGTATTTGCCATTAAATAGTGGTGGTCATGTTTGTGAAGCTCCCTCTTGTGGGGTAGGTGGTGCTGCCATTGAGTCTTTTCAAGGTGTGAATCTTTTATCGAAAAGACCTGCTCTGATACCAATTGAAGAAACCTATCCCCTAGAACA
The DNA here is from genome assembly GCF_001406875.1 of Solanum pennellii. Classification (NCBI taxonomy): domain Eukaryota; kingdom Viridiplantae; phylum Streptophyta; class Magnoliopsida; order Solanales; family Solanaceae; genus Solanum; species Solanum pennellii. Next base: position 27,564,441 of record NC_028637.1, on the reverse strand, counting down.
AGAACCAGGTTCTTGTAAGTTGCTTTTAAGTCAAAACACAAACACTTGTTAAATTAAGAACCTTCCTCAATCAAGGAAGGAAAACCCCCGTTTTATTAATTCAACTAGAAGATTTTGTGATTACAACTCAATAATCAAAAACCTCACCACTACTACAACTCTCGATTAACTATAATCGACTACTTCTACTCTCCAAAAGGTCAAACCCACCTTTTGTCACAAACCTCACCAAAACTCAACTCTACAAGAAGCCAAACCCACTTCTTGTACAAAGAATCGTAACTAACACTCAAGAACGAAACAAGAAAATAGTTTTACACGTTCAAGACTTTCTAACTCAAGAACTTCTTGAACTTAGCAACCTATCGATCTTGAAGACTTCTACTCAATGAATAATTCTCACTTTTCTCTCTATGTGAAGTCGTGATCTTCTCATCTGCGTTTGTCCTCTTCTTATAGAATTTTCTTCTGCCTTGAATCCTTATTTATTAAGGTAAGGAAATTGTAATCATAGTTGAACAAGGAGTACTGATTTTCCCTTTTATTGTACAATCCTTTTTCTATAAAATCTTCCTTACTTAATATATTAAGGTTTCCTTATTTGTCTCAACTTGTAGTTTCATTATTCTTTAGCTCTTGTACACGCTTTAGGTGACTTCTTGTTGTGATAGATTTGGCGATGAATCTGACAAACTTTCGACAAATTTGGCGATGAATCTGGCAAACCTTTTTAACACATATATTTGCATTTCTAGTCTATCATCAAAACTGTCTATCATCAAAACATTAATTTTCTCTGTTTGTAGAATTATCAGATTCTAACAGTGGTCTTTGACTTATTTCCGATTTTGTGTTTTTGGGCCATGCCACTTTTAGGCCTGGTCTTGTACAAATCTTTGTTATGTTGAAATATAAGGGTCTATGGCCTGATTTTTTTAAACAATAGTTGTTGGAATTGAGTCAAATCTAGTTAGAGCTAAAAAAAAATTTTACTTTTGAAATAAAGTGAAAATGAGTTAATGTTAAAGTTTTTTAGTTGTTTAAATAAGTTCAATTAAATAATGTGGCTTAGTTGGTGAATATAATTATTAAATTAATTCAAAACTAGTTAGAGTTAAAGTTGTTTAAATAATTTCAAATGAATAGTATGGTTTAGTTGGAGCATTTAGTTGTTGGAATTAAGTAAAAAATAATTAGAGTTAAAGTTGTTAAAATAAGTTCAAATAAATAATGTGGTTTAGTTGTTGAAATTGAGTCAAAACTAGTTATAGTTGAATTTGTTTAGTTGTTCAATAATTTTAAATAACTAATGTGGTTTAGTTGGTGGATTTAGTTGATGAAATTAATTCAAAACTAATTAGACTTAATGTTGTTTAGTTGTTGAAATAAGTTCGAATAAAGTGTAATAAACCCTTGCTAGTTTTAATCATTATTGTAGATAAGAGGTATGAAATGCTTTAGTCCAAACTAACTTTTCTTGTTGAATTTGGAAAAATTCTACCTCCATATTCAGCCAGCAATGATGGTTCTAATCAGGAGGGTGATGATAATTGTAAGCCCGGTAAGGAGAGGAAGGGTGATAAGAATGATAAGTCTGAGGAGGCTGATGAAGAGTAGTATCTGTTTGACATTTTAGAGTTCTATATTTTTAGAATTCTTTGATCGTATTTTCGTTTATTTTGAAGTTGAATGAAGTTTATTTGAAAATAGTTTAATGTATATGTTAAAATATTGTATTATTTTTGTTGGATGAAGTTTTTTTTTTTTAAAATAGCAGTTTTGGAATTCTTTGGTTTTATTTGATATAAATATATATGTGCAATGAGATACTAATATTGCAGCTAAATGCTACCAGTTTTGATGCACAAAATCGACCTCCGCAGGTCAAAATCTCAAAAATAAAAATTAAAAATACTGACCTCAGAGGTCAGAATCTCAAATATAAAACATATAAATACCGACTTACAGAGGTCACAATCTCAAGAATAAGAAATAAAAATATCGACCTCCGGCGGTTGGAATTTAAAAATTAAGAAAAAATAAAATTAAAACATACCGACATCCAGATGTTGGTATTCCAATATATGATAAACAAATATTCTAACCTCAGGAAGATGGGAATAATAAAAATAAAAATAAAATATAAAATTGCCCTCAAGAAGTTAGAAAATAAAATAATAACTTTACCAACTTAAATTAAAACTGATCAGAGAGGTCAGTAAATACCAACATCCACTGGTCAAAATTGAATAGCGACCAAGCTTTTTTCGACCAAAGCTGGAAATCGCCTCTAACTAAGTTGAGTTACTGAGATATGTCCCCAACTAACTTTAACAAAACTTAAAACTGAATGTAAAGACTAAAATGAGAAGCATGTCTATTATCCTTGAAATATGAGTACTCATCACAGAAGCTGCTGAATGTGAACCGAGAATCGATCTACGTGTAATCTAGATGCTGAGTACCTAAACCTACATCAAGGATGTAGTGCAGAGTATGTGTTATTAATTGGAATGTGCCGAGTATGCAAGATGTAGATACTTAGCTGAACAAATATGCACAAGCTTAACAAAATAACTGAAAAGATGGTAAATATTGGACATAACAGAATATCTAACTAAATGCAATGATCAAGTACAAATCATGAAAATAACATGTTGAACAAAAGGGTGAAATATATACTGAAAACCTGGTCAAATGCACTAAGAATCTGACTGTAGGAGCTACTTTTAACCGACATAAATCATGTGAGCTAAACATGGAGTCCGATTTATACGCCCCATCGAGATGACTCAATATACCTTCCCAAGGGTATAAATGCATGACAGTCGTGATCACTAAATTCGATTCCCTACAGAAGGGACTCAAAATCCTATGGGGCAACACAATTTTGGGACTATTAAGGTACCTTAAACCCTAGTCCAACTCGGTGCTAAGTATACTCCCAACTGAATATGTTCATGACACAAATGCAATTGAAACACTTAATAGCTCAAATACTAACATGAAATCTGAGAATGGAACTTTTATATACTAATAATGTAATATTCAAAATCTGGAGCATGTTTGTAGGGTTAACTAACCCAATAAGTATAATTCATTAATTAAGAGAATTTATACAAACTATGGTTTAAAAAATTTATTCAAGGAAATAAGCAAACTTTTAGATAAACATGTAATTTTGATTAATGATACTACAAAAGCTAAATCACAACAAATATCCATGGTTTTAGAAAATCCAAGACTAAACAAGACATGAAGAATCAAGTAACTGACTGAATTATAGGGACCTGGTGGATGAAAGTGATTCGTTGGTGAAACCATACATAACTTGTGACGAATCTACAGATAAATCCATTGGATTTGGGGGTTGAACTTCAAAGAACGCTTGTGCTTGTTCTCGGAAGACATGATATCCTCTTTCACTTCTCTTCACTCTACGTTAGGTGGTTTTAGGAGATTGAGGGTTTTAGGTAGTTTTTGTCTAGTTTACTAAGCTTAGTCTGTTTGAAACGAAGTAGTTTAAGATCAAACGGCGTGGTTTAAGTTCCCAACACATAGGGGAAAAGACTAATGTGACCCTCACTTAAATTCAGCCGATGTGGATTCAAGATAGGCTTCACGGTCCGTCATGATGACCAAGGCCCATTAAGGAGCTCGTGAAGATGCCCTGCCGGACAACGTTTCGCTAAAATGGGAATAACATTTTACTCTGATCTTGGATGATATAAAACTCAGTGGCATTGGAAAGTTAACTCACTTATCTTTGAATTGATAGGGCATGTGCCACTTAATTCATTTTGTATTGAAATAGATATGACTGTCTAAAGTTGACCCTATACTCTAAGTCTTACAAGTCTCCTTTACGAATGACATCACAATCCATGTGGAGCTCCACATACCATTTAAACTTCTGTGGTGAAAACTCACTTGAAAGTTGATGAATTGACTTTAAGACCGGCTTTACGAGCCATCATAAGCACCATGGCCCATCAAGTGGGGCGTGAAGATTCTCTTCTCAATAGGTCTTCACTAAAACTACCATAATTTCTTACTTTAGGCTTGAAATTAGGCAAACTTGGTGGCATTGAAAAGCAGACTCATAGACCATTATTTTGATAGGTTCTGGGCTTCCCAATTCATTTTGAACTGAAAGATATGATCATCTGAAGTTGACTCAAACCTAAAAGTTTATCAAGCCTCCTTCACAATCCACTTCAAGGCTCGTGTGAATATCCACATACCTTCTAGTGGTATGTGGTACTTTACAGTAGTCATGTTGGTTGTGCATAACTCTCATGGCCAACTTCACAACTCGTTTGAAATCTATGGTCTGTTTACTGGTCCGTGGTTTTAACCTTTTGTTGGGTGCATAACCACAAGCAGGGTGATGGTTTGTGGTCCTCTTTACAACACGTGGACCTCCTCCATAGTTTTTTCTTCTCTCTTGCTCAATCTTAGTTTTGATTGTAGAGGTGTTACAATATCTCCCACTTGGGGTCATTCATCTTTGAATGAATTCTAAACAAGATGAGTATGGAGGGAATGAGCTTCAATCCCTACCACCAAGTACTAGAAATAGATATCTAACTGAACTGATTTCCATGAACATGCAAATATGATGAAATGCAAGGATAACCTAGGAAGCAAGGTACTAAGAATAATTTGCACAGGAGGAAACTGAGAGAATGTAGATGAACTATTAAATTAAGTTGAAATGGAATCAGAAGGAAAGACGTGCGGATACTTGCATGGACGCTTCTGCTTCCCGAGTAGCTTCCTCTACGGACTGAATCCTCCACAAAACTTTTACTAAAAAGACTCCTTTATTTTTCAACCTAACAACCCAACAATCAAGAATTTCAACTGGCACCTCTTCATAAGTAAGACTATCCTTCACAACCTCACTCTCTAATAGTACTATTGATGACGGATCACCCACACACTTCTTTAACAAGGAAATGTGTAAAACTAGATGAACCACTTCTAATTTTTGTTGGAAACTCTAACTCATAGTATGTATTACCAAACCTTTTCTAAATTCTGTAAGGACCTAGATATCTAGGACAAAGATATCTTTTCATTCCAAATCTCATCACCTCTTTATAGGTAACACCTTTAGAAATACCCAATAATCAATTTTGAACTCTTAGTCCCTTCTGCTAACATCTGCAGAGCACTTTTGACGACTCTAAGCTGTCTTTATTCTATCTTTGATGAGCTAAACTTTTGCCATAGCCTCATGAACCGAATCTGGCCCAATCAACACTGTTTCATCTACTTCAAACCAATCAATCAGAGACCTGCATCTATGCCTATATAGTGCCTCATACGAGTCCATATGAATCTCTATAAGAATTAGGTGATCATACCAACTACCATTGAAATCTACCATCCAAGCTCTCAACATGTTCTCTAAGGTCTAGATGATACGCTCTACCAGACCATCCATCTATGGATGAAATTCTATATTAAGATTTACCTAAGTACCAAGACCTTTATGAAACGATTTCCAGAAATTAGAGGTAAACTAATGACCTCTATATGAGATGATAGACAAGGGGACCCATGTAACCTTACTATTTAATTGATGTAGAGTTTAGCATAGTCCTTCGCTAAATATGTAGTCTTGACAACCAAGATGTGAGCATACTTAGTAACTCTGTCCATTATCACCCAAATGGAGTCCTGTTGTCTGCAAGTACCAAGTAAATCCATAATGAAGTCCATGTTTATCACAGCCCACTTCCATGTAGAAATGTTAATATCTTGAGTCATACCTCCTAGTTGCTGATGTTCTACCTTAACATGTAAATAGTTAGGAAACTTAGGCACAAAGTCATTTATGTCCCTCTTCATGTGGTTCCACCAGAATACTTTCTAGATATTACGCTACATCTTAGTGACACCTGGATTAGTGGAATACCTAGAGTTATGAGATCTTGTAAGGATCTGATGCCTCAACTTACCCACATTGGGAGCACATAAGCAACCCTATTAACAAAGCACACCATCTCCCCCGGGGGGAAACCACCATTTTCTGCCTATGAACTGCACATTTCAACTGAAGTAATATAGGATCACTATCCTATTTTCCTTTACCTCCGTTACCAATGAAATTCAGATCTATTTTGAATTATCACCCGACCATCTTATGTGTCTGCAAGGAAAACTCCTAAGCGAGAAAGCAGGTGAACATATTTGGGGAACTCTTTCCTTTCTTTATGAACACATGCGACACTACCCATAGATAACCTGTTGAGAGAATCAACCATAATATTGACCTTATCTGGATGGTAAAGCACATTCATGCACAATCTTCACTACATAAAAAAGATCATATGCGGCAATTAATTCTTAATTTCTGCTAAATATGTAATTTTAGCGGTAATTAGCACTATTTGTATATCTCTCAAAAGATTTAAGGGAGTTTGTCCTAATATCACTTAACTAATGCCATTAAAAACTTTAGTTCACTTCATTAATGTCAATATTTATTTCAACTAAAAGTCATTTTTGTTGTAGTGCTTCAAGGAATTCAAGCCATCTCCTCTGACGAAGATTTAACTCTTTTTGGGTGAAAATATACTATAGGTTCTTATGATTTGTGAACATATCAACATGAACACCATAAAAGTAGTGTCTCCAAATCTTGAGTAAAAATACTATGGATTCAAACTCAAGGTCATGAATCGAGTAGTTCTCTCATGGAACTTAAGTTATCTAGAAGAATAAGTTATGACCTTACCTCGCTGCATCAACAAAAAACCTAGGCCGGCCCTGGATGCATCAAAATAAATAACATAACCATCTGAAAAATATGGTAGAGTCAAGCCAAGAGTTGTTATCAACCTAGTTCAAATTTGAGAAGCTTTTCTCACACACGTATGACCACTGAAATTTGAGCTTCTTCTAAGTCAAATCGGTTAATGGGGAAGCTATGGATGAAAATAATTCAACAAATCTCTTGTAATAACCGACTAAACCCAAGAGACTTCTGATATATTTTGGGCAGATAGGTTTGGGCCAGTGCTGCACTGCATCAATTTTTGGAGAATCCACTCAGATCCCTTCGTTGGATACAATAAGATAATGGAAAACGACCGACTGTAACCATAATTATTTGTTGAACTTAGCTAATAATTGGTGATCTTCGAGAGTTTGAAGAAGAACTCTCAAATGAGTCGTATGCTCTTCCTCGCTCCAAGAATAAATGAGGACATCATCAATGAAGACGATGAAGAACAAGTCCAAATATTGTTTGATCACCCTATTCATTAAATCCATGAAAGTTGTTAGATTATTTATTATTCCAAAATACATAACAAAAATTCATAATAATCATACCAAGTTCTAAAAGTTGTCTTCAAATGTCACTATCTTTAACTCTAAGTTGATGATAGTCGCATCTGAGGTCTATCTTAGCAAAGAAACTAGTACCCTGAAGTTGGTTGAACAAGTCATCAATCTTAGGATGTGATATTTATTCATGATTGTAACCTTGTTCAACTACTGATAATTAGTGCACATTCTGAGAGAACCACCTTTCTTTTTCTCGAACAACAGTGGATAACCCATGGAGAGGTATAAAGTCTTATGAAGCCCTTATCAAGAAGGTCTTTCAACTTCTCTTACAATTACTTCAGATTGGCTGGAGCAATTATGTAAGAATGAATAAAAATAGGTTTGGTATCTGGAACGAGATCTATTTCGAAGTCAATTTCCCTATTGGGAGGAACTCCGGGAATGACTCATTTAGAAACTAAAACCAAACGACCCTAATTCTATAATCGACTGAGGAATAACTGAAATGTAACCAATTCATCCCTAGAATAATATTGAAATATACCGTTTCTAACTCTACAAGGTCTGTTGAGGTGAATATTTGAGAAATTGTGACAGAGAAATTTTCGTATACCCGTCTAGCTATAACTAGATCACCAATTTGAGTAAAGACTTTGTAACACACTAGTTACCACATCTTTTTGGTCCGGGAGAAAATACAACTTGTTCTGGCGCTGTCCGCCACCTGTATTAGACGAAGCACCTTACTTTGTTGGGAGACCTTCTAGTGATATAGACTGATCCTGATTGTTGTTACCTCCTTGACATACCTGGAAAAAGGGAAATCCTTCAACCTATGGACAAACTGATTACACAAAAAGCACTCCTCTCTACCTGCAAGACACTTTTTCGAATGGTTCTTACCACACATTGCAAGTTGGGAAAGTCGTATTACTTGAAGTACTCCCCTGAGACTTAGCTTGATGCTCTACCTTTTTGAACCTTCCAAAACTTGGGGGATGGAGAACTAGCTAATGAAGGTGTTGGGGTTGTAGACCTTTGGTGAAAATGTGAGCGACTCCGACAGCCTTACCTTTGATGTGAGTATTCATAATTTCCTGTCCTGTCCTTTTTGTTATCCTTAGCCATTTCCCTAAGCTTATATCCCTCAACCTGTTGTGCATGAGTCATTAGTCTGGAGATATCCATATCCGTAACAACATAGCATTCTACACTCGGTCTTTTCCATATTTGATACCCCAAATAGGAACTTACTCATTTGTGACCTTGGATCGTCAACCATGTGTGAAGCATACGTGGAGAGCTGGATTAACTTCAACCCACACTCTTGGACCGACATTGAAACCTGTTTCAAGTTCATAAACTATTGGTCGTAGGTTGTCTCAACTCCCTAGGGAGGAACCTGCACAGAAAAACTCTCTCAAATAATCCCAAGTAACATGAGCTGTATCTATACCCATGTTGTCTTTCCACTGAGTGAACCAGATATGAACCGCATCCTTAATTTGATAGGATTTTCTCTTAACACTCTCAGTTCCAGTCACTTGCATTACTCCAATAATTTTCTTAACCTTATCAATGAAGTTTTGTGGGTCCTCACCGACCTTCGACCCTATAAACTTAGACGGATTCATCTGACTAAAGTCTCGAACCCTAATTGTAGTTGATCCACCACTAGTGTTTGCATGAACTAGGACATATTGATTATTCTAATTGGCCATACTCTAATCCAAAAGTTGGATCACATTCCAAAATTCTGCGTTCGTAACCTCATGGTTATGGATTGGAGGAACTGCATTAAATTGTGTGGATTAGCATTCGATGCATTATCTCTACGAGGAATACACATAAATACAAATTAGAAAGTAGAAGTTGGATCATACCCACGCATGACAAGAATAGAAAGGAAAGTAAAGTTTTTCTTAAAAAACACTTCGTAGCCTCCCCCTCATAGATATGGAACACTTCACACCATAAAAAAGACTATACTTAGTGCGTATTTCAAATATCCCAGGACTCTTGAACTAAGGCTCTAATAGCAAGTATGTACTAGAACGAGGCTACCCTATGACGTAACACGGGTCCTAGGATAACGAGTGACCCCAATCCAACCTGTGTCTGACATATATCTAGCATGCTGAGAATAACTGAATCTGACAAATACTATGCAGAAGCTAAAATAATAGATAACTGAAAGTGGGAAAAACTCAACTAGCATGAATATATAAAATATAATGAAAGTCTGGTGATGGATGAAACACCATTTAAAAACAAAGTTGCAACTACTACTATGTATGAGAAGCCTCTATCTGAGTTGAGTTACTGGGACATTCCCTCGAGCTAACTCTAATAAAATTGAAAATTGAATATAAAGACTAAAATGAAAAGTATGTCTATTTTCCTCGAAGTATGAGGACTAACATGTGATGTTGCTAAATGCGGATCAAGAACAATCTAAGCGTTTCTGGAAGTTGAGTACCTAAACGTACATCATCAAATGATGTAGCCCCGTGTATGCATCAGTACTTGGAATGTACTAAGTACGCAAGATGTAGATACTAAGCTGTACAAGTATATATAAGCTGAACAAAGCATAACTGAGTAAGATGGTAAATACTAGTGGTGGTATATGGGCGGGTTGGATCAAATTTGGGCGGGTTGAAAATGGGTCAATATAAAATGGATATGTCCGTATTTGATATGGGTGAAAAGGGACTGGGAAACAAATGGATTGGCTAAAATATTAGTTTACCCATATTTTCATGAGTATAGTACTATACTAAAGAATTCGATACGGAGAAAATATTTTAGTCCTTTTAGACGAAATCTGTTGAAAATGATTAATGTAGATTTATTGTATCATAAAAGTTAAAAAAAAACTTTAATTTTTTTCCGGTGTTGGGGAGGGGGCTGACGGGGGGAGGGGTCTGATTGGGAGCTGACGGGGGTAGGGGTGAAAAAATAAAAATTTGAAGTTGAAAATATTTTTCAAAAATAAACTTAAATTTTATTTGGGGGTGGGGATGGGGGTGGTAGGGGTTAGTA
>NC_028637.1:27492512-27553844 GCF_001406875.1 Solanum pennellii | reverse complement strand
GTAGGGGGTGGGTCGATGGTCGGGATGAAAAAAATGAAATTTTAAAATTGAAAATATTTTTAAAAGCAAACTTAAATTATTTTTTTGGGGGTGGGGGGTCGAGGGTAGGGGTGAAAAATGAAATTTGTTTAAATACATAACAGGTTTAAATTCTTAAAAAAAGTTTGAAAAATAAGTTTTTAATTTCAAAAGAATTCAAACACACGATTTGCAAACCATTCTTTCAAGTTTCATTGTATCAGTTTTTGTTCTTCTTTAATCTCTGTCTTATTTATATGTATATTCATTGTTCCTCATTTTTTCTAAAATTGTTCAATCTAAAAGTTAAATTTTGATATTTATTTGAGTGTATCTGTGTGTTACTTCAAAATGCGTCAGTTTTATATTTGGAAGATTTGTGGAAATCAACACTTAAGGAAAGTATTTATAATTTTTTTATATTAGAAATTAACAAATTTGTTCACGATATTAATTCATGTCTCTTTTTTTAATATACATTTTTAGTCTCAGCGCAAGATAAATTAGTCATGATCATAAATTTAATATAACATTTTAACATATATTTTATTTAATTAGATAAACAATCATTATATGATCTCAATCTTTTGTTGAAGTTATTTAAGATTCTATACTGTTTTAGTAGTATATTTTGAGTTTGTTGGTTCGATGCTTAAGTTTTAATTAGCTGAATAGTTAGTGTGTTGATTTTGATTTTTGATACTTTCTAATAAGGAAGTAAGAAACCTATTAAAAATTTATAAAATTAATTTTTAAAGAGTTTCATAATATTTTTAATTTATATTTCAAAATTTTAAATTTTAGCTTTTGAAGAGAGTTGTTAATTGATTTTAAAAATATAAGTCTAAAATTAGGAACAAAATATGTATTTTAAAACTAATCATCACCGTGTAAGGGTAATATTTGTTGTACTGTTAAATTTTAACATTTTTACTTGGACTAATTAATTAGATGGCCTAACTAGTTTTAAGAATCACGCATTATTTCATGGCCTCTAAGTAGTATTGTTCCGAAGAGTATATTGTTTAAATATATGTTATTTGTTACAAACAATTTGTATTATACTGAATGTCTAATTATGTGGAGTCCTTGTAAGATGTGGTTAGGAATCGTACTGGGGACCTAGTAAGGTTTTCCCTATAAATAAAGGGTTTCCTTCATTGTAAATAAGATTGGTGAAAGATCAATGAATCTTGAATATACTTCAACATGAATAAGAAGTCTTTTCTCTTCTCCCTACTTTATTCTTCTTCTAAATTTATATAGGTTCATAACACGTTATCAGCACGATTGTTCTATTGTTAAATAATGATGAAGAAGACGGGAAAAGTGCAAAAGAGATATTGCATAAGTTATGCAATAAGGTTCTTATATCTTCAAGGTATGATTTATCTTTATGTTATAATTATTTATGTAACATATCTGGAGGTACCTTCTAACGTAAGTATTTAAAGAGACTTGTCGACTTTCTATACGTTTAATTTTAATCGAATCGAAAGAGAATTCCTTAATTTATATTATTAATTAAATAAACACAATTTAGTGAAAGATATGTTTTCAACCTTTATATGAGGTATGTGATCTATTAATCTATATTTATTAACTACCATGTTGATTATAATAAATCAATAATCTCAATTTTGTGTGTAATTATAATGTACGATCATATTAATAATCATCAAAAGTGATAAAATTACAATTATTTTGAAGGCTTGAGGTTGAGCCTAATTATGGGTAAGACGATAGATTTAAGTTTTATTGCACCAACAGAATTAGACGATGGATTTATGTCCAATCGCAAAAAAGAGGGTAAGACATTGGGTTAAAGTCTTGACGTACCATGATGATAATATATTGGGTTCAAGATCCATCGATTTATGACCTAAGACACTTTTATATGGATAAGACATTGAATGTGAGTCTCAATGCACCATATTGATAATATAATAATGACTAAAGAAAAACTAATGTGTTTTTGATGAGAAGTCATGAAATTTACTGAATTTGCTCCATTACGTAAAGTGAATGTGGTTGTAGTGCATAATATGTCTGAAAGAAGACAAGTGATTGAATAATGCACATAAATATTAAATGATGTACTAAAGTTATCATTATTTGATATGCTCACATATTTGTGTTTCTTTCATGAAGAATGAGAATTTTTGATTAAAGCTAAAAATATAGATCCATTCTCTAAAGGGAATGAGATTTAAGCCACCATGCTAGGCATGAGAAAGTTTGCTACCTTTGATTAACGATGTAATATCATCAAGAATGTCTCTAAGAAGACATGTATTATAGAAACATTTCATGCTTTATCTTCACGCTTGTATTGGACAAGAATTAGTTTAATTGAGACACATTCAATGATAAATAAGAAATTTTCTAATTTCAATACTTTCTTAGTTTGACACGATTGTCTGGGACATCGTTAGTCTATAATATTTAGACGAATTATGGAAAGTTAAAATGGGCATCCATTGAAGAACCTAATAATTCTTTTAAATGGTGAATTTTCTTGTATTACTTGTTAACAAGGCAAGTTAATTGTGAGACCATCATAAACGAAAGTTGAGATTGAATCTCCTGCATTCTAGGAATGTATACAAGTATTTGTGTAATTATTAATACACCTAGTGAAATGTTTAGATACTTAATGGTCCTAATAAATGTTTATTCTATATGGTCTCATGTGTGCATATTATTATCTCGCAACTAGATGTTTGCACAAATATTAACACAAATAATATGTTACATGCACAATTTTCTTCAGATTAGTTCATTCAATGACGTGATCATGACTCACCTAAAGGGTGAAGTAATTGAGAAGAAATAAATTGGAAAATTACTCTTGGATTAATAAAATTGAAATTTACTCATATAATAGTAAATCAGAAATTTACAAAAGCAAAAGGCACATGACGTAGTAAACTTGAAGTTTAGAGTACTAATAATTTTATTTGTTGGCATGAATAATTTGGTCATTCCAAAGATGTGCATACTGAGTACAGCACATACATTGAAAAACTAGAAGATTCTTCAAGAATTATTTACGTTGCTTGTTCTCGTGATAAAGTTGATTTGATCAACTAAAGTTGGGACTAAATTCCTAATTTCTGAAAAGTATAAAAGGTGAATATGGGTCCGTTCACCTATTATGTGATATGATAAAAAGATGTATTTATAAGATAATCACATGTGCCTTTGTTGTCAACCCATAATTTGACATTCACAAAATTATTTGTGCAAAAATAATTGAGTCAAGAGCATAATTTCAGAATATGTAATCAAGACAATTTATCTTGATAATATTGATAAATACTCAGGATGATGTGATATTAAATGTCAGAGATAGTGAAATCATTGCTTGTGAAAATAAAGCTCAATGTGTTGATCTGAAATATGATACCGCATTCAAAAATAATTGTATGCATCAGAACAATAAATTATGATCAAATTTTCTTTTAATTTATTTATGGTCGCGAACCAAATATTTTTCATCTGATTATTTTGATATGTGGTATATAATCAATGAATATAGATTGATGCACAAGGATAGATTTTCTAAAGATTGAGATATATGTTAGTTTTGTCTAACATAAGGGGGAGATTAGAAGCAACACAAAAGTTGTAAATACTCCTATTGAATGTCCCTTAAAGATAGTGTCTACGACATGCATGAAGCATGATGTACTAATCAATTCTAAATAAAATAATCTTTGAAAAAGGGAGAGGATCAAAGAATCAAAATGATCATAATAAGAAGATAATGTGCTCTTGGAGAGACTACGACATAACACTTTATGAAACCTCATGAGAGGGGTAGCTACCTAAAAATAATGAAGTGATGAGATCTCAATAAGTTTTGTAGTATTGTGAATCGATACAAAATGGTATATCGTTGACGATATCTTTGATACAATAGCGCGCAATATTGTAAAAGAATATGAGGATATGAATTCTACATCTATTAAGGAATGCTTGTGTATAAAAGTTATCAACTGAAAAGTGGAATGATGCATCTTGGTAAGCGTAAAGCTTATTTGACTTGCAATCTAGGCAGTAGAAGATGTCATACATCTAACATTGAATGTTGTTACTTGAAAAAATTGATATGAAAATATCTGATGAGTTCAAAATCTAAAGAATATACAAGTTTTTGAAAAACTTATTTATCGTCCTCAAACGAATTAAATTGATTCAAAATGCATAAAGCATATACAAGTATTAGTATGCAAGTTGACGACTAGAATTAAAATTCTTGAAGAGTTTTCAAAAGGCATTAGATTATTTGCTTAAAGAAGTAGAAGTAAGGAACTTGCAGAAATATTTGACCCTAAAGGGAAGATTTATAAAAGAAGATAGACGAAAACATATTTCATCAAGGTTTTTCTACACACATGAGCTCCAAAGAATGGTGATATGAACATGCAAGAGGTATGTTCAAGTAACATTATTGTTGATTTTATTCATCAAGTCTCTATCAACTACAACTTTCAAGAAGATGGTGCACAAGCTTGGAAAACGAAGATTCTAGTCTCTGAATTGATGTTGTCATTAGGGGGAGTTAATACGCGATGTACTCTTTTTTGCTCACAAGGTTTTGTCCCATTGATTTTCCATGTAAGGATTTTAATGAGGCATCCATAATGGGTATTATTAGATATGTGTACTCTTTTTCCTTGACTAGATTTTTTTCCCACTGGGTTTTATCTTGTAAGGTTTTAACGAGGCACATAATCTACCGACATTTAAGGGGGAGTGTTATAAACAATTTGTATTATAGTGAATGTCTAATTATGTGGAGTCGTTGTAAGATATGGTTAGGAATCCTACTTGGGGACCAAATAAGGTTTTCCCTATAAATAAAGGGTCTTCCTTCGTTGTAAATAAGATTGGTGAAAGATCAATGAATCTTGAATATACTTCAACAAAACTAAGAAGTCTTTTCTCTTCTCCGTACTTTATTCTTCTTCTAAATTCATATACTTTCATAACATTATTTATGTTTTTCCATAAAGTTCGATAAAAAATAATTTGTCTTATAGATGAGATATCTTTGATAATTATATATATATATATATATATATATATATATTTAGAATGTTTAAACAGATTTATAACTTTTGGTTTATATGACATGTCACAAAATAGAATTTCTATAATCTTAGTGCATCGTAGAAAATTATTTAATTATTAAAATTAATTATTTGTAATTTGTAATCCTATTAAATTCTAAACTAAAATTTTAAAATTTAAGTTTTATGAAAGAATTAAAGAATTACTTAAATTTATCATAATAACCATTTTAAAAAATACATAAAATTTATATAAGCATAAGTATTTAAAAATTTAAAATTTAAATAGTCCTCTTTTTTAAAAAAGTATTTAAATAAAAGGTGAATATAAAACTGAATTACTTACTAAATATTTTTTTTTACTAATATCAAACTTTTATTTACAATTAGAATTAGAATTTGGAAAATATTATGTTTATGGGCTGATANTTTATATATATATATATACATATATATATATATATATATATATATATATATATATATATATATATATATGTATATGTATATGTGTATATATATATATATAACAAAAATATTAATGGTAAGAAAATAATAAGTTATAATTAAATATTTTATTTTTTTAAAAATTAAATTATAGAACGAAGTGATGAAATCATATTATATATTATTTATTTGAAAAGTAATTTTTTAATATATTAATATACTTAAGACAAATGAACGGTCTTTAAATTTTAGAATATAGAAACCTATAAATGTCCATAGATTCTCAAAGAAATTGGTATAGAAAAGACCTAATTTTTTTTTTCTAATCTATACTAATTTAAGGATGTAAAATTATTTGAACCTTTTCTTCCTCAAAGAAAAACATATTCAAAATAAACCAACATGTCATTTACTAACATTTCATGTGAAGAGTTTGAAGTAATAAATTATTCATATGAAAAAATAATAATTTATTAATACAACATAAAAATAATACATGACAAACGTGTAAAAATATTTGAACTTTTTTTATTTTTTAAAATGAAAATAATAAAAAAAATCAATATATCCGCGCGACGTGTGGGTAGGTATAGTAGATTAGTAGTTAGTTTTATAGAAAAATATAAAAAGGAAGAGAATTTAAAATATATTTGTTAATATCATGAATTTTAAGTGAATAAAAGTTAGAAGCTTAACTAATTTGGATAATCCATATTTTACTCATATTACCCATATTTTTATGGGTTTAAAATGGATATCAACCCATATTTTACCCATGTAAAAAGAAACTCACCCAAACCCATTGAATATGAATGAGTTGGGGGGGGGGGGGGTTTACCAAAATATGAACTCATTTTTGCGGTACTAGTAAATACTAAGCCATGACTGAATGTAATGACCCAGTACAAATCATGAAAACTACATGGTGAACTGAATGTTGAAGTATATATTGAAAACTTGGTGAAACACACTAAGAATTTGACTATGGGAGCTACTATTAATCAACATAAACCATGTGAGCTAAACATGGAGGCCGATGTATATGCTCCATCGAGAGGACCAAATATGTCATGCTAGGGGTATAAAGGCATGACTGGCGTAATTACTAAATTTGATGCCCAATAGAGGGGACTTAAAATTCTACGAGGACACGTATTTCTGAGACTATGAGGGTACACTGAACCTTAGTCCAACTCGGTGCTAAGCTTACTCCCTACCGAATATGTACAAGACACAAATGTAATTGGAAAACTAAATAGCTCGAATGCTGACATGAAATGTGAGAATGCAACATTTATATACGAATAGTGTAACATTTAAAATCTAGGATATGATTGTATGTTTAACTAACGTAGAATCTGTAATTAATGATCTAAGAAAATTTATACAAACTAGAGTTCTGAATTTTATACAAGGAATTCAGAAAACTTTCCATTGAACTTGTTGTTTCGATTAAGAATACTACAACTACTAAATCCCAACAAATATACAAGGTTTTAGAAACCCTAGGTCTAAACAAGATATAGAGAATTAAGGGACTAACTGAGTTCTAGGACACAATGTATGAAAGGAATCCGCTAGTGAAATCCCACATACTTGGTGATGAAATCTACTGAAAAAATCCTTCGGATTTGGGACTGAAATTTGAAGAATACTTCTACTTGTTGTTGGAAGATATGGTCTCCCTTGTCTCTTCTTTTGCTCTGAGCCAGGTAATTTTATGAGATTGGGTGTTTTAGGTAGTTTCTTACTAGTTTACTATGATATGGTGAAGTAAAACTATGTATTTTATGCATTAAATGACTTGGATTAAAACGACGTGTTTTAAGCATTAAACGACGTGGTTTAAGTGCCCAACACATAGGAAAAAATAATTATGTGAATTTGACTTAAATTCTTCCGAAGTGTGTTCAAGACAGGCTTCACGG
This sequence comes from Solanum pennellii, assembly GCF_001406875.1. Taxonomy (NCBI): domain Eukaryota; kingdom Viridiplantae; phylum Streptophyta; class Magnoliopsida; order Solanales; family Solanaceae; genus Solanum; species Solanum pennellii. The sequence goes on along the minus strand of NC_028637.1, from coordinate 27,546,373 downwards.
GCCATCATGATGACGAAGGACCGTCAAGCCACTCTGAAGATGCCCTACCCCACAGGGCTTCACTAAAATGAACATAACTTTTTACTCCGAGCTTTGATGGTAGCAAACTCATTGGCGTTAGAAAAAGGACTCATTTATATTTAACTATATAAGTCACGGGCCACCTATTTCATTTTGTGCTAAAAGTTATAGATGTTTGAATTTTACCCTAAACTCTATGTCTGACAAGTCTCCTTCACGAACGACATCACAGACTATGTGGAGATCCATTAACTATTGAGACGTATGCAGAGCTTAATCGAGGACTTTAGGGGTGAAACCTTACTGAAAGATAATGAATTGACTTCACACCATAGACCTTCAAATGGGTCGTAAAGATGCTTTACCTGACAAGGCATCACTAAAACGTAGCATAAATTTTCCTTCGGGCTCAAAATTAGGCAAACTTGTTTGCGATGGAAAGAGGACTCAAGACCTTTTATTTGATAGATTGTGGAAACCTAATTCATTTTTCACTCAAAGAAATGATATCCTGAAGTTGACCCATTAAGCTTCTTTCACGAACCACTTCAAGGCTCGTGTGAAGCTTCACAGACTGTCTAGTGGCAAGTTGTACTTCATAGTATCCATGTTTGTTTTGTGTCCTCACATGCCACTTCATGTCTCGTTTGGAGCTACACGAAATTTTTTATTATCTGTGTTGTTTTACCTTTTGCTGGGCGCATAACCACGAGCAGGGTGATGGGTCATGTTAATTTTCACGGCATGTGTACCCCTTCGTGGTTTTCCCATCTCTCTTTTTCAATCTTTGTTCTGATTCTTATGGTGTTACATGAGACTAGCAATGGTTCTTGTGTGCAGGCCACATCCAGGGTGTAGGCTCGTGGTGTGACAAACATTGTATCAGAGCATAAATTTCAAGAGTCCTAGGGTGTATATAAAGTTGTGTTTGTTGAGTCTTGGTTATTGATGTAAAGTGCGCCAAAACTATAAATAGGAGGCTATAATGTTTAGGAAATTTATCACTTCTTTCATGCTCTTTTTATGCGATAGAGTTCATTTTTATAGATGTTTCCTTCTAGTTCATGCTTGCACGTATCTTTCATATTATCCCTCCAAGAAGACCTATTCGAGTTCGTCTTGCTAGGAGAATGTTTATCCTAGGATCAAGGGTTCCCTAATGCACCAGAAATGCAATCCTAGAGGGAGGTCACTAATGCTAAGTTTTGGGAAGCTATCCGAATGTTGAGTCAGGTTGTGACCAACCAAGTTGTGCAACAAAGAGGGGTTTGTCAGGATATGGCTTATACATCCAGGATCCATGAGTTGTGGAGGATGAATCCTCTATATTTTAATGGGTCAAGTGTCACTAATCAAAAAACTTTATGGAGGAAGTACAAAAAGTATTAGAGGTGATCCATGTTATAGACGTTGAGCATGTGGAGTTAACTTCATACCAACTCAAGTGAAAGTTGCAGGAGAATTATTCAAATTAAATGAGATGACTAAAACTCATAATGACCAGATCGAGTAATGAATCCAGTGTTTGGAATATCACTATCTCGTACTCTCAACTTATGATAGCCTGATCAGAAAAAGAAGGTGGCATCCTGAAGCTGATAAAAAAGATCATCAATCTTGAGAAGTGGATACTTATTCTTGATAGTAATATTATTCAACTAATGGTAAGCTATATACATTCCAAGAGAACCATTTTTCTTCCTAAGAAATAAGACCGAAGAGCCCCAATGTGAGACACTTTGTTGAATGAAACCTTTCCCAAGAAGGTCTTTCAACTATCCTTTCGACTCTTTTAACTCAGCCAGAGCCATTCTATATGAGGAATAGAGATAGGACGAGCATCAAGATCAACTGGAGAGACCTCTGGAAAGTCACTAACAAGTGGAACAACTGAATAAGTAGTTTCTCAACACTAGATTCATTAACTTGAACTAAGTGATACATGCACCCCTTGGAAACTAACTTCTTTGCCGTAAGGTACGAAATAATACGCCCCTTAGGCACTACTGAACTACTCCTCCACTCTAAAACTATTTAATAGGAAATTTGAAATTAACTACTCGAGTCTTACAATCAACTGAGGCGTAACAAGCATGAATCTAGTCTATACCTAGAATAACATCAAAATCTACCATGTCTATCTTGACTAAGTCAGCCACGGTGTCCTTGTGATTGACAGAAATGACACAATCACGATAAACTCTTTCTGGTAGAACATAATTCCCAACAAGTGTGAAACACTGAAGGGCTCAAGAAGTTATGAGGGAATAATATCAAACTTCATAGCTACATAGGAAGTCACATAAGATATACTACATATGATCTTGAAAAACATATACACCAAAAGTAAAGACTTTGATCATACCATTGAAAACATAAGCTGAATTCTCTTACTCTTGGTGACTTGTGATGGCATATAGGCGGTTTGCTCCTCCACTTTTCCCTAATGTAGCTCCTCTAGGTGCAATGCTGTAACACCACGTACTCAAAATAGACCAAAAATAAGTTTTTTTTAAAAATGCATGTCCAATCGATGTTTCATGTAAGTAGACTGTCAATTCATGCCTTTCAAAATTCAACTCAGCAAAATCGACTAAGTCTCGACCCACGGACGGACCGAGGGTCTGTAGATCAGACGAAAGTCCGTCGATGGTGTCTGTGGATTGAGACTATTCCTACCCAACCTCTGACACGAATGACAGATGACCAGCACGGACCATCGTTTAATCTATGGTTCATAGGTATGACCTTAATGAAAGTTATAAGACATTTAGGGGGAAAATGTTGTTGGGTCAACTTCAGATGGTCATAAGTCTTAGCACAAAATGAATTATGTGTCCAATAACCTATTTAAAGATACATAATTGAATTATCTTTCCATATACATTGAGTTTGCTAAAATCCCACCTTCGAGTAAAACGTTATGCCCGTTTTAGTAAAGGCTTGTCGAGCAGACCCATCTTACGGACCCAAACGACGGACCGTTGAATGAACTATGGCCCATCATTCCAGGTCATCGTTTGGTCCGGCAATAATTAACTTAGGGGTACTTTGTTTTTTCCCACTTCATTTAAACCCTAAGTTAGGCCGTTTTGATCATAAATCATCAGATTTTAGTTAGTTTAAGCCAAGAAAGATAACTAGAACTTACCTAAGTCAAATCATTAAATCAAAACTTAGTAAAATTAGAAGCAAGAAAGGAGAAAAAGGTCAATAACCCTAGTTCAAGAGCACAACAAGGTTCCCTCGGTTCCTTCCCCAAAATTCAAATATTTCAGCTATGATATATGGGTTCCCCATCTTTTTTTTATATAAAGTATGATATAGCTTCCTCAATAGTTTATATTCTTTAGTATGCTCATGATCATGCCAGTAGGATTAGCTTGGGATCACTTGTGCTCCTAGGTCCTATGTTCGCATCTCGAGGGTAGCTCAGGGTGTGACAAACTTTGTATCAGAGCACTAGCTTTAAGTGTCCTAGGATGTGTGAAAATTCGCACTAAGTAGAGTCCTTTTCATAAGTGTAAAGTGCACCATATCTAATAAGAGGGAGGTTATGAAGTTTTTTGGGAAAACTCCAATTTGTTGTTACTCTTATCGTGCGTAAGGTATGATGTAATTCCATTCTAAATTGACGTTCTACATTTCAGATCATACCTCCTTGTAGATCTAATGCTTGGAATGCAAATGCCAGGAATGTAAATGCAACTCGTCCAATCCCAGATCAGGAAGTCTCCAATCATGAATTCAGGAATGCCATTCAGATGTTGGCTTAGAGTATCACCAACCAAAACAATCAGCGGGTTCAAGCTCATGTGAATGGAAATGGTGGATCGATAGTAGCAAGGGTTGGTGACTTTGTTAGGATGAATCCGCCTGATTTCTTAGGATTGCAAACTAATGAGGATCCCAAAAATTTCTTAGATGAGATCAAGAAGATCCTTGAGGTGATGCAGGTTACTGAGAATGATCAAGTTGAATTGGCATCATACCAACTAAAAGATGTGGCTCATATTTAATACACTCAGTGGAAGGAGAATAGGGGTACAAATGCAGCTCCTATTACATGAGATTGCTTTAGTGAGACCTTTCTGGACATGTTTTTCCGAATAGAATTGAGAAAAGCAAAATCCCATGAACTTAAGGCAGGGTAAGATGATAGTCCAAGAGTATGAGCTTAAGTTTAACCAACTCTCCAGGTATTCTCCTCACCTTGTTGCAGACTCTAGGGCTCAGATGAATAAGTTCTTGTATGAAGTGTTAGATTTGGTGAAACAGAGTGCAGAAATGCTATGTTACTGGGAGATATGAACATCTCTAGTCTTATGACTCATTTTTAGGAGGTTGAGGGTGATTAGATTAGGAAATAGTCTAAGGAGAATAAAAAGGATGGGAACTATGACTATTCTCAGCAGAAATCTGGTGGTGGAAATAGCTCGCAGAGTCAGCAAAAGTTTTCATCCCCAGCCTCTTCATCAGCTAGTGTTCCGTCCTCCAAGAACATGTTTGACTAAAAGGTTAGAGCACCGGTCTCTAAGTCTGAAGGAAGTGTTTGAGGCTCCAAGACTTACCCCACTTGCCCTAAGTGTAGTAAGAACCATCCAGGCGAGTGTCTTGCAAGAAAGGAAGGGTGTTTTGGGTGAGGTCAGTCTTGTCACAGGTTGAGGGATTGTCCTTCTAGACGTAAAGGAGGTGTAATGAGCTCAGCCTACAACTTTATCAGCACAAGCAAGTCGCCCAAATTAGCAGGGTAACTCATCTGATATAGGTGGCGTTCACCTCTTCAGGCCCGCAAGGATCAGGAAGGTTCTCCTGATATAGTCTAAGGTACGTTACGAGTCTTTGACATTGATGTTTATGAATTATTAGATCTAGGGACTACTCTTTCTTTTGTAACTCCTTACAGAGCAATCCAATTCAGTGTCAGTCCAGAAACTCTCTCAGAACCTTTCTAATTCTCTACTTTAGTCGGTGATCCAATTATTGCTAGACGAGTATACAAAAATTGCCTCGTCACGGTATATCAGAAAGTCACCTCAACATATCTTGTAGAGTTAGAAATTGTAGAATTCAATGTCATTCTAGGAATGGATTGATTACATTCCTATTATGCTTTAGTCGATTGTTAAAATATAATTGTCCGTTTTCAGTTTCGAAACGACCCCATCCTAGAATGGAAGGGTAGTAGCTTAGCGCCTATGGGTCGATTCATTTCTTACCTTAAGTATAGAAAGATGATCTCTAAGGTTTATCTCTATAATCTACTTTGGGTTAAGGATTCTAGCGCTAAAACCTCATCTCTTGAGTCAGTTCCAGTAGTCAGTGAGTTTCCAGAAGTGTTTCCAAAATATTTCCCGGAGTTCCTCCCGAAAGGGAAATTGACTTTGGAATTGATCTCCTTTTATATATCAAACCTATTTCTATTCCTCCTTACAGACAATGTCACCAGCAGAGCTTAATGAATTAAAAGAGCAGTTGAAAGACCTTCTAGACAAGGGTTACATCAGACCTACTATTTTACCATGGGGTGCACTAGTATTGTTTGTAAAGAAGAAAGATGGTTCTCTCAAAATGTGCATTGACTATAGACAGTTGAACAAGGTCACAATCAATAATAAGTATCACATCCCCAAAATTGATGAATTGTTTGACCAACGTTTGGGTTCTAGTCACTTCTCAAAGATAGACCTAAGATCGGGTTATCATCAGCTCAGTGTCAGAGATAGTGAAATTCCAAAAATAGCCTCCAGAACTCGGTATGGTCATTATAAATTTATAATTATGTCATTTGGACTAACCAATGCTCCTGCAACTTTCATGGATTTGTTGAACAGAGTATTCAAACAGTACTTGAACTTGTTCGTTACTGTCATTATTGATGATATCCTCATTTACTCGAGGAATGAGGAAGAACATGCAAGTAATTTGAGAGTTGTTATGCAGACTCTCAAAGATCACAAGTTATTCGCTAAGTTTAGCGAATGTGACTTCTGGTTGCAATCCATTGCTTTTCTTGGTCACATTGTATCTAGCGAGGATAGAAGCAGTGAATCAATGGCCCAAAGCAATTTCTGCTACAGATATCAGAAATTTATTAGGTCTAGTGGGTTATTTTAAAAGGTTCGTGGAAGGATTTTTATCTACAACCTCACCATTAACTAGGTTTAATTAGAAGATGGTCAAGTTTCAATGGTCAAATGATTGTGAGAAAAGCTTTACAGAATTGAAAACTAGATTGACTACAACTCCTGTCTTGACTCTACCAGAGGGCTCAGATGGTTATGTGATCTATTGCTATGCATCCTGAGTTAGACTTGGTGGTTTGTTGATTCAACAAGATAAGGTTATATCTTATTCTTCTATACAACTTAAGGTGCATGACAAAAACTATCCAACTCATGACCTCGACCATGTAGCTTTGATGTTTGCACTCAAGATTTTTAGATACTACTTGTATGGTGTTCATGTAGATGTGTTCAATGACCATAAGAGCCTTTAGTATGTGTACACCGATAAGGAGTTGAATCTTTTCCAAAGGAGATGGCTTGAGTTCCTTAACGATTATGATATGAGTGTGCATTACCATCATGGTAAGGAGAATGTAGTAGCAGATTCTCTTAGTAGATTATCTATGGGAAGTGTAACCCATGTTGAGGAAGAAAGAAAGGAGCTAGTGAAGGATGTGCACAGGCTTGCTCGCTTAGGAGTTCACCTTATGAGCATATCAGACAGTGGAGTAATAGTTCAGAATGAGGCAAAATCTTCTTCGGTATTGGAGGTTATGGAAAAGGAAGATAGTGATCCAATCTTTCTTAAACATAAGGGTGCAGTCCATAATAAGAGACCCATAACTCAAGATATTCTATTAATCTAGGTGCCACTAAGATGTACCGCAACGGGAAGTGTATTGGTGGAATGACATGAAGAGGGATATAGCAGATTTTGTGAGTAAGTGTCCCAATTGTCAGGAAGTCAAGGTAGCACATCAGAAACCAGGGGGTGTGACTCAAGAGATCGACATTCCTACTTGGAAGTGGGAAGTGATCAATATGGATTTCATCATAGGGTTACGGCGTACTTGCAGACTTCATGACTCCATTTGAGTGATAGTTGATAGGATGAATAAGTCTTCTTCTTTTTGGCGGACAAGATTACAAATTCGGCAGAAGACTATGCCAAGCTTTACATTAATGAAATTGTGAGATTGCATGGGGTTCTTTTTTCTATCATCTGAGATAGAGGACCTCAGTTTACTTCTCATTTCTTGAGTCCTTTCAGAAGGGTCTTGTTACTAAGGTTAACCTTAGCACAACATTTCATCCGCAGACGGATGGACAGGTAGATAATACCATTCACACCCTAGAGGATACGTTTAGAGCTTGTGTGATCGATTTCAAAGGTAGTTGGGATTATCACATTCTTCTTATTGACTTCGCCTACAATAATAACTACCGTTCCAGCATGCAGATGGCTCCTTATGAGGCACTGTATGGGCGTAGATGTAGATCTCCTGTTGGTTGGTTTGCGTTGGTGAAGCAGATTTAATAGGGTCAGATTCAGTTCTTTATGCTATGGGGAAAGTTCAACTTATTAGAGATAGACTTAAGACATCCCAGAGTCATTTTTATGCAGATGTAAAAAAAAGGGAACTAAAGTTTCAATTTGATGATTGAGTTTTTTAAAAAGTGTCACTTATGAAAGGGGTGATGAGGTTTGTCAAGAAAGGGAAACTCAGTCCTAGACATGTAGGCCCTTACAAGATCTTGAAGTCTTGTTAAGGTTGCATATGAGTTAGAGTTTCAACCAGACTTAGTAGCAGTGCATCCTGTCTTCCACATCTCGCTCTTGAAGAAGTGTGCGGGTGACCCAGCCTCGGTAGTGCCATTAGAGAGTGTGGCAGTGAAAGATAGTCTTTTTTATGAGGATGTACCAAATGATATTCTTGACCGCCAGGTTAGAAGGTTGAGAAACAAAGAAGTCGCTTCAATCAAGGTTTTGTGGAGGAGTCAATCCGTAGAAGAAGCTACATGGGAAGAAGAAGAAGCCATGAAAGCCAAGTATCCTCACCTCTTTCCTTGTGATTCCACTCCAGCTTGAGGTAATAGTTCTTCTTGAGTTTTCAGTTAGTCATGCGTGAATTCAATCTTAGAATAATGTTCCCTCAGTTTGTACTTGAATTTTCGGCGTATTTGCATGTTCTTGGAACTCAGTTCAATAAGAAATTTAGTACTCACTATATCATAGTAGTGATTGCAGCTCTCTCCGTTTATTTCAGCTAGTTTACTCTTCATTCGATGATGAATGTTCCCAAGGGGAGATAAAGTAACACCCCGTACTAAAAACAGACCAAAAATAAGATTTTCAGAAAAATTTGCAGGCCCGATCGACGGTTACTATCGATGAACCGTAGTCTGATCTACGGCCCGTACTACAGATCCGTAGACTGTCACTGCAGCCCTCTCAAAATTCAGCTTAGCTAAATTGACTAATTCTTGACCCACGGACGACCGATGGTCCATAGATTAGACTACGATCCGTCGATGGTGTTCGTGGGTTGATACTTTTACTACCCAACCTCTGGCACGAACTACGGATGACCAACATGGACAGTCGTTTAATCTACGATCTATAGGTATGACCTTAGGATAGAATTAGCAGATAGTTAGGGGAAAATGTCGTTGGGTCCACTTCACATTGTCATAAATCTTAGCACAAAATGTATTAGGTGTCCTGTGACTAATCTAAAGATAGATAATTCAATTATCTTTCCATAGACATCGAGTTTGCTAAAATCCAACCTCCGAGTAAAAGGTTATGCATGTTATAGTAAAGTCCTATCGAGAAGACCCAACCTACGGACCTAAGCGATGGACCATCGACTGAACGATGGCCTGTCAGCCCAGGTCATCATTTGGTCCAACAACAATTAACTCAATTGTCTTTTGGTATTTTCCCACTCTGTTCAAACAATAAGATATGTCGTTTTAACCGCAAATCATCATATTTTAGTTATTTTAAGCCTAGAAACATAACTAGAACTTACCTAAGTCAAATTATTAAATCAAAACTTAGAAAAATTAGAGGCAAGGAAGGAGAAAAAGGTCAAGAATCCTAGTTCAAGAACGCAACATCTAAATATTTCTCTGTGGAATTCATAACCAGGTATGTGGGATTTCACTAGTGGTTTCATTTCACCCATTAGATCCATAGTTTTCAGGCAGTTCTTGATTCTCTTGTCATGGTTAAACATAGGGTTTGTAGAATTACAACAAATCATCAATAATTAGTTAGATATATGTTCCAAGTTAGATTGTGAAGTAATTATTTAGTTTATTGCATGAATATCAGAACCGTAGCTATGTATTTCTTTACTTCTTGAATTAGACATGCTAGGTTAGATATTTCAGTTACTTCAGATATACATGCCTCAATTTTTAATGCATAATTATCAGGTTAATTATTGCACTCTTAGTTGCATGTTCAGTTTTGAGCTATTCGGTATTTACAAAAATTCAGTCTTAATCACTTAATTCATTGGGAGTAGCATAAAGACCGAGTTGGACTAGGGTTCTGCGAACCCAAATAGTCCCAGAACTAGTAGCCAAGTAGGTTTTAAGTCCCCTCGTGGGCATCAATTTAGTGATCACGCCTACATGCCTTTATACCTTTGGCAGGGTATATTGGGTCCTACCGATGGGGCGTATACATCATACTCCACATTTAGCTCGTGTGGTTTTATTATTTGTTATTAATGTCTCCTACAGTTTGGTCATACTCTCTTGAATTGACCATATTTACAAATCAGTTAGTATTCAGTCTCAGCATGTTATAAATTTGTTCGTTGCATCCAGTTAGCTTAAAGTTCAGTATATATCATGTTCCAATAATTATACTTGCTTTTGTGCTTGTTTAGTTATGTTTTATTTTAACTTTACTCTATCCTACATGCTCAGTACCTTTAAGTACCTACGCATATGTGCGTTTCATCTTCTCATGATGTAGGATCAGATTCTCAACATCCAGATTGCGCTTAGATCGATTTTTGATTTCTAGTTCAGCAGATTCAGTTGTGAAGCCCTCATTCTCCGAAGACAATAATTATGAGTTTCTCTTCAGTATTTATTCCTTAAATTTTAGTTTTTGCTAGACTTAGTTGGGGCCTGTGCAGGATTTTATATTCAGTTTAGAGGCTAGACATAGCTAGTTTCAGCTTAGCATTGAGTTAATATTTCCTTTGTATTAAACTCGTCAATATTTCAAATATTTCAGCTATATTATATGGGTATTCCCCATCTTTTTTTTATTTAAAGTATTATTTAGCTTCCATAATAGTTTATATTCTTTAGTATACGCATAATCATGCCAATAGGGTTATCTTGGTATCACTCGTGGTCCTAGGTCCTATGTCCGCGCCTTGGGGGTAGCTACATTTCGCTTCTTTATGAAAAGTAAGACAATGTAGATACAAATAAACTCAGCCTTCTCTTCATATCAACAACTATATTCGGAGCATAACAATAGTGTTGAATGAACTTGATGTTGTACTCTTGCACACTCATTGTAACACCTCATATGCTAGAAAGACCACATTGTAGAAAATCAGAAGTTGCAGGTGCCACCAATGAGGACCACCCACGGATCGTAGGTGGAGTATGTGGTTAGTCACCTAAAGCCCTTCCCAAATCAAAAAAATCTCAATTATGGGTCGACCCACACCAGGACCTACAGACCGTAGGGTAGACCACGATTCTTGGTTCATACCCCTCAGAATCCATCCTTTGAAGCCAAACATCCGTTGAATTGGACAAACTGTGAGTCCATCTACGGTCCGTCGGTTTTCCCCAACAACTTTTAAGTTAGGGCCATTTAGGTCTTTTACCTATGTATTGGACGCCTATATTATGTTACCTAACCCCTAAAATATGTCGTTTTCATTAGTTTTAGCCTTATAACTTAATAAGACTTTAACGTAATCGATTCATTCACGATAAAACTAAAAAAAACATAGAGCAAAGAGGATAAAAGAGTCGACCAACCCTCTCCATGAACAAAACAATTTTCCATCATTTCCAGCCCTAAATTCAATGATTTCTCTATGAAGTTCGTCATTAGGTATGTGGGATTTCACTAGTGGTTCCCTTCACCCACTAGGTCCCTAGAATTTAGTCAGATTATTGATTTCCTTCTTTATGGTTAGACTTAGGATTCCTAGAACTTCAAATTATTACTTTGATTTAGATGTTAGACTAAATAAATTAGAATGTTGTATTTTTGCATCTATTTTGCTTTGAAATTCAGAACCCTGAAGATTAATTAATTCATGAATTACACTTGCTAGGTCGTTTTATACTTATATACATGCATTAGTTTACAAATCTTTCATTATCACTACTTAATATTACATTTTCAATTAGCATGTCAGAATCTTGAGCTATCCAGTTTATATTTAGTAACGTTGTATCGTTTACATTCTAATGAGGAGTAGGCTTAATATCGACTGGACAAGGAAAGACACCCTCATAGATCATAGTCCCTGAATCACGTGCCCCGTAGATTAAGTTCCCTATGTGAGCATCATATTTACTGATCACTTCAGTTATGCCTTTAGATCCTTGTCAAGGTATATTGGGTCCTCTCGATAGGGTGTATACATCCGACTCTACGTATAATTCATGTGATTTTATTTCAGTTATTAGTAGCTCCCATAGTCAATTTCTAGTGCATTGACCAGGTTACCAGTTATATCTCGATATTCAATTTCAACATTTTATGTACTTGGTCATTACTTTTAGTTTAGTTCAGTTTTGGTATGTTCAATATATTCATCATGTTCATCTTATATCATTTCTCACCATGCTTTATTCCAGTTATGTATAACTTGTTCATTTTTATCCTATCTTGCATGCTCAATACATTTCAAATACTGACGCATACTCTACATTACATCTTCTCCTTATGTAGGTTCAATTCCCTAACATTCAGATTACACATAAATTGGTTCCCGATCTCTAGTTTAGCAATATTAATAGTAAATCCTCATTCTTTGAGGATGATAAACATGTTTTGTTTCATTTCAGTCTTTTTGTTTTCAGTTTTTCTAGAGTTATTTGGGGAAATGTCCTAACATCTCTAGTCCGTCAAAGGCTTTTATTTGGACATAGATAAAATCGGTTCTAGTATTTTGAGTTATCATCTAGTGTTGTAAACTCCTATTAAGTATGCTATTCAAACAATATTGGGTATTCCCTAACATTTAAGTTAATTATGGTTTTAAGCTTCCACATAATATTTCTCATTTTAATAAATCTTTATGTATGATTATAATATGTGAGTACAGGGTTAGCTAGGGGTTACTCATGATCTTAGCTCCCATGTTACGTCAAGGGGTAGCCTTGACGCGTGACATTCACGGATTCATGCTTTAGAATGAGCAATTCCCTTACCGTTACCTTTCATAGCTCACGGGAAACAAACACCCCATGGAGGACTCTTCAAACACAACCCAACTCATAATGGGTGAACCTTCAACTCTACACTTCTTCAATTGGTCGAACCATACCGTAGGGAAATCCTTCAGTTAGTATGCAACTAGTTCCACTCGCTCAACTTTAACAACATGAATAACCTCACACACCTTTTATAATTCTTCCACAAAGTTTTTCATATACTTAATTACACTTGAACCGATTAATTCTAGAGGATTCATCCATAAGAACTCATAGATACTACATGTATTAGCCACATCCTATCGATCCCCTCTCTACTGGCCAACTTGGTCCACCACTTGACTCAACATACAAATAACATCCCGAAACTCAACATTCGTGACCTCTCCTTTGTTCGCACTTCTAGTGCATTGTGTATAACTTGATCCATATTATTAACATTCCTTCTAATAGGAGGACCTCGACAACTCTACATGGAGGCATGGTTTAAAATATATGCGCAAGAACAAATTATAAAGAAACTTTATAGATTTGAACTTTATCACATGAAAAAAGTATGAAAGAAGTTAGATAGTTCCTAAATATCGCAGCTCCTAATTATAAATTTGACGCGCTTCACACCTATAAGTATTAATCTACAAACATGGCATCATAGATACCTTAGGACTCTTGAAATCTGTTCTCTGATACCATATTTGTCAACCCCAAAACCTACACCCTAGACCTGGACAACACCTGAGGACCATCGCTAGCCCCAAGCACACCATTGGACTGGATCAACTACTAGAGGAAGACTTACCCAACGTAGAATAACTCAAAAGATAAACTTTAACTCTAATTTATCAAATGATAAACTTAGAATATTTACAAACAAAACATTCAAATTGGCGTCAAGGGCAACTCAAGTCTAGAGCATAAAAAGTGAAATGAACAAGACCCATGTACTACTACTTTCTATCTAGATATGAAGCCTCTACTAACTTATATGAACGTTGGTAAAAGGACCCACACCATCCTAATAAAAAATGAAATGATGAAACATAAATGAGGGATCCATCGAAAGTAAAGAGGCTCACCAAACAACTCTGAAACTGAACTAGATCAATGAAGTGCTTTTTTATGATCCTCGTAGCGAATCATGAATGATACATGCAAAATGACGTCAATACATAAAATGTACGAGTATGCAAGGGAATTTTAAAGCACAACATAAACTTTAACTAGATATGAAGAAACAACTTACATCGTCTCAACTCAACTCCAACATAACCTCAACTCAAACTCAACTCATTTCAATATAAAAGTAATAACAATAATGTGATATAAGATAATCTCTAACCGACAACCATTACTATGAGCCCTCTGATGATACAACGTCTCGCCACGCTACAAGAATTGTTTTTATACCTTTCTGGGGTATATAAATCCTCAACTAAGTTGATCCAGTAATTCTTTAGAATAAATAAGGAATCATATAAATATTATGACCCTTTCTGACCACATTGTCTGCATGGTTTATGGGGGCGGTGAGTTATTTGAACTCTCCCCTATAACGATACTCAATACTACTCCCAAAATATAACTTTTCTTCTATATTTTTAAAAATGTTTCCTCTTCCTCAATTTTAAGCTTATTACTCAAAAGGTTTTTCTTAAAATATATAGCACTCAAAAACTTCTCATAAAATCTTTTGGAAATCGGTGTTTTCTTTTTCTTAAATAAAAATCTTTACTCTTAGGAATACTTAGTTCTCATATATTCATCTACAAAAAAAACAACTTTATTCTTCCTCAACTCAAGTACTCAAGTCTTAAAACAAGTTTAAAAGATTGTAAAAGACTTCTCAAAAAGACTCGAAGACTCTCTCAAACTTGAGTTTTAACAATATCTTGAATTTGAATTATGAATTCAAGAATTATGATATATGATACAAAGGATCTTGTTATCATTAAATGTCTTTTAGGTAAATCATACGAATTGCGAAAACAAATTGTCGATGCAAGGGGTACAACGCGCATATGAATTAAAACATTTAGTTGTGAAACAATTTTGGAAACAGTGGGGAGCATGTCCGCGACGTAGAGCTAGCACCTATTGTCTGCTCGATCTTTTCTTCCTCTCCCAAACTCAATTAAACTCATATCCACTTTATTTCTAAGGTAAGAACTCTTGAATTCTTATAACCTTGAACAATTAAGAAAAATCCAACCAAGAACTATCAATTAAGTAACATATTAACAAGATTCTCGCCTGAAAAACTCAACCAAACATCAAAATTCAAGAATGGAGAGTAACACTTCAAGGACACTTATCAAGAACTTAATTCATCATTTCTTTTATGTAAAAATTCAAATAGTTAAATCATTATTTAAGTGTGGGTGAGCTAACCCAACACTATGAAAACTTACATACCTTGATTTGGAAAAATCTTTTAGCAGATGCCCGAAATTTTAACGAACGCCTTGAACCTTTTCTCTTTTATACTCTTCTGGAACTCCTCTCAAAATCCTAAGAGTAATTTATGATTATTAAAGTAACCCAAATAAGTGTTTACCCCAAATATTACTTAAATTTTTTTGATTGGATGGGAAAAGAAAAAGACCAACATAGCACTCATTAATACAGGTACCTTTCCATAATTGGACAACCTAACTTTAAATGGACATATCTCCCTTACCTGAAGTTAATATTAGAAAACTGTGTGGCATTGAAAGAGTATTCCTTGACCTTTCATTTTATACTCATAATTTGTTCAATGTTATGGTCATTTAAAGTTGACCCAAAACTCAAAACTTGAGCACAACTGTAAAATTTCAGATTTGGCTCTTTTCAAATTAGTTCATGAGAGAGTTCCATAAGAACATGCATGATAATGGTAATGGGGCAAATAGAGACCAGTCTTCTTCAGCGGCTCCGGTACACAAAGCTTCACTTATCGGAGATGCTTTAGGTACATGCAGAGGAGAAACATCTAGATGCTATCATCATCCGCCAAAAGCAAGATAATTCACCTGATGTTGTCACTAGTATTATCAAAGGCTTTACTTTTTATCTTGATGTATTGTTTGATCCATGTACGATTATATTTCTATGGGTTCTGATATTCTTCCCAAGAAACTTCTTGAGCCCTTTGGTTTTCCTCACCTATTGGTGAGTCTATTCTAGCTAAGAGACTTTATCGTGATTGTACCATTTCTAGCAATCACAAGGACACCATGACTGGCTTAGTTGAGTTAGACATGGTGGAATTTGATGTAATTATAGGTATGGACTAACATCATGCTTTTTATGAATTGGTTGATTGTAAAACTGCAGTAGTTAAGTTCCATTTTCCAAATGATCCACTATAGAGTGGAGGAGTAGTTCAGTCGTGCCTAAGGGTCGATTTATTTTGTACCTTAAGGCCAGAAAATTAGTTTCCAATGGGTGCATCTATCACTTATCCGAGTTATTGAGTCTATTTATGAAACTCTACCTATTCAGTGATATGCAGTTGTGTGTGAGTTCCCAAAAGTCTTTCCTGATGATCTTCTTCGAGTTCCTCCTGAGAGGGAAATAGACTTCAATTCAGATATTCTTCCTGGTACTCGAGCTATCTCCATCCCACCATATAGAATGACTCTAGCTGAGTTGAAAGAGTTAAAAAAGGCAATTGAAATACCATCTTGATAAAGGTGACATTTAACCCAGTACATCATCTTGGGCGTTATGATCTTTTTTGTGTGGAGGAAAGATGATTTTATTAGGATATGTATTAGTTACTACCAATTGAACAAGGTTACTATTGAGAATTAGTATCCCCTTCTAAGAATTGACTATCTTTTCGATCAACTTCAGGTTGCAATTTGATTTTCTAAGATAGACATCAGATTTTGCTATCAACAATTGAGAGTAAAAGAATGTGACAACCCGAAGACAATTTTCAGGACCTGCTATGATCAATTTGAGTTCCTAGTTATGTCTTTTTTTTTATTCATGCCTTCACAACATTCATGGACCTCATGAATATTGTGTTTAAACCATATCTTGATTTGTTTGTTATCTAGTTTGTTGATGACATTCTTGTTTATTCGATGAATGAGGAGGATCATGCTAGTCAAATCAGAGTTGTTCTCCAAACTCTTAAAGATAGAGAGTTGTACGTCAAAGTTTAAAGTATGAGTTATTTCTTGAGTCACTGGCATTATTAGGCCACATTATTTCTAGTGAAGGGATTCGGTTTCCTCTTAGAAGACTAAAGTAGTGTAAAACTGGCCCAAACCTACATCCTATAGATATAACAAGTTTCTTGGGAATGGATACTTATTATAGAAGGTTTGTCGAGGAGTTGTCACTACTTCGTCCCCATTAACGAAGTTGACTCAGAAGACAATATTTTTCAATAGTTTGAAGCTTTTGAGAAATTTTTTTAGGAATTTAAAACGTTGTTTACTACTACCTAGTGTTGACCTTACCAGATGGTAGACAAGGTTTTATTGTTTATTGTGATATGTCCATAGTTGGACTGGGTTGTGTATTGATGCAGAAAGGTAAATTTATAGCTTATGCATCAATGCTTCTTATGATTCAAGATAAGAATTACCAAAGTCATGATTTGGAGTTTGATGCAGTAGAGTTTACTTTTAAAATATGGCATCACTAACTCTATGGGTTCATGTTGATGTTTTAAATGATCCCAATAGTCTTTTGTATGTGTTCAATCACCAATATCTTAATCTTAGACAAATGACATTGTTAGAGTTACTCAAATAATATGACATGAGTATTCTCAATCACCCAGGTAAGGTTAACATTGTTCTTGATGTTTTGAGCTGGTTGTCTATGGATAGTACTACCCATGTTTGGAAAGGAAATAGAAATAAGTCAAACATGTGCACAGACTTGCACGATTGAGACTATGGTTTTTGTATTCCAATGAAGGTAGAGTGGCGGTGATGAATAGAGTTGAATCAACACTAGTATCAGAAGTGAAGGAGAAAAGAGACCAAGACCCTATATATTTTGAATTGAAGGCAAATGTGCAAGCAAAAAGTGATGGCTTTTGAAAAAGAGGGAGAAGGGGTGTTGTGGTATAATGGTATATTTGTGTAGCAAATGTCACAATCCCAAAGCACCCCCTAGAAGTTAGGGAGAACCCTCGTTTTGTGACAGTGCGTACTTGACCTTTTGGGATCTTGTACAAGCCCTTTAGCTAGCATTCATTACATAAGACATGAAAAGTATTGCGGAATTTAAAACTTTTCAAGAACATTTAATAAAAGACAATCATTCATAAAAACTTAGAGAATCTCATCGTGACTAGACAACTTAAAGACACGACATAATATCTTAGGGACACGGCCCTTTACAAAAGAGTAAAATACATAATAAGTCTTTAATTTAGAAGCTAAGAACAGGACTATGCCCTCGAATATATGAGCACATACTTTGACTTGAGAGAAACTTTCCCAATCTCTTCCTTATAGCCTTCAAACTTCAAAACCTTCCAACCTATACTTATATGTTATAGAAAAGTATGGGGTTAGTACACAACAATGTACTAAGTATGACATATGCAAAAACATGCAAAAAGGGACATTTTAGTAAAATAGCTTTTCATGCCAAATAAGTATAACATTGAATATATATATGCAAAACATCATGATAACCATCATTTATCACTTAGACGAGAGTTCCCATAATTTTTAACCAAAACGACCATTTACAGTAACTTACCAAAACTTACAGTGAAATCAGATGACCCTCACAGTGAACTATTTTGAACCATTACAATGAATCATTTAAATCATTAGTAATGAATTAAACTTGAGCAATTACAAAGAACTATCCTATACTAAATGAGTGAACTTCCAAGGCCAAGCTAATGATAAAGTGAACTCATTTTCCGTAGGAGTTTCCCTACCTCGGAATTATCAAAAGACTCACTAAGGTAAGACTTGAAGGAAGTATGCATATGCCTCCTTGAATATCCACCAAAGCAATCCTCGATATTACCCCTTTCATCTTACTCAACTTGGGGGAAACAAGACCCTCAATCAATGAAAAGACATTAAAAGACACCCAACAAACCACCAAAGTCTTCCCTTTCAAAATGCCTACTAAGTGCAATAAGTAGATAGCTTCCTATACCACTACCTACCCTAAGTAGTACATTCTTTTAGAAGGTATGGCACCATTTCTTCCCTCTAGGAAGGTCCTACATAGTGCAATGAGTAGATAGCGTCCCATACTACCACCTACCCTAAGTAGTATGTTCTTTTAGAAGACTTAGTTCAATCAATTCTTTGTGGGGGTTAGCTTAACCGACATAGACCATGAGATATAGACATGGAATCCTGATATTAACTTCTATCGGATGAGGGATCCTCACTTGCCTAGAGTAAGGTCATGCTTCTTTGCTTTTATATGTGTAACAACCCGAAAATGACTATGCAAAGTAATGCCTAAACGTACCTAGAATGCCTAGATTTGACCGGGTTCACACGGCTTGATGCGTGTGGAACCAGAACTCAGAACCTATGCACCAGCCAAGCAAACTAACTTGGTGAGTCAGTTCAGCTAGACAAGGTTGGGTCTGGCCGAGTAGGGCACCCGAATATTAAGATTCACCCGAATGAGTGTTAATCGGACTTGAAAGGGTAATCTTAAATTTTTGAGGGTCTAGGGGTAAAATATTCTTTTCCAAGCTTAGGGTAGTATCTTAATTACCCTAAGAATTGAATTAATTAAAAAATTAATGTATTTTAGTGAACGGTTCTGGTTGGGTCGACCCGGATTGACCCTTCAAGAGAAGAGCTTCACCTGGGTTCGATCCTTTGTAGAAGCAATATTAAATCAAATAAATTGATATTTCATTATCTGATTTAAGTAAGGGCAGGTTAGTCATCTCACTTAAATCTTAGAAAATCAGATTT
The DNA here is from genome assembly GCF_001406875.1 of Solanum pennellii. Classification (NCBI taxonomy): domain Eukaryota; kingdom Viridiplantae; phylum Streptophyta; class Magnoliopsida; order Solanales; family Solanaceae; genus Solanum; species Solanum pennellii. The sequence goes on along the minus strand of NC_028637.1, from coordinate 27,526,992 downwards.
TTAATTTAAATAACAAGGAGTCCAAGTTTGACTAAGTGTTCACCTAAAACTCCTACTCCTAAACTTATTCTCGCGCCTCTCCACTCTCCTTCTCACATTATTTATCAGTAAAAGAACAAAAAAAATAGTCCATCACTCTTGAAGAACTTGAATGCTAAAGCTCAAAACAAAAACTAGTCTAATAAAAACAAAAAGCAAAAGCAAATTTTTCGACGGGTTGTGCTTGAAGTTTTGGTGGTGAGGCATTGATTTCGTGGGAGTTTAAAGTGCATTGGATCAGTTTTGAAACAGTGTTGAACGATAAAAAAGGTATGGGTTTCTTCCTCTTGGTCCCTTTCCCAAGAGACCCCTATGATGCATTCGAAATCTAATCCGAAAACAAGGACAGTTTCCCCATTGTATGTCCCTTTCACTAGCTCCCATTGATTGTTGTAGGTTCAATAAGTTTGTTGGTAGAGTTTAGGGATGTAATGTGTTTTCGTGATGATTATGTTCGTGTATGTATGTTCGGACTTATGTGATCATTAATTATGTTTTTGCGAAACTATGTGATAAGTGAGTGTACAAAGGGGTGTTGCTGTGGTTCTTGATCACGGGTTGGAGAATGAAAATGGCATGTTAAATCCCTGTGTTTTGTATTAAATTACTTGGAAAAATGCATATAATAATGTACTAAATGTTCAACGAATTGCCATAAATATCTAACGTACAAAGGTTGAGAAAAATGGACTGAAAATATGACCAAATTTCCAGAAGCCATAGGCAGCATTGAGGATTTGGGTTTTAAAAAAAAATTAAAATGTGTGAGGCCATCAGGGATTGAACCCGAGAACTTACCATATGTGAGCTGCTGAAAATTCAATAATAAAAATGATGTAAGGGGGATTCCAAACGGGGTAAGGCTCAAGTGAAGAAATGAAAGAGGGAAAAATAAATAAAATGAGGTGTGTGGGGATCGAACCCACAACCTCTCGGATAGGTGGGGAAATAAGGAGAATAATTAGAGTAAAGTAAAATGAGGTTGTGGGGGATCGATCCACACCCCCTCGGCCTCAAAGAAAAAGGAAGGAAATAAAATGAGGAAAAGGAAAAAAAGTGTAGGCGTTGGGGCTCGACCTCGGGTCCTCAAGCCGAAATGTTAAATCAAAGATTAATTTAAGACTAAGTGTTGCTTAAGGGATTTGAAATCGGGTTCCTTGACCAATCTTGTACTGATACATAAGTCTTACGTGAATAAATAATTAATGAATGCCTCCTATAGGAATCGAACTCGAGACCTTGGCATACTTACAAGATGCATAAATCTTGTACTACATAATCTTGGGTAAGTAAAAGTTCACTTAGAAGAATTATGAACGAAGTCTCACGGCTTGTACGTATGGGTTCATGAGTCCAGCATACGTTTAAAAATAAGTGAACCTAAGATGTACGTGATGAAATGATTTGACCCAAGGAGGGTTATGTAAGAGTGTGAAACACACTAAAAGGCCAAGTGCATTGACATATGATGAAATGAACATTCACGTAATGGGGTGAGTAATTATGAAAACGTAAGATGCTAAAGTTAATAAATCTGGAGACAACATGATAAGAGGCTAATATGAAAGATGAGATCAATCTCAACTGAGCCTAATAAGTGTTACCAGAAACCGTACTCACCTATCAGAGTGTAAAATTAATAAAGAGACCAGTCTCATATCGTTAGGGGAGAGCTCTTCTTAATCATGCATGTCCTTGGTCTGTACTTGCATACACCCATACTTATTACAACTGTGTAGTAATTCCATACAATCCTTTACCTTTACGTGCAAGTGCAGGTGGACGCTAGAGCTTACGAGACTACGTTAAAGCTATCCGAACGTGGAGCATTCATCCGGACTTGGTAGGCCCTCATGCTTTCGAGGATGCTTATCTCTTATATTCTATCGTAGATGTAGGAATGAGCTAGAGGAGGGTGTTCCACTAGTGTTTCTTTCTTACTTATTTTCAGACGTTGTATTGGTGCAACTATGGAAACTTTATAATAATGCACTTATGAACTATTTCCTTCATTTGAATATCTTATTATTAGATGGTTGTTGTGAATTGATGTGATATAATGAAATTTTGACTATGAAGTCTATGTATACTTCAAAGCAATCAAAAGTTTTAAATTTTTTTGCTAAAATTAACCTATACGATGTAATGAGGACGTATGTAGGCTTGTCTGCGACCTCCAAGAGGTCAACGACACCAGTTTCGGCTAGGGTCTAGACCCAGTCACGACAATATGACTTTACCAATATCTATACCTATGTGGATACATAGTTAAGAGATAAGGAGATTGCTACTATGTAACTCATTCTCTACTAACGAGGAGTACTCATCTCAAGAGGTACTTTGGAAATTCAACATCTCAACTCACAAAGTGTAATCCTCCTCTCCTTCATATCCTCTCGGTGCTAGGCCTAACTCCCCACGGAATCTCAACATTTTAACCTATAGGTGAAGAATAACTATTGAACACCACATCTCAACTCACGAAGAGCATTCATCCTCCAACCTATCTTATAAAGATCATTGGGAATAATGAGGTTGCTACTAGACACTTCATCTCAACTCACGAAGAGTGTCCACCCCAAGACTCCCCTTTTTGACTCAACTTAACATCATATGATCTCTTAAGTGTTAGTGTGTGTGTACATATGAGCACACCTTGAAAATAAACATAATTTCATTCTTATTAACTTCTATACCTGCTTTAGGCCTTCATTAATCAATTCACATACCTTACATGCTTCAAATACTCAATACACTTCACTTAGACATACTACAAGCCAAACATGCTTTCAATTCAATATTACTCCATTTCAACTACTAGTCCATCAAAAACCACATTCACAATACATACGAAATAACATCAAATTCATCAAGTAAACACCGCCACCAAGAAGGTGGACCATACCACTCAAGAGCAATTATAATAAAAACTATACATTGTAAGTAACATGCCATTTAACAAATCCATACTAAACTATAAACATTTTATCAATATTTCATGAAAATAAGACCCTTAGGGCAGTAGCTAAATCAACATATTTAACACAAGAAAACGAAGTCCATACCTTACCTAAAGATGCTCATATAACCCATTTCCCAAGCTAAAAGTTGACATATGCATAAACATGAGTAAATTGAGTTTTTTACATTAAAATCATCAATTAATACAATAATAAAAACATTTAAAACATTATAACACTTTTACAAGAAGACCCATACTTTAAATCAAAGATAGAAGAATTTTGAGTTTGAAAACCCTTTTGGAAATGAAACCTTGGGTTCAAGGATGGATATCATACCTCAAAGATAAGGAAACCCACTAATTTGGTGAAGATTCACATCTCAACCATCCCTTCTTTCCCTCCTTGAGTCTTAGATTCAATGGTGACTTTGGGAGAGTTTTCTATAGAGAGAGAGTTTGAATATTTGAAGTGAGGGGTCTTGTCTAGGTGTAGGTATAGGGTTTAAAACTACTTTAATATAACTTTAAAACACTAAAAATATTGACCTAGGGTTATAAAAGACTTAGGGTGAATTTACATAAAACACCCCAAGTTGGCAGCAACTACTATAGCCTTTTGGAAGTGGCCAATCGACGACCCAAGATACTGGGCGTCGATGAGTCGACGGCTCGTGCTGCTGGGAGTCGATGGAATGAGAGGCTGGTTAAAGGGAGGGATGTAAATCACACCAAGTATGGAACGACGACCCCCCATTCTATGGGGCGTCGATGGACTTACGCCCAGTAGACTGCTCCGTCGATTGGGTCCTTGGCATCTTTGTTCAAATCTTGGGCCCTTCATCTAGGGCCCCTTGTGGGTCCTAGGTGGGGTTGTGCCTAGATGTTAAAGATACAAACTAATTCATGTAGGTATTAGGAACATCCCACCTTAGTTTCAAGGAAAACGAACATGTAAAACTCACTCAAACACGTCAAGACACACAAGTACAATCTAAGGCATACCCTCCTAACGTCATAAACGTTTTCAGGCGTTTGACCTCTAAACCTAAAAAAACATTATATAGTAACTAAGAACACTGAATTAACTCATTTTAACTTAAAATTAACTCAAGAAATAACCACGAGACTCTAGTTCACCTTAGTTCGTTTTGGGGCGTACATTCTCGCCCACTTGTAATAGCATTCGTCCTCGAATGACACTTAAACTTAAAGGACGACAAAGACTCACTTAGAATCACATAAAACATTTCAATCATGATAAAAAAACTCAAAATCAAAGCATCACACTTTCAAACACTTAGCAACACAAACATTTTTATCAAAACTTCAAGAAGTCAAAATTCATTCTTAGCCTTCTTTTATGGAGGAACTACCTTCTGCAAAATTAAGCTTGCACATATACAACACTTTTGCACACATTGAAAATTCAATTCAAGACAAAATAATTTTCATCAGAATTGTTTTTATAGTGTGGTTCACTATGCTTACTGTTAAGTATACCAAAATTTTTGAAAATCCATTCTTTAAACAATTAATCAAGATGACATTATTATAAGAAACTATAAAACGACATAAACTCATTTAATAACATAAAAAAACAATCATAAAGAGATAAGACTTAGCAAGGCCATAAAATTCTGATTAGTTATCCTTCCTAGCCCCCATCCTAAAAGAAGGGTTCTTCTTGGGAGCATTAGGATCTAGGGAAGCTTTATTGACATCTTTCCCTCTTTCTTTGATGTTAGGGCATTCCCTCATCTTGTGGACCTTATTGCCACATGCAAAACAATCAGCCGTCCCGGCAAGACACCTACCCCATGTTGCTTTTGCACAAGTAGGACACCTAGCCCTTTCATAAGTGTGGCCACCACCTTGAGGATGTTGGTTTGTAGCCCTATCCTTGTTTCCCATGGAAGAATCTTGGCGATAGAACCACCTCTTAGGCTTTTGGTGACTAGAATCATCTGACCTAGGCATTTTATCCTCTTGCCTTATCTCCCTAATTATGGACTCCTCAATTGTTGTGCATAAACCATGAGCCTAGAGATATCCATGTCATTAAGATGCATTGTCGTACGACACTTTTTCTCCACCAAACTAGACACTCCCATCACAAACTTGTTCAGCCTAGCCCTAGGGTTGGCTACCACGATTGGGGCATACTTAGAGAGTTGGGTGAATTTGAGAGAGTACTCTTGTACACTCATTCCCCCCTTGACTAAGGCTCATGAATTCAACCATCTTCTTCTCCATTCACTTGAAAGGAAAGAATCTATCTAGGAAAGCCTCTTTGAATTCCTCCCAATCAACCGGACCTCTCTCTAAGGGTCTCCCAATCCACCATTGCTCAAACCACACTTGAGCCACCTCCTTAAGTTGGTAAGCGGCTAACTCCGCTTTCTCCCTAAGGGTCACACCAATAACATCTACCACTTTGAAAAACTAATCTATGAAGCCTTGTGGATCTTCATCCACCTTAGTGACATGAAAAGTAGGAGGGTTCATCCTCATGAAATCCCGAATTGTAGAAGCGGGAGTACTAGCATTTTCTTGTGGACTATATACTTTATTAGCTTGGCAAACAAAGTGATTATTGACGAACTGAACTTGAGCCGTCATGAGTTGGGTCAAGTTCATTAGGGCAGTCCTCAACTCCGCATTAGTCGTATCTCCTTCAACAAAATAAGCTTGAGGCCTAGGAGTCACTTGAGGTTCTTGAAGAGGAACCTCCTCATTCTTTTCCCCTAAGTCAACAATAGGAACTTGGTCAAAACGGGGAAGGACCCTCTCATTTGCTACACCTCCCTCCTCCCTTCTAGCGGTCGACCTTCTTGTATTCATGTCCTATAAACATAAAGAGAAGAGGATAAGAGAAGAAACCTTATAGAACTCACTCTAAGGCGCAAAATTATAATAGGAAAGAAAGTGAAACTTCTACCATCCTATAGCCTCTTGTCCATGGATGTGTCGCGACTCACACAAATGACCAAGATACTACTAGATGTCGCTTGTGAGACTTTTAGAACCTAAACTATTTCCCATAACCTTATGCCCTGAAAGCAAGTCTGTCACGACCCGAAAGCACCCCCTTGAAGTTAAGGAGAATCCTCTAATCGTGGTAAGGCGTACTTGACCCTTTGGGGTCTTGTACAAGCCCTTTAGCTAGCATTCATTGCATAAGACATGAAAAGTAGTGCGAAATTTTAATCTTTTCAAGAACATTTAATAAAATACAATCTTTCATAAAAACATAGAGAATCTCATCGTCACAAGACAACTTAATGAAACGACATAATATCTTAGGGATACGACCCTCTACAAAAGAGTAAAATACATAATAAGTTTTTATTAGAACCTAAGAAAAGGACTATGCCCTCGAATATATGAGGACATACTTTGCCTTGAGAGAAACTTTCCAAAGCTTTTCCTTCTAGCCTTCAACCTTCAAAAGCTTCCAACCTATACTTATATAGTATAGAAAAGTATGGGGTTAGTACAAAATAATGTACTAAGTATGACATAGGTAAAAACATGCAAAAAGGGACATTTTAGTAAAATAGCTTTTCATGCCAAATAAGTATAACATTATATATATATATATATATATATATATATATATGCAAAACATCATGGTAACCATCATTTATCACTTCTACAAGAGTTCCCATAAATTCTAACCAAAATGACCATTTATAGTAACTTACCAAAACATACAGTGAAATCAAATGACCCTCACAGTGAACTATTTTGAATCATCACAATGAATCATTTAAAGCATTAACAATGAATTCAACTTGAGCAATTTCAAAAAACTATCCTATACTAAATGAGTGAACTTCTAAGGCCAAGCGAAAGAGAAAGTGAACTCATTTTCCGTAAGAGTTCCCCTACCTCGGGATTGTAATAAGACTCATTTAGGTAAGACTTGAAGGAAGTATGCATATGCCTCCTTCAATACCCACCAAACCAATCCTCAAGATTACCCATTTCGGCTTACTCAACACGGGAGAAACAAGCCCCTGAATCAATTGCAAGACATTAAAAGACACCCTCAAACCATAAAAGTCTTCCCTTTCGGAATACCTACTTAATGCAATGAGTAGATAGCGTCCCATACCACCACCTACCCTAAGTAGTACATTCTTTTAGAAGAGTTGACACCAAGTCTTCCCTTTCGGAAGGTACTACCTAGTGCAATGAGTAGATAACGTCTCATACCACCACCTACCCTAAGTAGTATGTTATTTTAGAAGACTTAGTTCAATCAATTCTTTGTAGGGGTTATCTTAACCTACATAGACCATGAGATCAAGAAATGGAATCCCGATATTAACCCCTATCAGATGAGGGATCCTCACTTGCCTAGCGTAAGGTCATGCTTCTCAGCTTTTATATGGCTTTACCAATAGCTACACCTGTGTGGGCACATAGTTAAGGGATAAGGAGATTCCTACTAAGTAACTAATTCTCTACTAACGAGGAGTACTTATCTCAACAGGTACTTTGGAAATACAACATCTCAACTCACTAAGTGTAATCCACCTCTCCTTCATATCCTCTTGGTGCTAGGCCTAACTCCCCACGGATTCTCAACATTTTAACCTATACGTTAAGGATAACAAGTGAACACCACACCTTAACTCACGAAGGGCATTCATCCTTAAACCTATATTAGAAAGCTTATTAGGAATAATGAGGTTGCTATTAGACACTTTATCTCAACTCACGAGTAATATCCACCCCAAGACTCCCCTTTTTGACTCAACTTAACATCATATAATCTCTTAAGTGTGAGTTTGTGTACATAAGAGCACACTTTGCACATAAACATCATTTCATTGTTATTAATATCTATACATTCTATAGGTCTTCATTCATCAATTCATACACCTTACATGCTTCACATACTCAATATACTTCACTTAGACATAATACAAGCCAAACATGCTATTCAACTTCACAAAACACAAGACAAGACTCATATTCAATACTACTCCATTTAATCTACTAGGCCTTCAAAAACCACATTCACAATACATACTAAATAACATCAAATTCATCACGTAAAGACTGCCACCAAGAAGGTGGACCATACCACTCAAGAGAAATTATTATAAACACTATACATGTGTAAGTAACATCCCATTTAACCAATACATAATAACCTATAAACATTTTATCAAAATTTCATCAAAATAAGACCCTTAGGGCAGTATCTAAATCAACATATTAACACAAGAAAACAAAAGTCCATACCTTACCTAAACATGCTCATATAACACATTTCCCAAGCTAAAAGTTGAAATATGCATAAACATGAGTTAATAGAGTTTTTAACATTAAAATCACCAATTAATACAATAATAAAAACATTTAAAACACTTTTACCAGAAGTCCCATACTTAAAATCAAAGATAGAAGAATTTTGAGTTTGAAAACCCTTTTGGAAATGAAACCTTGGTTTCAAGGACCATACCTCAAAGATAAGGAAACCCACTAATTTGGTGAATATTCACATCCTAACCATCCCTTCTTTCCCGCTATGAGTCTTAGATTCAATGGCGACTTTGGGAGAGTTTTCTATAGAGAGAGAGTTTGAATATTTGAAGTGAGGGGTCTTGTCTAGGTCTAGGGTTTAAAACTACATTAATATAACTTAAAAACACTAATAATATTGACCTAGGGTTATAAAAGACTTAGGGTGAATTTACGTAAAACACCCAAGTTGGCATCAACTTCTACATCCTTTTGGAAGTGGCCAATCGACGACCCAAGCTACTGGCATTGATGAGTTGATGGCCCGTGCTGCTGGGCGTCGATGTCATCAGAGGCTGGTTCAAAGGAGGTATGGACCTCCAACCAAGTATGGAACAATAGCCTCCCAGTCGACGGGGCGTCGATGGACTTACGCCTAGTAGACTGCTCGTCGATTGGGCAGTTTCCTTAGCAGCTTTGTTCAAATCTTGGGCACTTCATCTAGGGCCCCTTGTGGGTTATAGGTGGGGTCATTCCCGGACGTTAAACCTCTAAAATAAGTCGTATAGGTCTTAGGAACATCCCACCTAAGTTTCAAGGAAAACGGACACGTAAAACTCACTCAAACACGTCAAGACACACAAGTACAATCTAAGGCATACCCTCCAAACGTCATGGACGTTTTCAGGTGTTTGACCTTTAAACTAGACCCAACTTTATACAATGCCTAATAACACTAAAGAAACTCATTTTAACTTACAATTAAATCATTTTGGGGTATTACACCAATGGTGGATGAAATCCAAGAGAGGACCAGGGAGGAAGCTTATAGAGCTTGATATTTGATCCATCCTTGTTCCACAAAGATGTACTTTGACTTGAGAGAAGTTTATTAATGAAGTAGTATGAAGAGGTGTATTGTATTGTTCTTTGCTAAATGACCAAATTTCCAAGAAGTAAAGGAAGAAAACAAAAGGCCTGATAGTACGACTTAGAACTTAGACCTTCTAGAATGAAAGTGGGAAAGGATTAACATGGATTGTATTACTGGTTTGCCGCGATCTCGCATACAACATGATTCGACATGGGAGATTGTAGATCCTATGACTAAATCAGCCCATTTCTTACTGGTAAAGACTACTTATTAAACAAAAGATTATGCCAAATTGTATATTGAAGAGATAGTCAGACTTCATAAAGTTTCGGTTTTCATCATTTCAAATAGAGGTGCACAATTCACCACACAATTTTTGAAGTCTTTTAGAAAAGGTTTGGGTTTGTGGACCTTAATATAATTATCAATCCTCATAATTATTATCAAGAAGAGCGTATGATTCATATCTTTAGAGGATATATTGAGGGCTCGTGTGATAGATTTCAAGGTCAATTGGGATGACCACTTACCTTTCACAGATTATCAACAATAGTTATCACTCTTGAGTCCAGCGGGATCCCTGTCATGCTCGTTAATGAGAGAAGATGTAGATGTCCTATTGGATGGTTTGAGGTTGGTGAGGGTTGGTTGATAAAACCAGACTTGGCTCATCAAGCTATGAAGAAAGTGAAGCTCATCCAAGAAAAGCTGAAAACAATGCAAAGTCGTCAAAAATCCTTTATAGATGTTAGGAGGAGAGACATAGAGTTTGAGGTGGATGATTGGCTTTACTTGAATATTTCACCCATTAAGGGTTTTATGAGATTCGTAAGAAGGGAAACTTATTCCCTGATATATTGTTCCTTTCATAATATCCAAGAGAATCGACAATGTATCTTATGAGTTAGAGTTACCGTCAAAGTTAGAAGCGGTCTATCCGGTATTTTACATGTCAATGTTGAAAAATTGTATGGGAGACCCTTCATTTATTATACCTAAATTGAGTGTTGGTACTAAGGAAAACCTATTGAGAAGGTACTGATGCTTCAATATGTTTATTTATTTATATGTCGTGATCAAAGACACTAACCTACAGTTTGAGTGTCTATGAATCAGACTAGTAAAGTAACCCAACAAAGGGTTGGGGTCATGTCCCAAAGAAGTTGTAGTGAAAGTAATAGGTACATATAATTCCATTATAAATAGTGAAATTTCAAGACATTTTCGAATAGTAAAATAAAACAAGTAAAATTGGTGACACCAAAGTGTCAAATATCAATAGGAGGTTTTCTTACAAGTAGTAAAATAGAAAAATAAAAGATAACACAAGTATAAGAGAGAGTTCTTGGGGGCGTGACCACAATATATGTTGACACAAACTAATGGGTGCATGCTTTTGGTAGTAAAATTCATAAGACAATGGTGACGAGTCTATGGTTTAGGTGAAAGTAATCCCTCTGGCAACTTATCCCATATGGAATGGGTTTCTCTCTGACACCCACTCGTCTAAACTAACCAGCTTGGGCCATACCCACACCCTAACCTTTTGGTAGAGAGTTCTTGGATATGGGACCAGGGCTCACCCTTTCAAGCTGAACCTCATGTCGACCCACTCCTTAGGCCATCAATCTAGGGGTCTTGTTTTCGTGACCTCCCTCTAGGGCAAGCTAAAAACAAATGGGGGGTTTTGGCCACACATCAAGAAATAATCAAATATACTTAAAGTGATAAAGGAATCAAATGGGTATATAATTAAACCTTTAAACATCAAATGAATGTAATGGAGAAGACCCACTTTCAAGATTGGAAAGAAAATTTCTTTCTTCAAGCTTCCTCAAAACCCTCTCCAAAATTGACAGAGAACTTAAGAACAAAGTTTCTAACATAAAATATTTAGTGTCTAATGTTTCAATCTAAAATTCTCTCCAAAAACACTCCTAAAATAACAAAAGAGTTTATTACTCATAGTCTTCAGTTTTAGTGCTGGTAGATCAGTTCGGCATCTTTAGTCGTGATTCGCCGATTGATTCAGTGAATCGCCCTTTTTCTGGTTCTTCGTCGTTTGAGCCTTCCCTTTTTATCCATACATGTTGTAATATTGGGAATAATTACTCTGCTTTGTGGAACTATTTCGTGAAGCGCCGAATGCTCCTTTTCGTCCCCTTTTGATCCACTTCCTTCAGGCCCCGCTTGCTATAACAAAAGGAGGAATTTTGCTAAATGGCATATCTCGAAGTGTGAATGGCGATGCACACTTTGCATCTTCTTTTGTTTTCTTCTATTTTGCTTTCGTTTTTCGCCTAAGTGTCCATGCTCCTATCAAATCCTCAAATACTTTAAACTTAGAGGTTTTTATCAGATATTGAGATAAAATATACAATTTAGGATACTATTTGCATTAAATACGACCCTAGATGAGTTAAATTTTTGAGGACTCAACAAAAACTCCAACTTAAATTTTTGATTGTCCTCAAGTAGAGCTTATCTTCACGATTCAAATAGGATGTCTCAAATAGTCCTAGACAAGACTCAATCATGAATGTACACAACAAGACTCAAAACTACACATGCATAACTCAATTTTATACTCAAAGATGAAGGTTGTGACACACCATTCATTACCAAAGATTCATGAGCTCACAATGCTTGCTACTAGTGCACGTTCAAGCTCAATAAAAGTATCTACATGGCCGCCTTATTCCGTCACCCGAGATCCAAGTCAGCACCGGCAAAGATCTCTTGATTCCTCGCGGCCGGGCCGGCTTGGAAGCAAGCTACCTCTTGCCTATCTCACCCCCTTCCTTCAGCTGGGTGAGCCTTCGCTTTTTGGATCGTCTTCTGCCCAATGCGGTACCCTGCCTTCAGACAAAAAATGATTCCATTTTCACACATATAGATTTATGAACTTAGGACCAGTAATCTGATGCCATACTCACACTCACAAAGAGGAACACAATGCATGTTTTTACCTATATGTTTGCCCTTATTTTTCTAATTGACCTTCGATACAGTTCACTCAAGATCAAAAAGGTCTTTCTAAGGCTTGTAACGGGGTTGAGTGTAAATGTATGGTCATTTGGTCTGGGTGACTTTTTTCTCATGAGATGTAATTTCCACAAGCTATCCCCTATGTTCCTTCCTCAATTCTTGGTCAAGTGCTTCTAGGTCATCTTTTTTTTTCCTTCATAGATTGCTTTGAAATACGATGTCTTTTCATCCTTCGCATTTATTTCATGACTTTTCTCTAGTTTTTCTTATTTTTTCTCATTTTGTTCTTTTTTTGTGTAGGGTGTTTGCATTTCTATGCAATACCATGGGCCTGCGAGACTTCTCTTACACTTCTTGACCTCTTCTTGCCCTTCTCACCAAAACCCAACTTAGGCTTTTGGCTTATGTTGGTTATTTACTTCTATCATATCTCAAAATGGATAATAGTTAGTGGATGACGTAATGTTTAGGATTCATTAAGGTTTTCCTAAGGAAAAGATAAGGCTCAAAGGGTGTTCAAAAGAGTTTCACACACTCAAGAGTAGGGCATAAAAGAGGTATATGTCAAAGTTTGTTCACACTCTTAAGAATTTCCTAAGATCATGTCAAGAGGATACCTTTCCAAATCAATGAGACTAACCTGGAAAATTCTAGGTTTAAGGACCCTCAATATGAATTTAGATGCATTGCAACATTCCAGAAAATATACTCGTCTAGTGAAGAGCCTATTAAGTTTTAAGAAATTGGGGGTAAATAGGCATTCCAATGCCCAATATTTAGACATATTAGGCATATTTAAAAATATTGGCTTAAATGGTGTTAACCAATTTTCTATGTATTAATAATCTTGTCCAAGAAAAGTACCGGCAATGGATACCCTAATCTAAAAACATAGATTTTCCAGTATTTGCACATTAGGTACGAGGCATCCATGTATCAATAGGCACCATAGCACATGACCAATTAAAATGGTCATGTAGATTAAGTAGTGTCTAAGGACATAGTGAGGATCGTTGGGAGAATAAGTAAACATTACAACTGAACCATCATGAGTAGTTACTTAGGAAAGTTCAAGCAACCCAAGTGCAAGCACATGTGAAGAAGTGGCCAAGGGAGGGTACCACCCTAACCGAATTCGGTTAGGGTAGTTAGGGGGCAGGCATGTGCAAGGGTCCACCCATGTGGGGCCTAACTCTCTAACCTACTCTAGACTCTAAAAAACTGACCTAACTAGCTAATTAAATTTTCAAAACAAAAAAAAAATATAGTACACCCGACAATCTAACACTTAATTGGATGACAGTAGCGAAGTAACTAAGTAAGAAACATCCTCGTACCTAACCTAGGATAGTCCAAAGGGTTAGTTATGGTCTTAACGACTTAAGGATACTTTATTAATTAACCTAGGTCACCTAATTAAATAAATTAGCAACATAATTAATTAATTTAAATGGTCAAACCAAAATACTTACACTAGACAAGTAACTAACTAAGAAACATCCTAGTACCTAACCCAGGATGGTCCAAAGGGTTTGTTATGGTCCTAACAACTTAGGGGTACTTTAGTAATTACCCTAGGTTACCTAATTAATTAAATTAGCAACTCATTTATTTTATTTAATTTGTCAAAACCGAAACCACTAAGCAATTTTCTGATTTAGGTTAAGTCAAGTCTTCTCCTATTTTTAGTCAATCTAGGAGGGGCGTTTTAGTAATGAACTAACTAAGTTATTTAATTAAATTAATTAGCCTAAGTTGAATTAGTAAATATCAGTTCCTAAAACTTACACTCAGGTTGAAACACTAGAAAATTCACGACGCAAAATAGTGAGCAAACGAAAGAAAAAAATATAAAGTTTCTCCCGATTCTCTTAAGCGATTTCAAGGTATTGTTCAATGTTTTCGTGCAAGTTAATATTCGTAGATTCAATTCTACATATAGTATGGGTTTGGTATCTTGGTTTCCTTTCCCCAAGAGGTTTTTCAAACATTTTGTGAATTCAAGAACTTCGAAACTAGGGCTGTTCCCCAATAACATTGTTAAACGCCCATCTCCTTAGTTATCCCTGTTTTCGATCCTATAGTATATAGATGTATTCTCGACCATGTTGTTGGTATGTGGTGCTAACTGTTCATTATATGTAGGTTTCTTGAGTTACTAAATTCGAAGGATACCTATAGATTTGGTTCGTATAAATTAGAGTTTTGTTTACATGAGATAAGGAATTTGTAATGCTTAATTGTGTTTGAGAAGATGAAATTCTTATAAGTCGCTTATGAAATTCAGTTTATTGTTGAAAGTAATGAAGATTTCGATTTTTGTTTGTGTTTTATAGTAGGTATATTTATTAGTATTTGGAATTTAATATTTCCAGGAAGAAATAAGAATGAGAATTCAAGCTAATTAATATATCTTCAATACCAAATATACTTTATAGCTTGGCCAAACTAAGCATTGAAATGTTCTTATAAACTAATAAAATGCAAAAAGTTGGCTGCTCAAAATGATGAGATTATTAAAGTATATACATAAAGTTAAAAGAATTGGGTACTAATAATATCATAGTTTGATTTATGTCAACAAATTGGCCAATAACATCATTCCCAAAATATGTTATAGAATTGGCAAATATTATGTCAAACCAATCCTATATGGCCAATGAAAATTATGATGTCTTTTGTGAGGACAAATTTATGTTAAAGATTGACTTGAGAAGACGTAACTCAGTGAACTCATAACGTAGAGTGAACCAATAATTGGGACAAGTCCCAACATACCCTATCCGCACAAACTTGTCTACATAATAGCATTAACGTTGGCCTGTTAACATGATGAGATTAGTATATATGTACATGGAATTATTTGCTTGGCTAATGATATTGTCATGACCAGTGTTTACTGAAAGTTTTGGTTATGTCAATAAATTGGCTAACAATACATTGTACGAAAAGTTGAATAAAATTAGCTTACAATGTTATTTCAAAGATATGATGAATATTTGGCTAATGACTAATTTAAACCAAATTAATCTTGACCAATGTAACTTTGAATTCATAACCAAGGGTATGTCAATCATAGGGACAAATCCCAACATACCCTTTCCAAATGAACTATCAATATAAGTAAGTACATTGAACAAAGTCTATAACATTCATAAAGAATGGTATAAAGCTACCAAATGTCATTAAAGAAGATAAGGTGAGTAATAACATAATTAAAAGTTTAGAAACTATGAAAGTGACCAGAATGAGCCGTTAAAAGAAGTGACACAAGTCTCATTAACACCTAGACAATTATGTTAAAGATACTCACATAAGAGGTTGTTAATAATCATGAGACAAGTCTCATTAACACCAACATGATAATTAAGGTTAAATTCACATATCATCAAGTAAAGAAAGGGATGACCGGTTATCCAAAGAGTTAAGTAAACCTCAAAACTAGAAGCAACCATAATGTTTGATTCAACTCTAAAAGATGTAAAGAAAAAGAAATTGAGCAAAGCACCGAGCTTGTGCCAGCACATGTAAGCCTCATGTGATTAAGCTACAACCAAGGTGGATAAGTAGTATCCATATGTATCCTAGTCTACAAACTATGTTGCCAACATAGGAACTAGCTAGTCGATTCCACCTAATAGAGCTAGGTATGATGCTGTTTCACTTTGGCCGGTGAAACCACCCCTTTTCGGTGTGAGGCAGACACTGTATTTCATTCTTAGCTCACGTGATCTATGTCGGTTAAATGCTCAAAGAAAGTATTCAGTTCACTTTATCCTTGAACCACCTCTTTTAAGTGTGGGGAAGACACTGACTTGGTTTCACTTTAGCTGGTGAACCACCCCTTTTCGATGTGGGGCTTTCATGTTTATCTCACATAATCTAGGTTCACTTTTATTGGTGAATCACCCCTTTTCGGTGTGGGGCAGACACTAGATTTCATGTTAGCTCGCATGATCTTAATGCTAAAGATTTCCTTAAGAAAGTAAGAAAGAAAGAAGAAGAGATGAAATTTTTCAGTGAGCTAAGAAAGTAAGAGCTCAAGTATGTCAAATAATCGGTGGTTGATAAGAATGAGGTTTGAACAAGTACTTGGCTTGTGCCAAATCAAGATATAAGCTACAATATCTTCACATTTTGCAAATTACAAAATAATGGGCATAACCAAAGAAAATTGTCTTATAATGACTTCTTATATTATACCAATAGAGGGGAGTAAAATGTAATGTCTAATCAATTCCCCATGAACTCCATAATATGAAAATGATGAAATATGTGGCCTAGCCAATAAAAATTGGCTTATAAAGATTCCATGCCCAATCTAACAAGAATGTAAAGAATAACTTGCTGTAAGGATAGCCAAATCATTTCCTTAGTCTTTTGGATTACTTACTTGATTTATTGTAGGTATGGGACTACAATGAATAATTGCACTTGTAAGTAAAACATAAGATTATGGATATCTTTGAAATACACAACAAGAATAAGAAAGATTGAAAAGTAAAATAAGGATAAAAAGAATACCTCCCGAGTTTGGACGAGCAATTTAAAGAATTTTTGTTCAAGTTGTTCTAAATTATGTTGATGATTTTAGGGTCTTATGTTCATATAGAAAATGAATTGTGTGATTTGAATGCATTAAAATACGTCATATTCATACAATAATTCACAAATAACGAATTAGGAAAGTATAGTGACTTCACGTTCCAAAAATGGCATGTTGTTATAGGAATAGCTTTCCTTGATCATGCACAGTCCTTATGTGTATATGTGCATATACCCATACTTAGTACAAGTGCTTAATAACCCTATATTATTATTATCTTTATAGGTGCAGGTCAAAGAGAAGGTTTAAGACTCATCATAGCTGTTTGGATTAGCGATCTCTAGACTTTGGTACGTCCTCTTGAGTTCCACGATGCTACATTTATCTTTCTAGCCTAGTACTTTAGGCATATCTAGTGGATGTTGTTCCTAGTGTTTCTCTTCATATGTTTCATTCAATCTTTGTATTAAGGCCATTTTGGAAAACTAGTACGTTATATATTGATCTTTTCTTTTGAATTGTTTCATCGATCGTAGATTGTTGTTTACTTTAGGAGCATTAGAATATTATTCTATGTAGTAATCATACGAAGTATATGTATACTTCACTATGTTTTAAATGTTTTAAATTTTCTACAAATTTAAGTATATGATTGTGATGAAAGCTAAGAAGAGGCTTGTCTGTGACCTCTGAGAGGTTAACAACACCAGTTGCACTCGGATTCCAGAATCCGGATGTGACAAACTTAGTATCAGAGCCAGGTTAAATTACCTAGGAAATAAATCTAAAAAAAACCATGATACATAGTTTCTAACATATGGATGTGAAGCGCGCCACAATCATGACTTAGAGACTAAGTCATGATAAGAAACTTCCCTTCTTACACTCTTTATCGTGTTGTCTAGAGCTTTGACATTTTGTGTCATTCTAGAATCTAACTTCCTTCTTGTGTGTGCGTGAACACAAGAAGAAACGCAGGCAGGAGAGTTGGAGAAGCAGTTGTTGAGGGAAACCAAGCTCTTTTCGAGCCCCAGCTACTAGAGTTTGCGGTAAGTGTGGCGTTTTCATGGAGGTGAGTGCATGGTAGGTTTTAATGCCTTCTATGGGTGTTAATGAGGAGGAGAAGGCTGAGTTGGCTGCATACCAGCTCAAGGATGTGGCTCAGGTATGGAACAAGATATAGGTCAGGATGGCCGAGTGGTTTAAGGTGCCAGACTCAAGTTCAGGTCTTCGCAAAAGGAGACAATATTAGAGATGAAAGAGTATATAAAGATTGTCCAACAATTATTCTTGATAGAATCACCTATGCTGACCTAATAGAAGTAACCATGCTTGATTTTGATATAATCTTTCGTATGGATTGGCTCCATAAGTGTTATGCCACAGACTTGACTTTCCATAATTCATATCGTTAGGAGAGAGCTCTTCTTAATCATGCATGTCATTAGTGTGTGCTTGCATATACCCATACTTAGTACAAGTGTGTACTTTTAGGTGCAGGTGCTGGTGAACGCTAGAGTATTACGAGACTACACTGAAATTATCCTGACGTGGAGCATTCATCCGAACTTGGTAGACCCTCTTGCTTTCGAGGATGCTTATATTTTATATTCTAGCTTATATGTAGGAATAAGCTAGTGGAGGATGTTCCACTAGCGTTTCTTTCTCACTTGCTTCAGACATTATATTGGTGCCATTTTTGCAAGTATACATTTAATGTCGTTATGAACTATTTCATAAATTTGAGTATCTTGGTATTAGATGGTTGTTGTGAACGATTATGAAATTATGTAGATGATCTCATTCTAATACGATGTTTCCTATTATGAAGTCTAAGTATACTTCAACTAAACAAAAAGTTCAAATTTTCCGCTAAAATTTATGTAGATGATGTAACGATGACGTATGTAGGCTTGTTTGCGACCTCTGAGAGGTCAACGACGCCAGTTTCGGCTAGGGTATAGACTCCGGTCGTGACAGACTTAAGCTAAAAAAAATAGATTTTCCTGCATTTTCACATTAGGTATGAGGCATCCAGGTATCAAGCCTAGGCACCATAGCACATGACCAATTAAAATGGTCATGTAGATTAAACAGTGCCCAAGGACATAGTGAGGATCCTTGGGACAATAAGTAAACATTCCAAATGAACCATCATGAATAGTTAGTTAGGAAATTACAAGCATCCCATGTGCAAGCACATGTGAAGAAACGGTCAAGTAAGGGGACCACCCCAACCGAATTCGATGAGGGTAGTTAGGGGGTAGGAATGTGCAAGGGTCCACCCAAGTGGGGCCTAACTCTCTAACCAACTCTAGACTCTAACTAACTGATCTAAATATCTAACTAACCTAAAACAAACAAAAATAAACTATCTAGTACACCCGATAACGTAAGACTTACCTAACCTAGGATAGTCCAAAGGATTAGTTATGGTCATAATGACTTAGGCATACTTTAGTAATTACCCTAGGTAACCTAATAAATTAAATTATCAACTTAATTAATTAATTTAAATGGTCAAATTGAAATCCTTACAATAGACAAGTAACTAACTAAGAAACATCCTAGTACCTAACCTAAGATGGTCCAAAGGGTTGGTTATGGTCCTAACAACTTAGGGGTACTTTAGTAATTACCCTAGCTTACCTAATTAATTAAATTATAAACTCAATTAATAATTTATGTGTTCATAACTGAAACCATTAAGCAATTTCCAGATTTCGAATAAGTCAAGTGTTCTCCTATTTTTAGTCAATCTAGGAGGGGTATTTTAGTAATTAACTAATTTATTTATTTAATAAAATTAATTAGAATAATTTGAATTAGTCAATATAAGTTCCTAAGACTTACAGTCACGTTTAAACACTAGACAATTCACGACGTAAAATAGTGAGCAAACGAAAGAAAACAACATAAAGTTTCTCTCGATTCTCTTAAGCGATTTCAACGTATTCTTCAAGGTTTTCGTGCAAGGTGATCTTCGTAGATTCAATTCCACATAAATTATGGGTTTTCTATCTTGATTTCCTTTCCCCAAGAGGCTTTTAAAAAGTTTTATGAATTCAAGAACTTCGGAACTAGGGTTGTTGCCCAATAACGTTGTTGAACGCCCATCTCCTTAGTTATCCTTGTTTTCAGTCCTATAGTATGTAGATGTAATCTCGAACATGTTGTTGGTATGTGGTGCTAACTTATCATTATCTGTAGGTTTCTTGAGCTATTGAAGTCGAAGGAGACCTATATATTTGGTTCATATAAATTAGAGTATTGTTTACATGAGATAAGAAATGTGTAATGCTTAATTGTGTTCGAGAAGATGAAATTGTTAAAAGTCGCTTGTGAAATTCAATTTATTGTTTAAAGGAATGAATATTCCGATTTTTGTTTGTGTTTTACAGTATGTATGTTTATAAGTATTTGGAATTCAATATTTCCAAGAAAGAAATAAGAATGGGAATCCAAGCTAATTAATATATCTTACATGTCAAATAAACTTTATAGCTTTGCCAAACGAAGCATTTTATTGTTCTTATAAACTAATAAATGCAAAAAGTTGACTTCTCTAAATGATGAGATTATTAAAGTATATAAAGGAAGTTAATTGACTTGGCTAGTGATGATATCATAGTTTCATTTATGCCAATAAATTGGCCAATAACATCATTCCCAAAATCTGTAATAGAATTGGCAAATATTAAGTCAAACCAATCCTATATGTCCAATGAAAATTATGATGTCTTTTGTGAGGCCAAATATATGTTAAATATTGATTTGAGAAGACGTAACTCAATGAACTCATAAGAAAGGGTGTGTCAATAATTGGGACAAGTCCCAACATAACCTATCCACACGAACTTGTCTACATAATAGCATTAAGGTTTGCTTGTTAGCATGATGAGATTAGTTAATATGTACATGGAACTAATTCGCTTGGCTAATAATATTCTCATGACGAGTGTTTAGTGAATGTTTGGTTTATGTCAATAAATTGACTAACAATACATTGTCCAAAAAGTTCAATTGAATTGGCTTACAATGTTATTTCAAAGATATGATGAAAATTAATCACTAATTTAAACCAAAGCATGACCTATGTAACTTTGAATTCATAATCAATGGTATGCCAATCAGTTGGACAAATCTGAACATACCCTTTCCAAATGAACTATGAATATGAGTAAGAACATTGAACAAAGTTTATAACATTCATAAAGAATGGTATAAAGCTACCAAATGTCATTGAAGAAGATAAGGTGAGTAATAACATAATTAAAAGTATACAAACTATGAAAGTGACCAGAATGAGACGTTAAAAGAAGTGAGACAAGTCTCACTCACACCTAGACAATTATGTTAAAGATACTCACATAAGAGGGTGTCAATAATCGTGAGGACAAGTCTCATTAATACCAAGATGATAATGTAAGGTTAAATTCACATATCATCAAGTAAAGAAAGGGATGGATGGTTATACAAAGATTTATGTAAACCTCATAACTAGAAGCAAGCCTCCATAATGTTTGAGTCAACTCTAAAAGATGTAAAGAAAAGGAATTTGAGCAAAGCACCGATAAACTAGCAATGAACTTACATGTAAGGTTCATGAGATGAGGCTACCACCAAGGTGTATAAGTAGTCTCCATATGTCTCCTAGTCTTAAAACAATGTTGCCATCATAGGAACTAGCCAGTGGATTCCACCTTTGAGAACTAGGTATGATGCGATTTTCCATTGGCCGGTGAAACCTCCCTTTTTCGATGTGGGGAAGACACTGGATTTCATGCTTAGCTCACATGATCTATGTCGGTTAAATGCTCAAAGAAAGTATTCGGTTCATTTAAGCCGTGAACCACCTCTTTTCGGTGTGGGGAATACACCGACTTGGTTTCACCCTTTTTGGTGCGGGGCAGACACTGGATTTCATGTTTAGCTCACATGATCTAGGTTCACTTTGATCGGTGAATCACCCCTTTTTGGTGTGGGGCAGACACTGGATTTCATGTTAGCTCGCATGATCTTAATGCTAAAGATTTCCTTAAGAAAGAAAGAAGAAGAGATGAAATTTTAAAGTTAGTTGAGAAAGTAAGAGCTTAAGTATGTCAAATCAGCTGTGGTTGATAAGAATGAAGTTTGAATAAGTCATTCGCTTGTGCCAAATCAAGATATATGCTCCAATATCTTCACGTTTTGCAAATTATCAAATAATGGGCATAGCTAATAAAATTAGCTTATAATGACTTCTTATATTATGCCAATAGAGGGGAGTAAAATGTAATGGCTAATGTATGCCCTATAAACTTCATAATATGAAAATGATGAAATAAGTCGCCTAGCCAATAAAGATTGGCTTACAAAGATTCCATGTCCTATCTAACAAGAATGGAAAAAATAACTTGTTGTAAGGATAGACAAATCATTTCCTTAGTCTTTTGGATTACTTACTTGATCCGTTGTACGTATGGGACTACAATGAATCATTGCACTTATAATTAAAACATAAGATTAAAGAGATCTTTGGACTACACAACAAGAATAAGCAAAAGACTGGAAAAAAATACGTATAAACAGAAGATTTTTCGGGTTTGGAGGAGAATTACGAATTTTTGTTCGAGTTGTTCTAAAATTATATTGATGTTTCTAGGGTCTAATGTTCATATAGAAAATGAGTTGTGTGCTTTGAATGCATTAAAATACGTCATATTCATACCACAATTCGCAAATAACGAATTAGGAATGTATAGTGACTTCACGTTGCAAAAATGGCATGTTGTTATAGGAATAACTTTCGTTGATCATGCATAGTCCTTATGTGTATATACCCATACTTAGTACAAGTGTGTACTAACCCTATACTACTACTATATTTATAGGTGCAGGTCCGAGAGAAAGTTGAAGACTCATCGAAGCTGTTTGGATTAGTGATCTCCAGACTTTGGTAGATCCTCTTGAGTTTGAGGATGCTAGATTTATATTTCTAGCCTAGTACTTTAGACATAGCTAGTGGATGTTTTTCCTATCTTTTCTCTTCAGATGTTTCATTGAAACTTTTTATTAAGGCCGTTTTGGCAAACTATTACGTTATATATTGATCTTTTCTTTTGAATTGTTTCATCGATTGTAGATGGTTGTTTACTTTGATCTTATTAACAATATTATTCCATGTAGTAATCATACGAACTCTATGTATACTTGACTATGCTTTAAAAGTCTTCAATTTTCTAAGAATTTAAGTATATGATTGTGATGAAAGCTAAGAAAAGGCTAGTCTGCGACCTCTGAGAGGTTAACGACGCTTGTTTCATTCGGATACGAGAATCCGGGTGTGATAGTTCAAGACATTTCAAATATTAAAACAAAAATATTTAAATTGGTTACACCAAAGTGTCAAATATCAATAAGAGATTTTGTCACAAGTAGTAAAATAGCAAAAGTAGAAGCGAAATGACGTACGAAAGAGTATTTTTGAGGTGTGACCACAATATATGTTGACACAAACTAATGGGTGCATGCTTTTGATAGTAAAACTCGCAAGACAATGGAGACTACGCTAAGTTTTAGGTGAAAGTAAGTTCCCTCTCACGCAACTCACCCCATATCAATTGGGTTCCTCTCGAACACCCACTCGTCTAAACAAACCAGCCTACGCCTTACCCCCAATGTGACCTTTCGATAGAGGGTGCTTGGATATGGGCCTAGGGTTCACCCTCTCGGGCTGAACCTCATGTTGACCCATTCCTTAGGCCATCAATCTAATTTTCTTAAATTCACGACTTCCCTCTCGGGCAAGCCGAAAACACATGGGTTGTTTTGTATTTTTAACTACAAACACATTGAACTAAACCACAATCAATAGGTGAAATCACCATTAAAATGCATCTAACCCTATTATCAAGCAATACCCAAAAATAATATCAACACATATTTTCTAAATCACACACCGAGAATGGAGTTTTTAGCCACACATCAAGCAATAATTAAATATACTTAATATGATAAAAGAATCAAAATGGGTATAAGAGATTAAACCTTTCAAATGGTAAACGAAGGTAAATGGAGAAGACCAACTTCCAATATTGGAAGAAGAACTACTTCCTTAAAGCTTCTTCAAAAAGCACTCTAAAGTTGCGAGAGAACTTCAGAATAAAAGTTTGTAAAATAAATATTAAGTGTCTAATATTTCACTCTTTAATTCTCTCCAAAAACACTCCTCAAATAATAAAAGAGTTTAGTATTTATAGTCTTCAGATTTAGTGTAGGTGGATCCATTCAGCGTCTTTAGTCGTGATTCACCTATTGATTTGGCGAATCACTCTTTTTATGGTTCTTCTCTATTTGCGCCTTGACTTTTTATCCAAATATTTGGTAATGTTGGTTGGAATAATTCTATTTTACAGAACTATTGGGCGAAGCGCTGATTGCTCCTTTTCATCGCCTTTTGGTCCACTTCCTTTTGTGTTCGCGTGCTGTAACTTATATGCTCAAATTATACATCCCTAAAAAGTATAAGCGGTCGTAATCAAGTAGAGAACCAAACTAGTATGTTGGGATCGATCCCACGAGCAAAATGATTTAGACTTATTTTTGATGCACAATTATGTCCTTTTAGTCAATATCTTTCCAAAAATAAGTAAATAAAAGGGGGGGGGGATTTCTGAAAAAAGTTCCTTAAACAATCTATGTTAACAAGTAAATGAAAGTATGTTGAGTTTTTATCAAGTGTGATAATAACTAAGGTATATGTGTTCCCTGAGGTTCATAACATCATGTTCCTAGCAATAACAATTCTTTCCTAGTGGTTTGCATGCAAAGTGGAAAGTTAGGTATCTCTAAAACTGTGGTCCGGCATCTAGAGAATTCACCCCGCATCTTGGTCTGGCTATGTGTGTATAATTTACTAACTCTTACCTTCATCTCATATTAGACATCATATTCGATGTATGACATACTTATTACTTTTGCATCAATCAATACTAGCCTATTATATAGTATCACACTAAATATATATTGATAAATCTTTTCCTATTCCTACCTCCTTGGTCCAGCAAGTAGCAACAAGGCGAGTTCTAACACGTGCATTTGTTTAAAAGACATCTAAGCGAAAGAATTATCAATACATACAAGAATAGTATTTAAAAATCGCTTAATTGCTAGTTATACTTTGTTAATTACCCATGGTTCCCACAACACTAGTTGTGGATTTAGTTATCCATGCAAGAAAGATCACAATTCATAGATTTGAATTAAGAAATCATGAACTTACTGAACAATAAGAAGACACCCAGAAATTCAACTTAAATTGCAAAAAAAATCTTCCAAAAAAATTCGGTAATTGATTAATTGTCCAAGTTTGCAAAACGCAGTCTCAAAAACACAAAATATATTAATAACAATAGTAGCTAAACTCATAAGCGAGGTTTTAATACCCTATATATTGAAAAAATAATCCTAAAAAATGAATTGAAATAAGGAAAGTTTTTCCATGTACGCTAATTCAATCGACAACCTCACGGAGGACTGTCGATCAATCGATGGCCCATCGATTGCCTCTGTCACTCAAGACTTGCAACTATTTTGCTCCACCAGATAGAACAATTTCTGAATGAAACAACGGACGAGAAGTATGGTCCTTCGATCCATTTACGGTCCGTAGATGCTCCTCCGTAACTCCATACATAGAATCTTGAAAAAGTCTAGTAATGGAACCTTTTCCTAACCAATCAAAGGTTCATCAGTACAGTCCATTGATCAATCGATGGACCATCGTTTACTCTTGTCGTTCCACACTTGGTTACATTTCCCTAATCTTCTCCCATACTATTAACTGCACATCGATGGTCAACACTATGGTCCATCGATGGCCTTCGTGGGTCATCTTCTACAATTTTAAGCTTCTTTCTACACTTTCAACCTGGACATCTTTCATGCAAAACAAAACATAGAACTTGTTAAAACTACTACAAAAGGCTGTAGACACACATAACTCTTAAGTAAAATGCATTGAAAATACCATAAAACCACGGTACATCAACACCCTCAACTTAAATTCATTATTTATCTTCAAGAGACGCACTATGACTCAAAACAACATTTGTACACAATGACTTTTCCATTTATAGGTGAAACAAACAAGTGGCGCATAGCACCGAGGAAATTTTAACATGCGGTGGGTCTTGTTTACCAGAACCTGCAAGATCATCACTTGGTCACCCTCAGTAGTTCCCACATCAACCTCTGCTCCATCAGTAGTGCCCCTCTCACTACTCGTCGGTACAGAACTAGATGCTCCAGCAGCCATCTCCAATGCTCTCATATGACATATCTCCTAATTTACGAAGGAGGTCCTCCTAGCTCGCTCCAACTCTTCCCTCTGTGTCTTTTTTGCACGGGCCTCATCAGTGGCCTCAGTGGTAAGGATGGAGGGGTGCCTCTTTGTATGCACACACTTCTCAGGCTGAGGCTTAGCATGGACTTTGAACAAGGCCCCTAGAAATGTATCCTATGCTAGATCAGTGGGAGAACTCATAGGCTCAGTCCCCCTAATCGCCAAGATGGCGTTGGCGTTGGCTCACAGGCTGGATAACTCAATATGGATGGCAGTGATTTTAGTGGTGGGGGATGGGTGCGCTAGGACCCATAGCTCAAAGTCATCGAGGCATATATCGACTGACTGAATCTGATGCTCGGCTTT
The DNA here is from genome assembly GCF_001406875.1 of Solanum pennellii. Classification (NCBI taxonomy): domain Eukaryota; kingdom Viridiplantae; phylum Streptophyta; class Magnoliopsida; order Solanales; family Solanaceae; genus Solanum; species Solanum pennellii. The sequence continues at coordinate 27,500,417 of NC_028637.1, read as the reverse complement.
CTTGGACACCCCCTTCTCTATTTGGTCATCTACCTCAGCAATATATTTCTACATTAAAGGGTGAATGTGGTGGAGTAGTTTATCCATCTGTGCCTCTACCCTCTGAACTCGAGCTAGAGGGATCAACGCCGCGGATGGTGGTGTGGATCAAGACAAACTAGGGGGCCTACTGGCTACTTGGGAAAAAGAAGACAGAGTGAGGTCAGCATGCTCTGGTGTAGCAGGGTCTGCCACTTGGGCTAGCTCGACAGTGTCCGCAAAGTTCTCGCTCAGTGGAGGCACTTCTATCCTGGTCTCTCTTCGAGGTGCTGCTACATTAGCCTAATCCTTGATGAGACCTATATCCGAAATCCCTGCTGGATAGAGAGTGTATCACACTGCCAAATTTTCACTCCAGCGTCCCTACACAGCTGGAAGATAAGACATAGAAAGGGGTAAGTGGTGGAGGTCTTGAAGACGCTCTCGTGAATTATTGCTAAAATCAGCCCTGCATAATTTATCTCCAGCCTAGATGCCAGTGTTTCTGCCATCACCGCTCTATCACATGTAAGTTCATTATCAGCACTTATGGGCGATAACTGGTGACGGGCTACCAACCAGAAAAAGTTTGCCACAAAAGTGAGGGTAGCCTTCTTTATAAGCCCTCGGGGATCTATCACCAAGTTAGTTCTCTCACCATTTGTCGCCAGATATTAAGACAACCATTTCTCCACCGCCTCACGCTTCTCCATATTTCTTTAAAACTCACCACTTTATACCAACTCCACTTGCAGTCGAACAATGAAGCATTTTGCATCCACTGTGACCTGGTGGTGAGACCGTATAGGAAACGTCAGATGGTAGACTCAGATATGTCAACCCGGTAGCCTAGGTTTAGTGTAGAGGTGATAGGTCCTATTTGGGAAGTCTTGCCTGACTATCTATGAAACATTGGAGAGTAGCCACATAGGAAGCATAGAACTCCCGGACGATCTCCTCAGTACAAGTCTCCAAATCCCGACCCATCTAGTCAAATTTGTGTAGACTGAAAACTCTATGCATCTCGCAGACCGTGGGCAAACTCCCCACGAGGACTTGACGCACCACTGTAACAAGTCGTTTCATGACCCCATTTTCATTCAACATCTTCACATCCCTATACACCAGGTATTGTCCCTCTAGGTGTCAGGTCATTTGCTCAGGGTACGGGCGCAAACTCTGAACTAATATCCTCATTAGATAAGGCTTGGTAGTCTTGTCCCTCGGATCTAGTCGCTCTATGAGAGCTGGAACTGGAAGCAGTGGCTGCCTTTGACCCAGAAGATTGGGCGACCCTGATGCAAAGGCAGACTCAGAGCCAATGTTGAGACCCCTTTAGAACTGTAAGCAGCCTCGGATGGTGAATCAGTCGGTGTGCACTCCTCATAAGTGGGAGACATTGACTAAGCCGGGAGTCACTTTCTTGGGGGTTCCTCTAGTAACTCTTGATGTTGTTGTTTGTGTTGTGGAATCTGAAGGGACATAGGCTGGGTCCTGCTCATTATCGGTGTGTTAATTGATCAATCGACGAGACAGGGCAACTAACTTGGATTTTATTGCTTAGAGTAGACAACATACTTCTTGGGAGCCATTTGTACCTGTAAAGCAATTGTGAGTATCATAGTAGCCTTACAAAAAAATCGACATGTAACCGAAAGAACCAAAACATGAAAATCAGAAGTGCAGGTCATTTTGGCAAAGTCAGATCAACGGATACTATCGATGCCTCGTCGATCAATCGACGGCTCGTCGATCAATCGACGGTCCGTTGATCAAGTCCATAGTTTGAAACTTAAAATTATCTTTATGATTGGTTCAAAACATGGTTTCTGAAAGGAACGAAGGACATAAAAAATTGTCCGTTGATGAATCGACGGACCGTAGTCCACTTTCATCGTCAGACAATTATATTTATTTTAGGAAAGGGGTAAAATCAAGTTCTTTGAATAGAACGACAGACGTGAAGTCGACGGGCCGTAGTCTACTTCTGTCGTTCGATACTTAAGATTTTTATGAAGGTATCAATCAAAGGACCCCATCGACAGTCCGTCGATCAATCAATGATCTATAGACGGGGTCTTGTACTTTTGGCCTGAGGGAGAATTCAGGACTTTTACAAGATCCAATTTTTTGTGTCTTTAGTGACCCCGTTTTGTCACAACTAGGTTCTAAACATACTTATCAACACACTAACACTAGTTAGTCATTCCTAGGGTTCTGATTTCATACAATTATCAATTTAATTTAGTCAGAATAAGGAACCCTAGGTCGGACCTTTCAGACATATAGAGACACATACATTTAAGATAAATATGCTACACAACAATATTCTATCATTCTGAGGGATGTAACTACACAATGTTTAGCATGCAAATTCACCTAATGTAGTCCCAAGGTCAAGACATACTCAGGAATATCTATGTACAACTATGAATGAGAATTCAAAGTAATTGGAGATCGAAGTACCTGTGGTAGTAGTGGTATGTTTGAGTGCAATTTTGAACTTTCAAGTAGTAGCCTACGCGTCCAAACTCGATACCGGCAAAAGAAGAATGGAAATAAAGAATTTGGAAGATTAGGAGAGTTTGGGGAGTAAGAATTATAATGGATGAGTTATTTGGGATTCAAAGAGGTTTAATTTGAGTGAAATAGGAAGGAAATTATGGAATGAAACATTTATGGGACGGAATTGTAAAAGAAATGGAAAGAGGGAATGAATTTGAAAGGTTATGTCTTTTAATTTTACTGGTCGGGTCAGGTTGGATCACTGGCAGATTTGGACCTACGAAACCCCGTCAACAGTTAGTCGATTGGGACAATCGATCACTTCAGACATAGAAAAATTTGAAAACATACATGGAATCTACAGAAACAATCTACGCTCCATCGATGGATCAACAGTCTGTCGATGGGGTTCGTAGACCTCTGTATTAGACCATTTTCTGTAATTTTTTTTATTTTTGCTTCCTGCACATGAAACAGTCATTAGGTTATTGTTTTTTTGTGTTTTTATGGACATATTTGAGTCACAGATCCTATACTAATCTCTAGCGAACACTAACACATAAGCAAAAATTAAATAATAAAAAATTAAATAAAACTATGACTCTTTCTACTAGGAGAACAAAATCTAACATTGGCTACAGGATACACCTTGGGTTGCCTCCCAAGAAGCACTTGATTTAACGTCGTGGCACAATGCATACCCCTTTATTACTCAGACCTCATCGAGATGATAGACCTCTATCACTTCATTAACATTCTCTACATGCACAGATAGATGTTTATCCTTTGTTGTGAACTTTGTGCCTTCTTTGTTCTCCAACTCAACCGCTACATATGGGAACACTTTAGTTATGAGGAATGGACTTTCCACATGGACTTGAGTTTAACCTGAAACAAGTGCAACATCGAGTTGAATAGAAGTACCAAATTGCCGACTGCAAATTCTCGGTTCTTAATCCTTTGATCGTGATAATTCTTGATCTACTCTTTGTAGATAGCTAAACTTCCATAGGACTTTAAGCGAAACTCATCAAACTCATTCAACCCATTAAGGCTTTGTTCTGCTGCTTCAGTCCAATCCAACTTAAGTCTCTTAATTGCCCACATCGCCTTGTGCTCTAGCTCAATTGGTAGTGACAAACCTTTCCATAAAAGTTTTTATGGATACATACCTATGGGAGTCTTGTATGCAGTGCAGTAGAACCAAAGAGCATCATCAAGCCTCCTTGAAAAATCCATTCTATTAGCATTCATAGTTTTCCCCAGAATTTGCTTACACCTCAAATTGCCGACCAGTTTGTGGATGGTAAGGAGTATCCACATTAGAACAAACACCATATTTATCCAATATCCCTTTGAACAATTTATTACAAAAGTGAGAGACACCATCACTAAAAATGGACCTAGGTGTACCAATTTGGAGAAGATATTTCTTTTGAAGAATGTTGTGACACTCTTTCCTTCATTATTAGGAAGCGCTATTGCTTCCACTCATTTAGACACATAGTCATCTGCCACAACAAAATACTTCACCCCATGAGAACTCACAAACGGGCCCATAAATTCAATGCCCCATTCATCAAATAGCTCGATCACCAGAATAGGATGCAAGGGAAGTTCTTGCCTATTTGAATTCCTCCATCTCGTTTGCACCAATCCCATGATTCAGCAAATTCGTAAGCATCTTGATGAATGTTTAGCGAATAATACCCACATTGTAGGATCGTATGTGCTGTCCGGATACCACTATGGTCCTACCCACAGGCGAGGTGACATGCCTCTAAAAAAATCAACACCTCAACCTCAGGTGAACAACGGCGATAATCCCATCGGTACAACTCCGATATAAATAAGGCTCATTCCAAAAGAAAGTTTTCACATCATGCATGAACTTTTTTCTTTGGTTGAATTCAACTGTGATGGGACCACATCTCTTGCCAGATAGTTCACAAAGTTTGCCAACCATGGGATCAAATCTTGAGAAGCGACCAATACATGTTCATCTGGGAATGCATCATCAATTTCAGCCTTTTTTCCTAATACACGAATAGCTTCATCCTCCAATCTAGACAAGTGTTCGGAAACTTGATTCCCAGTCCCCTTTCTATCTTTCACTTAAAAATGAAACTCTTGCAACAACAATACCTATTTGATCAACCTCAGATTAGCATCCTGTTTTGCCATCAAGTACCTCAAAGAAAAATGGTCGGTATGCATTATCTCATGCCAAGCAAATAGGAACAAAATTTCTTGAATGCCAACACCACCGTAAGAAGTTCCTTTTCAGTTACCATGTATTTGTTTAGAGCTTCATTTGCGGCTTTACATGCATAGTAGATGGGGTGAAGGATGTTATCCCTTCTCTGTCCCAATACCACACCAAGTGCAACCCCAATCACATCTCACATCACCTCAAATGGCTCACTCCAATATGGTGAAATAATAATTGTCACATTTACCAAGTTCTCTTTCAACTCTCCAAATGCCTTCAAGTGGGATTCATCGAAATAGAAATGACATTCCTTCTCGAGCCGTTTTCTCAAAGGATGTGCAATTTTCGAAAAATCCTTAATAAACCTCCTATAAAAAACTACATGCCCAAGAAAATTTCTCACACCCTTAATAGAGATTGGTGGAGGAAGCTTCTCTATCAATTCTACCTTAGCTCGATCAACCTCTACTTCCTTCTCAAAGATGCGATGGCCCAACCCGGTGCCTTTTTTCACCATAGAGTGACATTTTTCCCAATTTAGCACCATATTGCAATTCTCACGCCTCTTGAGTACCTCAGCCAAATTACTCAAACACCGATTAAATGAGTCTCCTACTACAAAAAAATCATTAATGAACACCTCGATCATATCCTCTACCATATCAGATAATATCGACATCATACAATGCTGGAAGGTTACCAGTGCATTACATAACCCAAACGACATCCTTTTGAATGCAAAAGTCCCATATGGGCAAGTGAATGTGATCTTTTCATGTTCTTTTGGAGGTATAGAGATCTGATTATAGCCATAATAGCCATTAAGAAAGTAATATCAACCTTTGCCTGCAAGTCTTTCTAGCATCTGATCCATAAAGGGCATGAGGAGATGATCCTTTTATGTCCACACATTCAACTTTGGGCAGTCCAAGCAAACTCTCCATCCGGTCAATGACCGCATTGAAACAAGTTTGTTCCTCTCATTAGGTACACACTGAATAGGACACACCCTACTCTTGTTCGCAATAGGACAAAAAACTCCATCATCCAACCACTTGATGATCTGCTTTTTCACTACCTCTGGCATAGGTGGATTCAACTTTCTTTGGTGCTCAATGCTCGATTTGTTATTGATCATGAGTTTTATTTTATGAGTAAGAATACCTAGAGAGATCTTAATAATATCCGCATCGCTTAAACCTCTTTTACACTGCCACTGAGCACTCTACTTGTTGTCCATGCAAATTTGTTAAAATTATCATCGGTGAAGTGTCATCTCTACCTAAGAACATATACCTCAGATGAGGTGGTAAATCCTTAAGATATAATTTTGGGGCCTCCTCAATAGATGTTTTCGCGGGTGGAGACTCATGATTCTTCGTATCCATCTCTTACTTCATCGGCTTTGACCGATATTCATTTCATTCAAGTGCATCCACCAGAGAACCATACTCTTTAATACCATCACTGTGAAAATTCATGATAACTGCCGCTCGTGCCTTGACACCTAGTCGATCTTCAATTTGCACTTTAGATACACTCTCAACCCTATAGAATATAGTAGATACCGTTTGGAGCTCACAACTCTGTTTCATGGACCCACATATATTGAAAGTTGCTTCTTCACTGTACAATCTAAATTTCATCTGCCCTTTTTCCATGTCAAGTAATGCACGCCCAATGGGAAACACCCAATGGCAAGGAATGGTCTTCCAAGAATAATGGTTAACTCAAAGTCAACCTGACAGTCACGAATCAAAAAATCACCCGAATATATGAATGACTCTACTTTTACAAGGACAACATGGAGTATACCAATGGGCCTTTTCTTATTTCAATCTGCCATCAGTAACTGCATCATAGTACTTTGGGTCACCCAATCCTAACTTTTTATAAATGGAAAGAGGCATGAGATTTATGCTTGCACCAATATGACATAGTGCCTTAGCAAAGTGTAGCAAACCTATCGTACATGGAATAATGAAGGCACCTGAATCTTCTCTCTTTAACACAAGAGACCTTGTAGCAATAACACTACAATGTTGCATTCATTCATCATCTTCAAAACTCACCGATCTCTACTTTGTCACTATGTCTTTAATAAACTTAACATAATTGGAAATTTGTTCCTAGGATTCTATCAACGGACATTGATGGAAAGTTGTTTTAACATAGTGATAAATCACCAGTATTTACCATCTTTAGTCTTATTCACTAATCTCTATGGAAATGTTGGTGGAGGTCTAGGAATGGGGACCACTTTCTCAGATATCTCTGCTTCTTTAGCAATTTTTTCCACCAACTCTCCACTAGCTTCTACTACGTCTTCGTCCTTTCTCATATCACCTTTTACTATAGAAGACATAGGTGGACCAATGGTATGCTTACCCCCTTGATTAGTGACTGCCATGCAATGCCCGTTATTTTTAGGATTGTGGATAGCCTTGCTTGCAAGAGTGCTATGTTAGCATGGGTTCATAGTAGTAGACAACTATTCATCTGTAGCTCAAGATGCTTTATCGAAACTGCGTGTGCATCCACCTTTTGTCCGATGTTGGCTAGGTCACTTCTCATTTCCTTGACATTTTCATCACTCGTATAAAACCTCCTCCTCAGATTTTCTAGCATATCCTCAACTCACGCCATACTACCTTCACTTTCTTTAGGAGCCACTTCCCAATTTTGAGGGGCAACATATGGCCCATTCTGATGTTTCCTGTTACCATAGTTATTTCAATTGAAGTTGTTGTCACGATTGTAGTTCCCATATTGGACATATTGACCCTCTCGATTGTATTTTCCATAGTTTTGACCTAGGTTTCCTTTACCTTGGCGGTAATTCTCTTGATTGAGCCTTAGGAGTTTGGTCGGAACCCCTCATCTGATCATTCACTGCATAGGCATCCTTATCATAATAGTACTCATTTACTGGTGTTGGTGGTTTAGTCAAATAGTTCACCACATTTACTTTCTCGGCACCTCCACTAATATGTTTCAAGTCCAACTCTAGCTCATTTCTCATCTACGCCATCTCTTCATGAATCTCATCTGCACCTAGGTTGTTAGTAGCTTGTACTGCGAAGGTGTTTCGCTCAGTGTTTGACTTTCTAGTGCTCCAAGCTTTATATACATATATATATATATATATATATATATATATATATATATAT
>NC_028637.1:27466397-27491829 GCF_001406875.1 Solanum pennellii | reverse complement strand
GTCTGTGTGTGTCTGTGTGTGTGTACATATATATATATATATATATATATATATATATACATATATATATATATGGGCATTCACCATAGGAGCCACCCATAATAGTATCAAGCACTACTTTGTTGTGATCATCTTGACCTTTGTAGAAGTACTATTTATGTAACTCATCATCAAGCCGGTGGTTTGGGACGCCTCTCACAAACACAATAAATCTGTCCCACGAACTACTAACTAACTCTCCAGGTAGTGCCACAAAGTTGTTCACCTTATCCTTGTGGTTGATCTTCTTTGACACTGGATAATATCTCCCTAAGAAAATATATCGCATTTGATCTGAATTTTATATGGAGTTTTAGGGTAGTTCAGTGAACCATATAGAGGCATCTCCTGTCAAGGATAAACGAAACACTCACTAGCCGATAACGATCATGTCCAAGCCTTGTCTACCCACACAACTTTTGCACAAAAACCTCAATTTAGCGATATGGGCATGTGGATCTTCATATGAGAGTCCCAAAAACAAGACCCTTGCAGTGAGCAACTACATCAAGCTTGTCGTCACCATGAATGTGTGCTTAGGTAGAAGAGTTAGTAGGACAAGAGGTCTATCGGAGTCTGCAATGTTCACGTTGCCCCTATAGTAATCTGTAAGTCATGGGCCAGCAAAAGGTTCTTCCCTCAATACATCTCCAGGTTGATTCTCACCGAGTGCCTAGTTGTATGCCTCAACTAGTAGTAGAGGCTGCTGGCCAACTCCATCACCTAGATCACCCTATTAGGGTTAACTAGAATCCTTGATTTTCCATCCTTCTTAGAGTTTGATTTAGTTCAGGGTGTAATGGAATAAGTGGTTCACCTCGGCTTTGTGTACTTGACATACACCAGATCTTCACCCAGGAGAAGCAAAAATAAAAATAAAAAGTAAAATCAGGAAATAGTTAACTAAATTTCAATGTGTAATAAAAATTAATCTAAAAGGCAGATTCTCTGGCAGCGGCGCCAAAATTTGATACGCTCAAATTATACTTCCCTAAAAAATTATTAGCGGTCGCAATCAAGTAGAGAACCAAGCTAGTAGGTTGTGGTCGATCCCACAAGAAAAATGGTTTAGACTTGCATTAATTCACAATTATGTCTGTTATGTCAATGTCTTTCTGAAAACAAGGAAATAAAGGGGTTTTTATTTGTGAAACAAGTTCCTTAAACAATGTAAGTTACAAGTAAACGAAAGTAGATGTTGAGTTTTTATCAAATTGTAAGAATAACTAGGGTATGTGTGTTCCCCATAGTTTCATAACGCTTTATTCCTAGCAATAGCAATTCTTTCCTAGTTTTTTGCTTACAAAGTTGTCAGTTAGGTATATCCGAATCCATGGTCCGGCATCTAAAGAAAATCACCCCGCACCTTGGTCCGGCTACGTGTGTATAATTTACTAACTCTTACCTTTACCTCATATTAGACATCATAATCGATATATGGCTTAATTTAATTACCCATTCAAGCAACATCACAATTAGTATTTTTAATGGAGAAATCATGAACTTACTCAACTATAAGAAAACACCCATAAATTCAACTTGAAATTGCAAGAAAATTCTTCAAAACAAATCCAAAAATTGATTAATTGCCCAGATTTGCAAAACCCAATCTCCAAAACACAAAATAGAACAATAATAATAGTAGCCAACCTCAAAAGCGAGGTTTAAATACCCTACATATCGAAAACATAGTTCTAAAGAAAAAGGTATTGAAATAAGGAATGTTTTGCACAGATATGTGGCCTCAATCGATAACCTCACTCACAGACCGTCGATCAATAAACGGTCCGTCGACTGCCTCCGTCAGTCAATACTTGGAAATATTTTTCTCCACCGCATAGCACCCTTTCTGCATCAAACGACAGACTAGAAGTACGATCCTTCGATATATATATGGTCCGTCGATGCTCCTCCGTAACTCCATATTTAGAATCTTGAAAAAGTCATGTACTGGAACCTTCTCTGAACCAATTGATGGTTTACCAGTACGGTCCATCGATCAATTGATGGACTATCATTTTCTCTCATGGTTCTCACTTGGTAAGATTTCCCTGATCTTCTTCCATAGTCTGAACTGCACATCGATGGTCACCAACTACGGTTCGTCGATCAGACTACGGACCGTCAATGGCGTTTGTAGGTTATATTTTTCAATTTTCAATTGCTTTCTATGCTTTTAACCTGGATATCTTTCCTGTCAAAATAAAATAAAACTTGTCAATACTACTATAAAAAGGCTCTAGATACACATAAATCTTAAGTAAATGCATTGAAAATATCGTGAAACCATGGTATATGAGTAACAAAAGGCTGAAATTTGCTAAACGGTGTATCACAAAGTGTGCATGGTGATGCACACTTTGGATTTTCAACTCATTTTTCCATTTCTCACCTAAGTATCCTTGCTCCTACCAAATCCTCAAATATTCAAAACTTAGAGGATTTTATTAGATATCGAGATAAAATACACGATTTAGTGTATTATTTGCATTAAAATATGACCCTAGATGAGTCCAATTTGAGTACTCATCAGGTACTCATTGAGATATAATTGATTGTTAGTTTCGTATGTTGAGAACCAAAGAGGTAGCATCATTAATGGTCTTATAGAGCAATTAGTTTGTTGAAGAAGCTAATTGGGATGCTAAAGAGGATATGAAGAAGAAATACCCACATATCTTTGCATATGGGAGGCTCCGATGTAAGGTATTGACTTTCTTGGTACTCCTTAAATTTATATGCGCTATTGTGTTAAATCACATGTTGAGTGTTCGAGTTGGGTGTTAATTGTTCCTACCTCCAGTTCTGTTTAGAGTGATCTCATTAGAGGAAGAATGTTTCCAAGGGAGGGATATTGTAACACCCCGGTCTTAGAAACAGCTAAATCTTGAAAGAACTAAATTTCAAAAAGATAAATAGAGATTTTGTTCAAGATATCCCTAAATTGTTGACTGCTCTTTCCAATCCGACAAAGTTTGCTAAGTTACGAGTTCAGACGAAGGGGATATGGCCATTTCAATACAACCAGTTAAGGAAAAACAACTATTTTAAATAGAGATATTTTAGTCTTTTCCTTACCTCACTAGTATAAACGTTTTCCAACCTAAATTAAGGGGTCTAATCAGATCAATTCAATTGGGATTCATTTAAAATCATTCATGAAACTAGGGCAAAGTTCAAGAGGTGAAAATAGAAAGTTTTCATGAAATTATTCAAGATTTCAGGGAAATTGCCACAAACATAATTCTTTCGGAGCATTTAAGTTGTCATAGTGATGGATTTCGTCTCCATCATACCCGTCATGTAACAGCTTACCCATGAATTCATTATGACAGTTACTAATTACTTCTTGAGTTAAATTGATAAATTGAGGTCTTTGAGTTCTTGAGGTGAGGGTTTTGCAAACGAAATAACTCCCTTTATAGATTCTTATATGGTTTTCATCAAAATTGTTTCTTATTTGTGAAATTTTATTGATTTGGATAATAAAACTTCTTTGGGTATGAGTCAGGTCAAGTTGGGAGAGGTAGAGTAGATCGGGCAAATAAGTGCGCCTGGGTCCGGGTTGCGGGAGACACTTAAAGATTTTCAGTCTTCAAATAATCACCCCTATCTCCGCATCACGGAAAGGATTCAGAGTCCTCTGCCTCAAAAGTTAATTTCGCGACTAAAAATTTAATTCACCCTCCGCATAGTGCTAGTGTTTTCTAATTTGAGTCTTCACTCATTTCTTATCATCAACTATCTAAACTTCCTAAATTATTGACATATCGTACATTCAAAATCATAACTCTTAATGCTTGATTTCAAATTAAAAAAAATATTAAGATTAAGGTTAGAGAAAGTCTTTTGAATCATTTTGAGAAGTCTTATACAATTATTTATAAGTTGTTTTAAGAATTCAGTAAATGTGTGTGAGAATGAGGAATGTTGAGTTCTTTTTTCAAAGTGAGTATGAGGGGACTATGTATTCCAAAGTATGTAACACTTTTACACCTTTATTTAGAGAAAAATTGAGTTTTAATTTAGTTTATGAGGATTTTTTAGCATGGTTTCTTTGACGAGAAATCTTTTGAATAATTATCTCATATTGAGGAGGAGTTATGTTTTCTTTAAAAATATATGAGTATGAGCTATAAATTTACTATTAGGAGTAGTATTGAGCACGTATATGGGGATGAGTTCAGAAAATTAAAAATCCTCATAAACCATGTTTTTCAACATGTGTAAATGATCATACTTTTAGATGATTCATTATTTCATTTAAGGAAAACTTAGTGGACCAACTTGGTTGAGGATTTTTTACACTTTGACAAGGTATAAGACAGTTCTGGAAGGTGGACGAGTTGTTGTACCATCACATATCTCATAACAATGGTTGTCGGTTAGAGAATCTCACAATTAAGAATAAAGATTATATTATTGTATATGCATCAAGTTATTATCTACTATTTTAAAAGGTTTCGATATACTACATATTTATTGTTGCTTTTACATAGAATTGAGTTGAGTATCCATAGTTGAGTTCAGTTAAATATCCTTGAGTTGTGTTGAGTATCCTTTGAGTTGAGTTGAGATGAGGTGAGTATGTTCTTTTTTTAATCAGTTCCAGCTTATGTCTATGCTTTAGAGTTCTCCTTCCATGCTCGTTAATTCAATCTAGTGATTTCATATGTCCTACATCTTTTTATGATGCGGATATAGGTATTAAGGGGCATCAACATGCACTTCATTGTTCTAGTTAGATTTGGTAAGCCTCCTAGATTTTGAATGATTCCACTTTTATTGTCAGTCTTATTAAGATGTCGTGGATCTGTTCCCGATGTCTAAAATAATTATTAGATGCTTCATAGATAGTAGTTTTTTGAGTAGTCATTCCCATTTGCATTGTTAATTTTAAGACTTTAGTTGATTTTTTTCTGGTTAGTCTAACAATTCAAATATTCAAAGTTGTTTATTTTGATACTTTAAGTGAATCTTTTCAAATTGAGGTCATATATTCTTAAGTGAGTCTTCCACTGAATATTGGGCCAGACCAAGGGTATTCTTGGGGACCAACATTTTTTTTTCGAATGTCATACATGTCCAGGGTGTACGCACGGGGCATGACATACATCACTAAAGGATGCAGGTCAAATGGCATCAATACATTTAAATGTATAAATATTTAATATAGCCAAGGTGAAATATCTAAATAAAAGTACTACAGTAGATAACAATGTACTCAAGGTGAATATAAAGAAAGAAAGGAGATAAATAATTTGATGCTTTACAAAATACTTTCTCATTTCTAAATTCAATATAATAACTAATATATAAAAATACACGTAACTCTATTGATAGATTTTCTCAATAACAACAAGCACTATGAGCTACGTAATGATACAACGTCTTGTCCATGTTGTCCTAACTATCCTATAGTGTGTTAGGGTATAAAACCTATCAACTATGTGGATCCACTAAGCTTTTCCAAAAGGCACTAAGGATTCATCTAAAAATTATGATTCTACAACCATATTGTTAAAATATGATTTATTGGGGCTATGTGGTTTTTTAACTCTCCCATATCTGTACTCAATACTACTTCCTATAATATCTACTCTTGCTTGAAAGGATAAAATATAATATTTCTCTGGTTTGAGATAAATATTCAAACTATCCTCTGAAAACAGGTAAATGCTCTGAAGTATCTCTAAAACTCATTGATCATTAACAAAACAAGGTTTCTCTTTGCTCAGTGTAAAAATTCATTTTTGGTTAAGATATTTACTCAAATGGGGCCTCTTTAAAAGGTTACTGCTCTGTACTCAATCTTTCTAAAAACTTTGTCAAGTTATCTCAAGAAATATATTATGTTTCTTCATGGAAAAATCAAATATTTGGAAAATACTTAGTTCCCTTGTACTCTTGCTTAAGTCTTTTTTAAGCTCTTTCTGCAAACTCAGTTTAAACAATTATGATTTGTTTAAAAGATTCTCAATAATACCTCAATATATACTTAGAACATCGGATTCATACTAAAAAATAAAAATGAACAATCAATTCAATAATCTCAATGCGAAATATAGCAAATCAATAATCAGGAAATCAAGTTCAATAATCAGTAACTCAAGAACTCAAAACTCAATATCAACTCCTCTCAAGAATACTCAAACATAAGGATGCAACCCTAGATTACTCTTTTATTGATGTGAAATTAGATGTAGCGCATGAGGATGAACTAGTCCAATGCTATGATAGCCTTACATACTTGGCAGAACAAAGTTTTTGGAGAAACTGACATAACTTGAAGAATGCTTAAAACTCTAGATTTTCTCGTCTTGAAACATTTCTCTAATGAATTGAAGTGTTAATGAACGTAAAAGAACTGGTTAACACTTTTATGTCCTTAATTAGGTGCAATATGATGTTTTTTAGGCTTAGAGTAGGGTGAAAAGGATGTACTTTAAGTACCAAACACATAGAGAAATTACCAAGATGTCCCGATCTTAAAAAACTAATAGAGGGACCTCCAAGTAAGGTTTCACGGACCTTTTAAGTCTCCACGGTTAGTGAAACACTTCATGGGTTGTATAGAGGACCGAGAACATTTGTCTTACTGACAGGGCTTACCAAAATGGGTATAACATCTTACTTCAAACTTTTAAAGAGGCAAACATGGTACTTGAGTTTGAAATACAACTCAAAGACCTTTAATTTTATAGGTCACGTTCATTATGTACCGAGAGATATGATCGTTTGAAGTTGATCCTTGGAAAATTTCATATTAAAACTCAATCAATAAGAAAACTATCAACTCAACTTTGTGCTAAGGGTTTGTTGTGGCCTTAATTCACATAAAAAAATCATTCTCACACTAATAAATTGACCTTAACACCTAAGAACAATTAAAATCGCTCAGTATGATCGTATACATAAAGAATTGTTCAAGTCTTAGCTTAAAATTTTTGAGGTGTTATATATATCAACAAATTGTATAGCCAAAAATAATATTTACATTCAAATGTATAAACTTCACTGCATAACTCAAGTTATATTTTAGATTTTAGTGAATAAATTTTGTGGTGTAAAATTATATAAGACTCTGCTAATTTTAGGTAATGTTTTTTAAATTTCATCTTTAGCTACTCGATTATGTGTGAAAGGTTCTTTCTGTTAAATATATTAACAATATAGTTATTAGTTTATTATCATTGAGAGAATTTTCTTTTTAAAAAATAAAGTTATAATCCTTTGTAATATGAATATATATAAGTTCAGGTCAAACAAGTTATGGCTATCGAATAACCATAATGTAATATATTAATATTAAAAATACCAAATTATACAAAGTTAATTTAGTATGATGATTATATATTTTTTTAGATGCCAAATACAAAAATTACCATACAACATTTTAAAATATCATGTCATGCTTATCCCTACTCATGGTTATCATCATATCATATCATATTATATTATAAGTGGGAAGTCCTTTAGCTCAAAGTTGAATTACGAATTTGCCCTTCACTTGAACATTATTTGAATGTATATATAACATTATATGAAAATAAAAGCATAATATTTTCATTTGTAATGACCTGAAAAATAAATTTACACTTCAATTACAATAATTAGGATCATTGAAAAGACAATAGTTAAACTTACATTAAATAACCACGAATAGGATAAACGAAAAGGCAATTGAAATTAATAAATCTTTTTTTCTAGTGAATAATGACTTTCTTCAGGTAAATAAAGAATCGATATTTCATCGTTAAGGGAATCATTTCATCTTCATATACATTTCAAAAAGCATGGATGATATAGGAACGCTATTTTATTTAAGAAATCAAAGAGTTTAAGACAATCATTAAGAACATATGAAGTGTGGTGTCTGCAGTGATGTCTCGACAGCGACAACGGTGAAAAACTTATTTTGTGTTCCTAGAAATCTCATAGTCCTCCAGCATCCCCTGCCCTTCATCATTTATCTTTTTTGAAACTGGAAGGTTTCAAATATTTAACACTATTTCTTTGTTGTTGTTTTCGTCTAACCCCCCCCCCCCACTCCCCCTCTTATTGTAGAATATGCCTCTTCTTAGATTTACATGTGATGCAATTTGAAGTGTTCTTGAAATTCAAGGTATATCGATTTATCCGAGTATTTCTATAACGCAGTTTCAATCAGGATATTCAAAGGTTTTTTTCCTTTCTCTATTTCATTAGTCTTTATTTGTTCCTTTTTACCCTTTTTAATTTTTTTCTTATCTCGTTTTTCAATTTTGAAAAGGTGAAATTTCAATAATAAATATGATGAAAGTATATAATTGATAGGTAATAGTAAAATAATTTTACCTTTGAGAACATGGTATTTTTCGCAGCTATAATTTTTTTATGCAATATATTTATTCTCTTATTTTCACATATAGGCTTTTAAATTGTATACATCATCATTTCTCTTACAAGAGTCTTTCCTTCTCCTATTTAATTTCTGGGTGATTGAAGATTAAGATCTTAGTTAGAGAACATATTTTAATCTTAATATGTCTTAGATATTATTTTCTTTTCAGTTTGAACTTGTAATATTTTTTCCTTCAAATTATATATGACTCATCACAAGCATGTTTATAATGTTATTATTGGTTCGTTTTTTTTTATTTTGTTAATTTATTTTCTGATAATTAGAAATTAAATTTGAAAACTAAAAGATATCAATTATTTTTACTATTTGAATAGAGTGATGATTTTTTCATGAATACTGAAAAATCATATCATCAAAAACTAACACAAATAGTGCTATATTTCATGTAAATACGATAAAATATACTCATATATAGACCCGTGGACTTATCACAAGTAATTGCATTCTCAAGACAATCTTATCGTATTGTCATTAAACTTCGATGTTTAAGTTCTTTATAGAAAATGCAAAATGTGTAATTGAAATTTATATTTCTGATAAATTTGTCTCGCGCCTTTGTTATTTCATTAAAGGCATTCTATACATTTAGTATTATTTTTCTATCATGAACCATAGACATATTTTACAGTCATGATTCACATATTTCTGGTTTGATAGCAAATGCACCATTCTATTTATGATTTATTTTTTAATAAATCAAAAATAAATGGTAAAATTAATATTGTTAATTTCAATATCTATACCTTATAAATCACTTCTAAATAAATAAAAAAAAATTGTAATGATAGTAAAGGACAAACGTGCAATGCACGTTATCAGAAACTAGTATTACTATAGTGGGAAAAGCTTAACTCAAAAGTTGATTTACTATTTTACCCCTAAAATATAAATTAAATATTAATTATTAAAAGTTTAATTTGCTGAAATTCTCAGCCCTAATTTAATTCTCCAAAAACATATAATTGATGTTGAGTTGTCCTCGATCACTTTAAGAGTCCCTTCTTTCCAACTGCATTGCTTTGATTATCAGGTATTCCAAATACTATTAAGATATTGTACTGATCCATATAAATGGCTCCAACAACATGTCATTGTCACATTATTCTATTTGTCTTTTCTTGCAACAATTAAATACATCGATTATTGCCAGGTAAAACAAATTCTCCTCCTTTATCTATCAAAAGCTTCTCCGCATCCCTCGTAATGTTAATATATATGAATGTGAACTTTTAATATTTAGTAGAGAAAATAATTATTTTTTAATCCATTTGTGATTATCTTATTTTAATTTTGATTGTTAAGATATCTCATTATTCATACTTATCATTTACTTAATTAAACTAAATGATTTCAGTTCTTCTACTAATAATGAGTATCAATTGAAAGATATGTTACTACTATCAAGGGCAAATCCAGTACTGCAATAAGAAACATTTTTATACCAAGAACAAAACCTAAACATAGACCAAGTTTATAAAATCTTTCGTAATCATATTTGTCATACAAAAGTACACAACCATATCCCAACCCTCTCTCTTTAGTAAATTTAGATGTGAATTAATACTCTAATACACAACTTTTTTATGTTGGTTGATGAATAATTTTTCTCTTTAGTTGTCTCTCCTCTTATATGAGGATACAATTTAGTCAATCCTTCTACGACATACAAAAACAACTTAGTGCACCTATTCCACAAATCAATATCATTATGTTTGCCAATGAAATTCTATTGCAAGAGTGTGCATATATTCACACCGACATATAAATACTCGATTTATTTAATTTTTAACTTATTTCGATAATAAAAATTGATGAAATGAAATAATCTTTTATTGTAAAATGTTGAGTTACAAAACGCCTAATCCTAAATATATTATTTGAAGTAAATATTAAAATGTCATTTCTTAATAAATCTACAAGTTATAATACTCAAATATTAGTAGTGCATTTTCTATTTTTTTTTTGACAAATTACATTTTGTGTTGGTTCTACTTCTTATAATGACATAAGGACTTATTCTTCTTTTTCTTTTCCAAACAATAGATGAAAGTGAAAATTCAGAATTGCATACAAATAAATGCATAGTAAGCATATACTATCATACATACAAGTCAACTCTTTAAGAACTGAAGTTTGCATTACTCAAATTCAAAATTAGTTTAGATTTTCATGATCTGTTGCATATTTTTGTATTGGATTTGTGTCATTTACATTATTCGAGATGTTTATTAATAGAGAACTTTAATTATAATAACAACTAAAAGATTAGTTTTTTTAACGACTTGTGATGACGATGAAGATTTTAACGTGTACACCATTATATTAAACTACACTATAATGGGTAGTGGGTGTTTGAGCGAGTGAGGAGCTATGTAAATATACATATAGATTATTATGACTATTTCAAGGGAGCTGAAGATTTCATTATTTAAACCATAAGGCATTTGTGAGCACACCAAAAAGGACCAATGGAACTATGATAGGAGTAGATTCCAAGGGCAACGCAATACAATGAGGAGAAGGTTGGGTAGATGTGGATGTAACAGAGAAAAGTGATGAGTGTGATGTCACATGTGAAGAACGTGGGTCATTTAATGGCTCTGATTATTCATGGGAAGAAAATGATATGACTTTGATAAAATCATTGACTCTACTTTAGAATGGGTTTGCTAAATGAAAAAAATTGAAAAAATCAAGTTAAAGAAATATCAATGGATCTTTGAGTTAGCTTCAATAGGTTTGTCATATTTCCCAATGACACTAAAGATGAGAAATTAATGAGTTTACATGGAGATTTTGATGAGAAAAGTCTTTAATTATCAACTTTTATTAATTTAACTAGAGATTTGGAGGATCCAAAATTTAACTAATATGCACTTGATATGATTTTGAGTAATACCAAAGAATTTTAGTGGATATTTGATGCACTTGTTGTGTTCTGAAAAAAACATCAAAGTTTGATAAGAACCAAACTGCAAAGTCGAAGAAAATTGTTGTCAAGTTGCAAATTATTCATATTTACATCAAAGTCTGATCAAGATCAACTTTTCAAGATCAGGGAAATAGGCCCCGACCATTCTTGTGAAAATCAAAGAAATAAAAAGACTATTGACTCTAAATATTTAAAATAGAATTACGTTGAAGAATTAAGAATTAATTCAAGTTGGGGAGAGAAAGAATTCCCAACATGTGTGATGCTGAGTTAATGAGCAGTAATCCAAGGACTAGATGAATTATGACGTTGGATGAAAATCTGAAACAACAGTGAATTGTAGAATATTTCTTTTTGGGACATTACATCTGTTTAGCTTGTTGTAAATATAAATTTAGCCAGATGTTAACCTATAATAGGTGTTGAGGGATGTCATTTGAAAGGGTACCAAAAAGAGAGTCCACTATTGGCAAAAATAGGAATTGAAGGAAACAATACCTTATATCCTGCTGAATTCGCGTTAGTGGAAGGTGAGATAAAAGATACATGGAGTTGGTTTCTTACTCTTGTTAATGAGGACATATAAAACTCACAAGACTCTTCTGCATGGACTTTCATTTCTGATAAATAAAAGGGTTAATTCCAATATTCATGAGATAATAATAGATGTTGCACAAAAATTTTGTATGAACATAATATTTTTAAGATTTAAGATTTTGGAGGACAAATAATGTAGAATATCTTATAAAAAGTTGTTGGAGCAGTTATAGAATCTGAATTTTCCAAGAATATTTAAAAAATGTCAAAATTAGAATCAAAAGCCTCGAGATGGTTTATTACAACCCCCATTCATTAGTCAATGATTTTTATTTCTCTTTACTCAAAATGTGATATGTTATTAAACCATTTGTTTGAGTCATTCAATATTGTACTTCTAATTAAGAATTAAGTATATTTGGAAAATAATTGATTCAGTTAGAATATAAATGATGTCCAAACTGCAAAAGAACAAAGACAAAATGATGAACTATTTTTAGAGAATCTGTATAATAATCATATTGAAGCTAGAAGTAATAAGGCTAAAGTGACTAATGTATTTCCATTAAATCTATCAAATCCATTAACAAATTGAACATATTTATCTTATACTACTCTCGATTGATCTTAAAGAGAAATTATGTTCTTGTAAGTTATAAGACCTAATAGAAATACCATATAATCATGTTATTGCAGCTATCTGGATTAAGAAGGATAAACCTAAATATATGTCCATGAATGTGATATGATTGAACAGTGAAGAGTTATTATGCATCAATATTTCCAATTGTCAATTTTGATTAATAACCTATGATATGGATTGTACCACTATAATTCCACCAATATACAAAGCACAACTAGGTAGACAAAAATAAACAACGGAAGAGAGGGATTGATGAGAAAAGAAAAAATTAAGATTTTTAAAAACTTAGATTAATAATAAAATCAAGAAAAGATGTAACAAAAAGTGTGGAACATGTGAATTTAGGTCACAATAGTAGATTCTCTGTTCTTATCAGAAGCAAACACTCTAAACTTCAACAACAACAAAAAGTCTATCAACAAGTCGGAATGGAAGGACTTTCTACACCTAATAATTCAAGAAAAAATAAGTAGTCAAATAAATTGGTCTCTTCAATTATTGATGTCTACTTAATAATGCAAAACGAACTAGTCAAACCAGTTAAAGATAATGATACTGAATTTTTTTCTTTTCTTGTTGTAGGTTCCAAGTACCATTATTGAGAATGCAACATCAATGTAGTCCAACTCCACATTAATAAATGAATAAACTATAGTTACCTTTCTTGTTGTCTACACATGTTGCTTATATCCAACCTCACTACGTGGCTTATTTTCCAAACTGTATATTGTAGGTCAATCAACTAAACCAATTAAGCGTACCAGAAGAAGAAGTTAGTGAGCATTCCATAGAAAGTACAAGGTAACTCTTCATCGAGATAATATGACCATAATACAAACAAATATAAAGATTAAAAAAATGCATTTCAAAAGTAGAAAGATATTTTAAAGAAGTTAAAAGACAAACCGACAACATTTACACAAGCTTAAATTTAATTGTTTCTCTATGATGTCAAACTTGTTTAGGTTCATGTTCATTGATGATTGTGTTTTTCCTTTTAAAACCATATGCAATTCACTTAATATTGTAAGTCTTCATATGAGTTATTCAATATGGTTCAGAAAAAGAATTTTCTATGTCCACAAGAATAAAATGTATAAAATATAAGAAAGTCAATTATTTAATTCTCATGAGAATTTTTTTCTAATTAAAAGAAACACTACATCAAATTTAAGGTAAAAAAGATTAGTTTACACATTTTCTTTAGTCTATAAACTCTTTCTCTATCTCTCTCTATCTTTATTTATTTATATATATGAATACCAAGTACCTATACAGAAATCAAAGCCTAGTTGACTAGTTATCTCCTTATTGATTTAGATGTATATACATGAACCAGTAAAAGGACATGCAAGATCCATTTTTGGTTCTTGATAAGAGAAGACAAAGTGAAATCTAAAAATCTAGAAAATAAGAATTTTAAATATTACATCCCAAAAGTTTCTAAGTCATGATTAGATCTTCAAAATTTTATAAAAAATTAAGTAGTCAAAAGTATTGATTAATGGACCATATAAGTTTTCACGGGCCGTAGATACTGACCATAAATCTACAACTCAGAACTCAGGAATACTATGACCTCTATGGATCATAGATCATTCTCATGGATAATAGAAGCTCGCGTAGAACAAACCTTGAAAAATCCAACATTTTCACCTAATTTTTGTGGACACTATATGGCCCTTGGATTGTTCTATAGTCAGTAGAAGACTTTCATGTCTGACCTCCGACCATTTTTAAGTTAGGTTCAGTTTGATATATTCCCACTCCTTTAATTTTCAACATATATTTAAGTGGAATTAAGAGTAATTTATCATCCTAAAACTTTTTTTCACGCACAAGACTCAAAGTTTAGTGTCTTCTTTCTAAAGGTTCCTCTCAAGCAAGAAGTAGGATTTTTTATCTTCAAGTCTTCATTCCAAGATTAAGTCTAGTGATGTAAACAACATGTATGTGGGGCTTCGTCAGTGTGTTTCCTTTCGCCCATTGAGTCCAAACAAACCTCAAATTTCAAAGTTTATGATCTCTGTAGAGGTAAGGTTTCCTTGTTTTGGGCACTTAATGTAGTTACGTTTCTCTTTCATGATTTAACTTTAATTGCATGTTTTGCTTATAATTCCATGATTTAAATGGTGTTTCCATGAACCCAAATTATGCAAATATTTTGGTGACTTTGAAGTATGTAATTTCAGAATGCATGCTTTCAGATTATTTTTTATGATTTTAGATACTTTCACATAAAGTGTCTTCAATATTAATCGAAACAATTAGCTCATGGGGGTTTTATTTAGCATCGAGCAGAGTTAGGAATGAAGGATAACTTTGAACGTCTGCTAGGTTCTTTAGTTGCAATCTCTAAGTTCAAGAACTACATGTCACCATAGGATTTAAAAGGTCTCCCATCAGTTTAGGCAGACTCCCTAGTCTTTATAGACATTTAGTGGATCAACATTAGGTTAGTGGATCCACCTTAAGCTTAGACCAACCTTTATGCCTTGATAAAGTACATTGGAGCCTTTTAATGGGGTAAACTCCACATATTTACTTATATGGTTATCCGTCTATTAGTAGCACCTCCCATAATTCAGTCATTTCAGATCATTATATGGGCAAACAATATTAACATATTTCATGTTATTTACTTGGTCAATCCATCATGTATCTTCCATCCAACAAGTTCAATATTTATGTTTAACCTACACATTCAGAATATTCAACATATTGAGTGTTTTATAAAACTTACTTTCCACTAATATGTTAATATTTTGTGGAAAAATCAAAAGATTCTATAGATAAAATCATACCCAAAAAGATAATTATATACATGTCGATATGTTTCTCTTTTAAATTTCAAGAATCAATCATCACTATATCACCATCTTCATCGCACATTTCATTCTGATCCATGTCTCTAAGATCACATCCTCACCAATATAACTCAAGATTGGTGTTATTGATTCTAGAGAAACATTTTATCTTGAATTCACTACCACCAATTTCACCATTCAAAGTGACTTGCAGGTCCTTTCCAATTTCATCTTCATCTCCATTAGGAAATTAATGCCTGCAAAGTGGACAAGTATTACTCTGAATCAACCAAAGGACAATACAATCAATACGAAAAAGTGTTTACAAGTTAATTGACTTGCTTCAGTATCAATTTCAAATTCCTCCATACAAATCGAACATTTTTCGATGATTCATCGATTTTCACACTCGAAAGTAAGTTGAGAAATGATTTATGAGTCGAAGAAAGGACATGAGTTGAGTTAAGAAATTCTTATTGAGTTGAGTAAAACAACTCATTTGAAAGATCATCGAAATCACTCTCATCAATTTCTGTTTCAGAAGCAGAATAATCAAAAGTAACAGAATTTGTGGTGGAAAGGGTAAAATCATAGAAATAGGCGTATGATTGGCAATGGTGTAATTAGGGAGGAAGTGAAGATAAAAGCAACGACGGAAACTGAAGGGGGAGCTGATGTCAACGGTTGGGGTTATATGAAAGGCATCGTTGCAGTTGTAGCACCAGTAAGAACGAAGGTTACCAGCGGTGGAAAGGGTGGCCTCTCTTGACATGACAGACTTTTGGTTTCCTCTTTCTCGATTTTCTAGAGGCACTACTAACTTTTTCTTATTTTATTTTTGCAAATGAGTTTTAAAAATGTCCATTTAAATTGTTTTATTCACGAACAGGTGGAATAAATGATCATTATTATAATTTTCTATAAAACAGTATGTCATAAATATTAGAGTTAAGGTCAAAAATATATTCAAAATATATTCTATTTTATTTATAGATTTGTGAAATATATCTTTGACTAGATTGAAATTTAAAAAAACTATTCTATTTAATTAAATGGCTTGCAAAACATATCTTTGACTACATTACGGGTGTGTTTGGTATGAAGGAAAATGTTTTTCATGGAATATAATTTCCTTGAAAATATTTTGTCTGAAAATAAGTTTGTTTTTAACTTATTTTCTCATGGTTGGTAGTTTAGTGAAATATCTTTTAGAAAATATTTTCTAGTGTATGATTGGTGAATAAAAAATATTTTTTTGAAAATATATTTATTTTAGGATAGATAGTAGAAAGTACCTTTTTTAGAAAAATAGTGTTTGACCTTAAAATCAACCCCCATAATCAATTCAACATCTACCCCGACACTCGATCTCAAACTGGCTCCTACTCCTGACAGGAGATCTGATATTTAAACTTGAATTGAACCTTACCATGACCTGAATATGGGTACGATCCCAAGACTCAATCTAAGACCTAACCCATCTAGAGACCTTACATTAAAATTATTATAAATACTCAACACCCTAACTTGATTTCGATCCGAGAACCAATCCCGACCCCTAGCCCAACCCAAGACCCTACCTGACAATCGACCCCAACATCCAACTTAAGATCCAACTTTTGAAATAAATCTGACCATGGCACTCTATTCGACCCAACACCCAACCCAACATTAGACCCTCAACTTTGACCCAGTACTTGACCCAACCCCGAACTTGAAACTTGACTTGAGACATAAGAACGAAGCACAACTTCGACCTCAACCCGAAAACTAAGACCCAAAGCCAACCTCGAAATTTGACCCGACCCTAATCCGAGACCCAAATCCAACACCAACCCGACCTCCACCTTGACCCTAACCCAATATCTAACCTCGACTCCATACCCAAACGTACAACTCAAGACCTAACTTTTGAAAAGGAATCTTACCCTAACGTTTGATCTAACCCCGAAACCCAACCTAAGATTTGAACCCTGACTCTGACCTAGGACCTGAACCAGACTTGACCCCAACCATGACACCAGACCTGAGACTCTATATAGAAAACATGAACTCGACCCTGGATCTAAAATAGACACCAGACCTCGACCTCAACACTGGATCCTGGCCTTGACCTTAACCCCAACCTAAGTTTAATATTGACCTGAGACCCAACCCTGATCCTAAAACTTGAGACTCAACCCTGATCCTAATACCTGAGACCTTACCTGAGACATTGATACTAAACTCGAGAATAGACCTCGACCCAGATACCTGACCTGAGACCCACTTCTATAATTTACCTGATGTAGACCGAAGACTCGACCTGAGACTTGACCTGAACCCATAACCAACCCTGATTTAGGCCTAAGATCCAACCCTAACCTGAAACCTAAGCTCAACTCGAGACCCAACACCTAACTAGAGAATCTTCCTAAGACGATACCTTTACCTCGACCTTGAGACCCGACCATTTACCCTAATACTAATTTATGACTAGACCTGCTCATGACACATGACCTCGGCACTCGATCTTGACACTGAATCCAAAATTCAACTACTAACTATAACTCGAGATCTAACGTGACTTGATCCAAAACATATTATTTAGGTCTTGAATTAAGATTGAAAATCGGGTCTTGAATTAATAATCCGAAGTTGGAACTAGTATTAATATTAAAAACCGTACCCGAGACATAAGTTAGGAAAAAAAGTACATGTGTAAGGTTCCAAATGATTTTGAAAATTTTCTTCCTTACTTTTTTTAAGGGAAGTCATTTTCCTTAAATTTGATAAAAAATAGTTGATTTGGAAAGCATTTTCAAAATACCTAAGTCCACAAAAGATAATATAATTGAAAAACATTTTCATCAATACTAAACAAACCTTACATGTTTTTCTATAAATTCTTGAAGGAGCGTTTGTCCATATAATCTTCGTCCACCTAACATATATGAAGACTATATAATGGCATATTAATTTTTTAAATATATTTTTACTTTGATATTTTTTGAGTCTTGAACTCTTTCGTTTCCATTAGATTAATATCACTAGCCAAAACCCTTTTTCATTAGCTTTGTATAATGTCACTTGCTCCAACCATTTCGCATCGGCACAATATCACCAGCCAAAACCATTTGTCATTGGCTTTATTACCACATGTCTCATCACAGCGTAAAAGAATTAATGCAAATAGGTAATTTCATACCATGAGGAAGAGACAATAGACTCAAGCAACTCTAACCTACAATAATGTCATCAAAGCATTTCATCAATTAACAATTAAGGATCACTATCAAGGCGATTCAACAAAACACGACTATCAACACATTGCCCTTTTATGAATCCCCTTTTTGTTGATAAGATCAAGCAACCAGAGTAATTTAATTCATCACTTTTTTCCCATTACTCATGAATACATATAATGACGGGAAATACAATATTATACGTCATTTACCAGGTGTAGAAGTTCACTTACCGTAACTCAATCAAAAGTTAATTTAAGACTTGCGATTTTGCTTTCAAACAATTTTCAAATCCACAAAACCTAATCAAAGAGTTAGTCAAAATAAGATTCTATAAATAACAACATTCATATCATATAGTTTGAAAAATGGGTCAAATCAACCCAAAAATCCATTCTAATAAGAAATTTGAATCCAAAAATCTTTTCTTGAAAATAATATCCAAGCCATATGGAAATCATTGGTGAAACCTATTTCGGTAAAGAATTTAAAATAAGTTTAGAATCACTATTTTAACTTGGAACTCATGTTTTTGATAAAACATTAACTTTATCAATCAAAATTCCAATTTTTGATGTTAAAACATGATAATAGGGAACTGATGTTTTAGGGTTAAAAAGACTTACCCAAATGATTCAACATGAAAAATCTCTTTAAAAGTACCCACCAGGGGTTTTCCAAACAAAAAATAGGGTAAAATGGGTGCAAAACAGTGAAATTTCATGTCGAAACTCTCTCAATTAACACTTTAGTGAACGTACGGTCACTAAGACAATCTTCACGAGTTCCTACAAGAATTGGGCCTCTTACTTTTATGAGCCACCTTTTGCTATCGTAAAAATTGCAAAAGTGAGTGGATGTTCGTGAATGCAAGTTTTAGGGGAACTTGACTCTTCTCGAACGTGACTAGATCACTACTAAAACAATGCTCGTGAAAATGAGATGCTCCGTTTCTAAAGCAAAGCACACCGGTATCTGCAAACCAGAAAACTCTCATTCATTCCTCAAGATTTTTTTGGTACCCCATAGACACAAACCAGATATTCACTTGACTAAACTCGATGTTTAAGAATTGGTGGGAACCATTGAAAGATGAATTCAAGGTCTCCTTGACCCTAAATTTGAGAAAATCATAAGGAAAAAGCATAATGTCTAAATGCTAAATTAAGCTCATGAGCTTAGAAAGTTTATCCACGACCTCCTCTAGGACAATAACAATCTCCTAAATTCAATGAAACTAGAGAAATCGGATTCGAGCATCCAAACCTGAAATGTTGACCAAAATCAACCCACATGCTAAAATTTTACAAATTTCCACTTAGGACATCAATTCCATGAAAAGACTCCAAATTTCAAATAGACAACCCTCCTAGACCAATTTACACATTACGAGACTGGTGAAATTGACAAAATTCCATTTTGAGACTTATGAGTCCACAATTTGGCCTTATTCAAGGCTATATTTTGATAGGTTTAGTGTACAAATGCATTTCTTCTCTAAAACTGATAGAATAAATCGAGTTTCATGTATTCAGACTTGGACACAAAGGCATGGAAAATATCAAGCAAAAAGGAACAGAGGCGGTTGAAAGAATGAAGAAGAGAAGGACTAAGGATGGCTATACCCGTTTGGCATGTCTCCAAAGGGTATCAACTCCTCCTTCTGTTCCAATGAGTTGAGCCCTGGAGGAAGGGATCAAATGGTGGTGTGTCACCGAGCAGTTCCACGAAGTAGTATTATGTCGCCAAATGATCCAAACACAAAGATGTTGTAGGGTAACGCAAGACAACGATAAATATACCCAAAAAGGGATTACTGAGTGGATCGGCGATCCCGAGTAACTGCACCGAGTAGTCCTTTGCACCATAACTTTTTGAAAACTCTAAATACTTGTTAATATTTTTTGGTTGGTATCTAATTTCATAGTTTTAAACAATAATTTTTAGACTTAGCTTCTAATTTAAGTTTTGGAGAGCTCTTGGAAAACTTTTCTGAAGAACTTTGGAGATTTTAAGATTCTCATCTTGAAGAAATTAAAAGTGCGTGTTGAAAATTCTTCATATTAGACTTGATTGAAGCGAAAATAAATCAAACCTAGTTGATGTTACTTCAACTTGGTACCATTTTCTTCCCTTTTTCTATGTCTAGCTAAAACCCCAATTCTTGGGGTGTGATTTTGTGAATATGAGTTAAATCTATTGTTGCATGTTGCTTATTGTTAGTATATTCTTTTTTAAAATGTGATTTCACTTTGCAGTTTTGTTTGAACTAAATGAGGTTGTAGTTGCAAATACGATTTCACCTTAGTGTTTTTGTATTGCTAGAGACGGTTTTATAACTAAGACTATTAAGTTTATAGCCGGTTGTTATTGGTTCATCATGGGTTCAACTCTAGACAGTGAATCCTAGTCCCTTTCCCACACTTTCAGATCGAAAGAGTGATTGGTTTAAGGCAGAGGTTGTTCTTAAAGGCTGCAACTCGGTGTTTGAAACAAATCTATTTGATTAGGGGTAAGTGGCTCGAGAGATAATTTACCCCCCGCTAAAGTCTAGCCTTGTAACACCCAGTATCCAAAAACAAACCAGAAGTTAGCTTTTTAGAAATTTGCAGGATTAACCTACAGTCATCATCTACGGACCATAGTCTGATCTATAGCCCGTGCTGTAAGTCCGTAGTTCGCCACTACAACCCTCCCCAAAATCCTGCTCAGAAAATAAATGAAGTCTCGACCCACGGATAGAACTACGGTTCGTAAGTCAGATCACGATCCGTGGTCTGTGTCCGTGGATCAAGACCTCATTACCCAGCCTCTTGCATGAACCACGATTGATCAGTACGGTCCGTAGGTCTACGACCGTAGGTAAAGGTTAACATTCAGTTAGGGGGGATTTTTTTACTATGTCAACTTCAAATGGTCATTAATCCTATAACAAAAGGAACCAGGTGTTACATTACCTATGATATGATAGATAATTGAATCCTCTATCCAAGGCCAACAAGTTTGCTAAAATAAGACCTCCGCGTCAAAAGTTATGCTCATTTTAGTGAAGGCATGTCGAGCAGACTCAAAAATTACGGACCATAGATTGAAAGATGACTCGTCAGTCCAATGCGTTGATCACTCCGAAAATAAGTAATTCAGGAGTCTTTTGGTCTTTTCATATTTCTTTAACCCCTAAGATACGTCGTTTAAACCCTATATCATGAGATTTTACTCAATTTAAGCCTAGAAACATAACTAAAACTTACCTACGTCAAATCATTAATCAAATCATTGAAATTAGAAGCAAGAGAAGAGAAAAAAGGTCAAGAACCCAAGTTCAATAACTAAGCAAGGTTCCATCAGTTCCGGCCCCATAATCTAACGATTTCTCCGCGGAATTCATCACCTGGCATGTGGGAATTCACTATTGGGTTCCTTTCACCCATTAGGTTCCAAGTTTCAAATAAGTTTCTTGATTCCCATTAGGGATTCTTGGATGAATTATCTTCAAAACATTTGTGACACTTATACCATGCCTTCTACAAATTCAAAATGTAAGATTAAATTCAAACCATAAGTATAAAGAATCATCATTTACCATTAACAGTGACCTCAAAACTATATTGTACTTAACATGGAAGATCAACTGAATACAGTTGGGAATGCAAAAAAACTTAAGAATTAATGGCATTACCAAGAAGATCGTATATGCCATACATATCGACTTCACCTCTGTTACCTACATTTGAAGCAATTGAATCAGATCAAAAACATAATAGGAACACATGGGGCGGGAATCATCACTCATTTCTTGTTTATAACAAAACAATAAAAGAAGCATATACATTTTCTGTAAAAGAGCATACTTCTTGATTGAAGTAATATTATGAAATAGAACCTTATAAAAATTCAATGGAAAGTTTGAAGAAATACTTCACGATACTGAATGTCTTAACATGATAATCTTGAACATAGAAGAGCTTTCTATCTCTAAGTCACTAGTATGGACTAATAATTAATCTAATTGATGCTCTCAACTGTAAAGTTTTCTCATTTCCTCTAGTTGTACAAAATATGAAATGCTTAAAAGTTGACCACTACTGACATGACGTAGTGAAAATAAGATCCGGACACCCCCACCGCTCACAAGGGAAATAGCAACAACCAACTCCCCATATTTACTAGTACGGACACTGATGCACCTTCCACCAAGCAGACTCAAATAGTTAACCTTGGCAGTCTTGCCTCTGCATCTGGTTAAGCAAAATACCATTCTTCGAAGCTTTCCATGAGTTACCACATTATTCGAATAGGTACTACAAACAAGAAGCATTAGGTAGAAATAGGTCAGGTTTTAAAAGTTACATCCAACAACAATGACCAATTCTATGTTGCATTCACTATTTGTTTCTTGTAACCTCTTTTCCAAAGTTTGAAATCCTTAGCAATTGTACTTATCATTTCTTTCCCGTGTTTACGTATAAAAGGTCTGAAATCCTTAGCAATACGTGCTTCATGGCAAGTTTCATAGATCACCAAATCAAAATTTCCATACAGAAATTTACAGTAGATTCAAGTATCATAAAGGGTTCAATGTGGGTGTATGTACATATAAAAATGCTATAGTGAACTACCACCAAAAGAGTTTCAATGTTCATAACAAATATTAATCTCTATATAATGCATACAAAAACCTCCACATATGAACATCAACTAAATTTTGATCCTATAATATAACATATATATCCTATTTTTCAGCATAAGAGAGGATAACTAAATAATACTTCATTTCCCACTAAAATTTTGATCTTTTTCGCAAAATCAGAACACATTTAGATAAAATCATACCCAAGAAAATTATATACATGTCTATATATTTCTCTTTTGAACTTCAAGCATCAACCATCATTATATCACCGTCTTCATCACGCATTGCATCCTGATCCCTTTCTCTAAGATCATCATCCTCACCAACTTCAGTCAAGGTTGATGTTGTTCATACTGTGAAATTTTCTCGAAATTCTCTACCACCAATTTCACCATCCAAAATTACTTCAATTTCATTTTCATCTTCTTGCGGAAATTAAAACAGACAGAGTGGACAAGTATTACTGCAATTAAGCCAAGGGATAATACAATCATTATGAAAAAAATGCTTACTAGGCAATTGACTCACTTCCATATCAATTCCAAATTTCTCCATACAAATAGAATATTTTTTCGATAATTCATTGATTTTCACACTCGGAAGTGAGTTGAGAAACGATTGTAGAGTCGGAGAACGGAATCGAGGTGGGTTAAATAACTCAAACAAAAGATCGTCGGAATCACTCTCATCGAATTCAGTGTCAGAATTGGAATAATTATAAGTAACAGAATCATTGGTGGAATGGGTATAATTGGTAAGATTTAAATATTGAGGAAAAGGTATAAAACTGGCAATGCTGTAATTAGGGAGGAGGTGGCGATGAAAGGAGCGAGGGCAACGAAAGGAGGAGGTAACGCCGACAGTGGTGGTTACGTGAAAGGCATTGTTGCAGTTTTAGAACCGGTAGGACCGGCGGTTACCGGCGGCAGGAAGGGTGGCCTCTGTCGACATGACGGGATTTCGGAGAAAAGTTTAGAATAGTGTCTTATTTAAATGGTTTTTTGCATGAACCGGTGGTATTATCGCATCATTATTATATTTTGACATAACATTTTCTTTTATTTTGTCTTATAAATATTAAAGTTAAGGCAAAAAATATATTTATATCTAAATTATTTGATTTTTAGATAAAAGTTATGGAAGTTACAAGCCAAAAATAGTTAGTGAAACACACCTAGATGTTGAGTTTATTAAATCCATCCCTAAGCTATTGGTTGATTTTGATCGGCTTTTCTATTGAAAATGCCTTCAATTATGTTCGTATTGTAATAATTTTGATTAAAAGAATGAAGACAAACCGTGAGTTAGTCTTATTTGTTTTCTAATGTGTTCAAATGATTTCAACTAAAACAAAATTATTCTTGAACAATTTCACTATCAATTGGACTAATAATTCCGGAAAAACGTATGTATCATCTATCAATATATTCCCCTCACAAAATCTGGTCCCACATCAGCCAACAGTGTTTAAAAGGAACAAATTATTGGTGGTTCAATAATTCAATAGCAAAATAGCAAAGTTAAGGTACCTGAAAGGAAAAACTCAACAAATTTAGCGATCTATTTATGTATTTGGCCAAATTAAATGGTTGTCTCAATATGCTTCTAGGCATGTATTTCCATAAATTTCCGCCCACCTAACATAGGTTCTAGAAATTTGATGTCGTATTAAATTATTTATTATATTTTAAAGGAAAAGGGTAAAAAATATCTCTAAACTATGTGAAAGGAACAAGAATGTTACTGTCAATACTTTGGCTCAAACATGTCTTCGCAGTTAATACTTTGATCCAGAAATGCTCTTATAGTTTCGAAATGGGGTAAAGATGCATTTTTCAAACATATATATTTTTTTAAACACATCTTCTCCATAAATATCAAAGAACACTATTCTTGTTTATTTCTTCTAAAATCACTTTAAGAAATAAAAATGAAGAAAATATTTTTTCTTCTTAGGGTGTGTTTGGTACGAAGAAAAATGATTTTCGTAGAAAATATTTACTGAGACGTTTTTTTTCTAAAAACAAGTAGATTTTTAGTTATTTTCTCATATTTGATTGTTGAGTAAAATATTTTCTAGAAAAGATTTTTAGCGTTTGGTTTATGAATGAAAATATTTTTGAGAAATATTTTTTATTTTAGTAGAGTAGAAAATAATTTTTGAAATTGAAAATATTTTTTGATAACAAACTTAAATTCTTTTCAGGATGTGG
>NC_028637.1:27464855-27465783 GCF_001406875.1 Solanum pennellii | reverse complement strand
GGGGGAGGGTCGAGGGGGGCATGGCAAAATTAATATTTGAAGTTGAAAATATTTTTTAAGGATAAATTTATTTTTTTGTGGACGGGGGAGGGGGAAGGGGTCGAGGGTAGGGGTGACCTCCCTCTTTGATATGACAAACTTTTGGTGTCCTCCTGCTCGGTTTTCTCGAGGCACACACTGTAGGTTAAGATTTTCTTTATTTTATTTTTGGATAAAAGTTGAAAATAATGTCTATTTAAATTGTTTTGTTCATGAACAGGTGGAATATATCATCATCATTATATTTTGTCATTAAATAATGCATAATTTACATAAATCCCATAGTATAAAGAGTAAATTACATGTTATCCCTACCTTTTTTTCTTAATTACAATAATTCCTTAAAATTTGTACCTTCTAAATACATTAAAGAGCATCTCTGATACATTATAGCATAAATTGGATATATAATATGTAGCTCGAATACATTAAAGACTACCTTAGATACATTATAACATAAAATGAATATGAAATATATAGCTCGGATACATTAAATATTGGCTCGGATACAATAATATGTAACTATGATACATTAAATACATTAGAAGAGAAATAAAAGATGTTAGAGATTTTTAGAAATAGAAGGGGATATTGTGTCACGACCCAAAACCGAGCCGCGACTGGCACCCACACTTACCCTCCTATGTGAGCGAACCAACCAATCTAAACCCTAACATTTCAGTTTAATATCAACAGAAAGTAATGCGGAAGACTTAAACTCATTAATAAAACCAATTCAATAACTTCTTAAATTCAACATCTAGTATTCCCCAAAATCTGGAAGTCATCACCGCAAGAACATCTATGATCCAGTTACTAAACTAAGAGTATTCTAAGAAGCTAAAATAAACAAAGCTAGTCCATGCCGGAACTTCAAGGCATCAAGACA
>NC_028637.1:27462234-27462469 GCF_001406875.1 Solanum pennellii | reverse complement strand
TACCCCTTTTACCAAACCGCATCACCCCTTTCATGGGCGAAACCTTCAGCAAGACTTGCTCACCCTCCATAAACTCCAAGTCTCTAACCTTTCGGTCTGCATATTCCTTTTGCCTACTTTGCGCCGCTAAAAGTTTTTCTTTAATAGATTTCACCTTCTCTAATGAATCTCTCAAAAGGTCAGTGCCCCAAGGTCTAACCTCAAATGCATCAAACCAACCAATGGGAGACCTACA
>NC_028637.1:27458162-27458347 GCF_001406875.1 Solanum pennellii | reverse complement strand
GCAGGAATAGTCAAAAACGCCCCTTAAATAACTAACAGAAATCTGACCCAGCCTGGGATTACGCAGCCTGTAACGGGTCGCCGTGCCTGCGACAGTCCGTCCTGCTGCCCCGTCACAGAGTTCAGAGACTAGATTTTTACCAAGAGTCTGTGACGGCCCGTCACGCCTGTGACGGTCCGTCCTGC
>NC_028637.1:27450208-27458101 GCF_001406875.1 Solanum pennellii | reverse complement strand
GTCCGTCGTGCCCACGACGGTTCGTCCTGCAGGTCCGTCGCCAAGTTCAGAGAGTCGATTTCAGTACCCAAATTTCAGAAGTCTAAGTGTTTTGGAACGAGACTCCCTCGACGGTCCGTCGTGCCCATGACGGTCCGTCGTGGGTTCCGTCGTCTCACACAGTTTTTCCAGAAATAAAATCTGCTGCTCAAAACGACTAAGCAGGTCGTTACATATTGGATAGAAGGGAAACATAAGACGTGCATTTCACTAATTTTTCCTTTTAAATGTTATGTCATAACAAAAAATTGTATCAAAATTATTCCATTTTTTAGATATAAGTTATTGAAGTTAAGGTCAAAAATACATTATATATCTAAATTATCTCATTGATCAGTGAAACACATCTAGAAGTTGATTAGATCAAATGGGTGTTTCAATATGTTTCTAGGAATATGTCCATAAAGTTATGTTCACCTACCATAGGTTATATTTGATGATATATTAGTTTTTTTAATGTATCTTTAATTAAATTTTTTAATATTCTAAAATCTGCCCTTTTATGTCGGAGAAAATCAATGTTAAGACTGCTACGAGACCATGATTAAGAAGTTGGAGAAGAAGTTGATGAATGTCATGGTGGAATAAATATATTTATATGGTGATAGTTTTAACCTTCAAACTTCATTTTTAACTTTATATTAATCTATTTAGATTTTTCATGATAATATTAATTTTCTAATGGAGTGTCACGTTATATAATGTTTAAACAAAAGATAGTGCACACATCGTCACCAGAAATAAGTCAATAAATGTTTAGCTAACTACAGACTGATAATTCAAGTATGAAACTTATACTCTTAATAGTTCAGATATTAAACTCAAAAAGTTAAGATAGTTTAATTTTGACCCTTTTTACTCTAAATATTACTATTGTGTAATAAATGTCATTTTTTGTGTATTTGCTTTGCAAAAAATTTATGAGTCTAAAAATGTTAGTAATCCTTATTTTGAGAACGAGGAAGTTTTTCTTATAAATAAAGAACTTGGTAATAAATCATAGAGAAGAATAATAAGTCTTCTCTTTTTCTCTATTATATTGTGTACAAGGTAAATTACTCGTGCTTCGCACAGGATTGAACTATTTTATTGAACTTACATATGATTATTCGATAATATGACCTACAATAAATGATTAAGTTTCATGGAAAATGAGGAATGAAAAAGGTTCATAAGAAGTTTCATTAATGTATTTCAATTAGATTCCTCTATAGCAAAAAAAAAAACTACAATAGTGAGAGAAATAAAAGTTTTGTTTACTAAAAGACAAAATGTAATAAATTCAACCATTTCAACAACGTTATGTGTTGTGGAATTAAAGGTGCCAGAGTAGTAACATGACATTGCAATCGCAATCAATTTTCTTTGTTTAGACAAAGAAACCGGTAGAAAGGGATAAAAGAGAAGATCAATTTTCAATCATCTTATGTGTAACTTTTAACAAAGTTAAAAGAAAAAAGTCACCAAAATAGCAAAAAGAGTTGTCATACTTACATGAATCACTACGACTTATAGTAAAGATTAAGCTCCATGAAATAGGAGGATGAAAACTTTTAGAAATGAAACAAACTTCATAAGAAGCTTAATCAATGTAATTGAATTCAACTATCCAATAGAAAACAACTTCAAATAATAGTGACAGCAAATCCCTCTATTTATATATAACAGAGGGTAGTGTGAATAAATATTTATTGTGCCTTATCGGAAAGGTCACAACTCTTTGAAAAAGTTGCAACCATTTGGAAAGGTCACAACATCTCATAAAAGTCAAATTTTCATAAAAATCGTAACTATTCATAAAAGTCACAACTTTTCATAAAAGACACAAATCTTCATTAAAATCGTAACCCTTCATAAAAGTAACAATTTTTCTTGAAAGGGGAAGGTTAGTTTTGGAAATAAATAAATTTAAAAGGAAATTCTGGTTTGTGGTGGTGCCACGTAGGNATATATAGATCTATATATATATGTGTATATAACTATTATTTTATAATTTAATAACACATTACACACAAATGTCTATCCTTTTAGTGGAGTCTACTGCACATTATTATCATTTTTAAAAAATAAACTCCGATGATGTCACTCACAACTTACTAGAAATTAAGTGAGAAAAATAGAATAAAACTCCTGTGGAGGAGAATAGTTTAACCGTATGTAATTAAGATATATTTTATGACTTTTAGGGCTTGTTTGGAAGGACATCCTGGTAATTGAATTTGATATAATTGGGTGTAATTACATTGTTTGTCTTGTTTAATTTGACAGATAATTACTTGATCAACAAGTAATTGGTGTAATCGACAGGGGGTAATTATACTCTACAATTCACGGGCAGAGGATGTGAATTGCTTGTAATTATATGGTGTAATTTACAAATGTTTACTTTTTTTAAAATTCTTTTAGCTTCTATTGTTTTAAGTTCTTTTTTTATTATTCTAAAAGTTTACTTTTTATTTTATATTATTGTTTTTCATTTTCTTCTTATTCTTAACCTTATTTTACGTCATTATGTGATTCTATGCAATTTTTTCATATCATTTATTTCTTTATGTCATGCTTATTTTCTCATTAGCATAATTTTATTAGTATTCTAACTTTCAAATTAAAATAGAGTTTATTGTTAAGTCAGATTACAGATTTACGTTTTTTCTTTTTTTTTAAAATAAGATAAATCATATTTATGTATGCTATGTGGAAATTTGCTATAAGAGTATGATGTTAAAAAATTGAGTTTATAACTTATGTTATTTTATTAATTTCATGTATTTTAGGAATATTGAATTCACATAGCACTTAGTTTTTTAATTAGACTTCATAATTACCTTTGTGTAAAACATTTAATAATTTATGGCATTTTTTTTGTATATTAATATTTTTATAAAACATGCATTTTACGATATTCGTAGAAACTTCATACCATTAGTATTTATGATCAATTCAATTGAAATATATTAATTTGAAAACGGTATAAATCAATTATTTTTTTAAAATATTAGTTAAAGAATACATGTTTATTAATTAATATATTTTTGAAAAATAATACATATTATAAATATTTAATTTAATGTCATTTATAAAGTTTCTTATTTGTGTAGTATAATTTTATTTTTAAAATTTAATGTAATTTTATGATTGCAATTGTGCATCCAAATAGAACAGTTGTAATTACACTGTAACATCTAACGTATAAAAGTTGAATATGATTATAAAAGCTTGAGTATTATTGATATAATGTGTGATATTTATACAGGTACAAGTATAGATGAGAAAGGAATTTGGTGGACATAAGAGACCTAAAGAGAAGAGGAGATAACTACGTATAACCCAAACATATTAATGTGCTAGGACTCTACATCCTTATCCTTATCATGCCTCCTAAAAATTGGATCACTTTGCTTGAGACCAATGTTGCTAAGGAAGTTGACAAAGGACCTTTTGGGAAGTGCTTTAGTTAATGCATCTGCTAGTTGAGCTCCAGTTGGAATATGATGAATTGAAATTTGTCTACTTTTCACTTGGTCACGGACAAAATGAAAGTCGATTGTGACATTCTTTATTAGACTGTGAAAAACTTGATTGCGACACAGGTAAGTGACACAAATGTTATCGCAAAGAACCTTAGGAGGAAAAGTCAGCTCGACCCAGATTTCTTGCAGCAGGTTCGTTAACCAGTTCAACTTAGCTATAAAACTTGCTACAGTGCCTTTGTGGAAGATTTGGCATCCGTGTATTGCTTTTTGGAGCACCAACTAATGGGATTCTTTCCAAGAAAAATAACATAAGCAGAAGTTGAGTGTCTAGTGTCGGGAATACCACCCCAATATGCATCTGAGTAGGAGAGTAACTGCGAAGAGTCATCATGTTTAATGTGAAGTCCGTAGGTTATCGTCCTTTAAAATAACGAACAAGCCTCTTTGTTGCTGGCCAATGTTTAGCTGAAGGAGAGTGTTGGAATTGCGCGAGTTTATTTACTGCAAAATATATATCAGGCCTTGTAAAGCTAAGATATTGCAATGAGCTAATGACATGCTTATAAATTGTAGCGTCTACTGGAGGGGAACAATCATCCAGGTCAAAACATCACTTGTGGATAGAGAAGTGCTCACAATATTTGCATCCACCATATTGAACAGGATGAGTATGTCGGCAATGAAGCTACTTTGTGTGATAGTCAATCCATTGGTAGTTGTATAACTTCAAGACCTAGAAAAAAATATAAAGGACCAAGGTCCTTAATCAAAAACTTTGTCTCCCAACAACTTAATTGTTTCGTGGATGTGGGAGTTTTTGAACCTATAACAACAATATTATAAACATAGATCATAATAATAATGAGAGAAGCAGGAGATACACTTGATAACTAAAGAATCATCCGATTTGGAATGAGCAAAGCCACAAGATAAAATAAACTCCTTGATAACAGTATACCATACTCGTGATAATTGGCGAAGTCCATAGATAGATTTGTGTAGTTTACACACTTGATATGGAAACCATGAATCCAAAAAGCCAGGTGGTTGTTGCATGAAAATAATATCATGAAGAGTACCTTGTAAAAAGGCATTGTTTACATCAAGTTGACGCAATGTCCTTTTAATAGACATGGATAGAGACAAGATGAGGCGAATGGTGGTGGTTTTAATAACTGGATTGAATGTGGAATGAAAGTCAATTCCAGGACATTGATGAAATCCTTTTGCTACTAATATGGCTTGATAACGCTCTATGGATATGTGAGGTTTGTTTTTGACAAACAACACCCATTTACACCCAATTATATTTTGAGAGGGAGTAGATGGCAACGACCAAGTTTTATTTTTAAGTAAGGACATGTCATCGACAATTGCATCCTGCCATTAAGGATATTTGGATGCTTGACTGAAGGTATTTGCGGTAAGTGAAAGGTGTTTTACTGTTGAGGTTGCAAGGTAATAAAAAACCACTTTACATTTGAGAATATTATTTTGAGACCTGGTTACCATTCAATTTGATAGTGTTGCTGGACTTGGCATGGAGATGTATATGAAATGCTATCTTGAGAAAGAGAGGACGACAAAGACTGAGTAGGATAACTTATGATTGAGCCAGTTGGAACGTCATCCAAATGGCCTTGAGTATGTGATCTGTTAGGAGTCGTGGAGTTAAACAAATTAGTAATAGGAGGAGTTGAGATAGGGCCTGAAACAATAAGTGAAACAGGTTGTGAGAAAGAGGAAAAACTAGAGGGGTCAGCTGAACGTAACCATTTTTCCATGTGCTAGACTTGTGGACGAGACAGTTAAGGATAGTTGGTTGTTAATGGAAATATATGTTCAACGAATCCAACACGGATAGAGAATATACTTTAAAAGTGGTAAGGTCTAGGCAATCATAACTATCTGTGGCAGCGGGATATAAATACACAAGGATTGGACTTGGGATCAAGTTTGGTCGATGTGTAGGGCTTTAAGCATGGATAACAAAGACAACCAAAGACCTTTAGCTTAAGAGGGTTTGGGGTTGTATTAAAAAGACACTGAAATAAAGATTTAAGACCAAGAAGTGGTGTTGGCGACCCGTTAATGAGGTAGACAGCAGATTGAAATGGGAGAAACAAAAATTTGAGAGGGACAGAAGCATGTAGGAGTAGAGATAAAGCAGTGTCCACAACGTGGAGATGTTTTCTTTCGGCAATGCCAACTAGTTGAGGAGTGTATGGAGGGATTATGAGATGTTGGATCCCAAAGCTCAAGAGAGTGTATTTAAGTCCAATGTATTCACTTCTCCCATCAGTATACAACGTTTTAATTTTAGTTGAAATTGATTTGAACAATTAGTACAAAATTATTAAAAATTTCTTTCATATCTCATTTGGATTTTAAAGGAAATAACTAAATCTATTTTGTGAAATGATCAACAAAAAGAACATAGAATCTGGAATTATCAAAAGATAGTTGTAGAAGGACCCCAAACATCTGAGTAATTAACATCAGAAGGCCTAAAACTTGTAATTAAATTGTCACCAAATGGTAGACCATGACTCTTATTTCATAAAAACGAAATACAGAATGTAAATTACCCGACGTGGTTGACTGGTAGGTTGAAAGAATAAACACAAGGTTTGGTAATACGAGGTTGAGGATGGCCAAGATGAGCATGCCATAGATGAAATGATGGAGACATTGTTGCAACAATTGTGCTTGAGGACAAGGTGTGACTAATTTGTTCATGTCTGTGGCCACTCATAGAGATCACCATTACTCTTGCCTTGAAGAAGTCATGCCCCCGTGCTCAAATCCTTCACAACAAAAGAATAAGGAAAAAATTCAATTGAAGTCAGATTTTGTCTACAAAATTGAGCAACATAAATCAACTTTTTTAATAAATAGATAGCAAATAACATCTTTTAAAAGAAATTTGTCCACAAAACTAGGAGAAGATAAAGTAGTGTGACAAATATGAGTAATAGGAATTCATTTACCATCACAAATAATTATTGAATCCGTTCCAGATAACTCAGTTGGAGTCTGGAGAGAATGAGAGTTGTTTGTAATATGATGAGAGGCTCTAGAATCAACAACCCAAGGGTTTGGGGAATTAGAAGCGTAACAGTGACGGTTGACAAAACTAGCATATGCTTCAGTAGCATTGTGTGATTTGGACCTACAATCATTTGCAATATGTCCAAACTTATCACAAAGTTTACATTGAGCACGCTGATTGTTGCTTCTGGTTGTATTTTGCTGGGTTAAGGAATTGTTATTCGGGGCAGAAGATGGGTTACAAAAGTTGAAGGAACCAGATGGAGTAGTGTTCTTACGATTTGAAGAGTTAGGTTGTCTATTTTTTGGACCATTGTTGGTGGAATGTTGATGAAATTGAGCAGTGATCATTGGTGTTTTGACTTTAGAGTTCCTAATGAATATCTCTTATGCAAGGAGTTTATCAAAGAATTATTATAACTCCTTGTAATCGGCACCTAAACCACTCAACAACTTCATAACAAGTTCCTCACTATGAACGGGTGAACCACTGCAAGCCAAATCATCTTCAATGGACTTGATTTCTCTCATATAATAACTGATTGAACGTGAATCTCGTTTGACATTTGCCAGGGTATCACGCAAACTGAAAATTCTTGAGTGCGATTTGATGGCATAAGTTGTTTGGAGAATATCCCAAGCTTCTTTGGTACTGAAAGATTGTAGCTTCAACTGATGCCATAATGGCATTGCGAACAATATTGTCTTGTCGCTGCCACAATCTCAAATTGGGGTTGGTAAGTTGGTTATTGTCTTTGTCCAGAGACTGTACATTTGAGATGGGAAGTGAGCCATCAGCAAAGGTAAAAAAATCGTAACCAAACAATAGAGTGGTAACTTGGGATTTCCAAGTTGGATAAATTGCACTTCCTGTTAATTTGAACGATAGTTAGGACGCAGGGTTAAAAGAGATCAATTGAGAGGGTTGATCGACACCCTCTTGATTGAGAGGGATTGCAGGAGATTTAGGGGACGAGGAAGAGGAAGTACCAGACATTCTGAAACAAGAAGGAAGCGTTGGAATGCTGGAAAAAAAAGAGGATCAGATATACTCATTAAAGTATTTAGTATGCTCTTGATACCATATAAGAGTTGAATATGATTATGAAAGCTTGATTAATTGATACAATGTGTGATATTTATACATGTGCAAGTATAGATGATAAAGAAGTTTATTGGACATAAGAGACCTAAAGAGAAGAGGAGATAACTACGTATAACTCAAACATACTAACGTACTAGGACTCTAAATCCTTATCCTTATCAATGTGTAATTACAATGTAATAACACTATGACAATCAAACATGTAGGTTTAATTACAAGACATAA
>NC_028637.1:27441965-27445545 GCF_001406875.1 Solanum pennellii | reverse complement strand
ACGAAGTTCAGAGAGTCGATTTCAGTACCCAAATTTCAGAATTCTAAG
The DNA here is from genome assembly GCF_001406875.1 of Solanum pennellii. NCBI lineage: Eukaryota > Viridiplantae > Streptophyta > Magnoliopsida > Solanales > Solanaceae > Solanum > Solanum pennellii. The sequence continues at coordinate 27,445,497 of NC_028637.1, read as the reverse complement.
TATTTTGGAACGAGACCCCCTCGACGGTCCGTCGTGCCCATGACGGTCCGTCGTGGGATCCGTCGTCTCAGCCAGTTTTTCCAGAAATAAAATCTGCTGCTCAAAACGACTAAACAGGTCGTTACAATAGATACCAATTTACCCATCGTTCGTCCTCGAACGATCACAAGAAGGAAAGCAAGGGCAAAAAGGAGTACCTGAATCTGTAAACAGGTGTGGGTATTTTTCTTGCATATCAGCCTCCTTCTCCCAAGTGGCCTCTTCAACTTGTCGATTCTTCCATTGGACTTTGATGGATGCAATGATGGAGATATTGTTGCAACAAAATGTGCTTGAGGACAAGGTGTGACTAATTTGTTCATGTCTGTGGCCACTCCTAGAGATCACCATTACTCTTGCCTTGAAGAAGTCATGCCCCCGTGCTCAAATCCTTCACAACAAAAGAATAAGGAAAAAATTCAATTGAAGTCAGATTTTGTCTACAAAATTGAGCAACATAAATCAACTTTTTTAATAAATAGATAGCAAATAACATCTTTTAAAAGAAATTTGTCCACAAAACTAGGAGAAGATAAAGTAGTGTGACAAATATGAGTAATAGGAATTCATTTACCATCACAAATAATTATTGAATCCGTTCCAGATAACTCAGTTGGAGTCTGGAGAGAATGAGAGTTGTTTGTAATATGATGAGAGGCTCTAGAATCAACAACCCAAGGGTTTGGGGAATTAGAAGCGTAACAGTGACGGTTGACAAAACTAGCATATGCTTCAGTAGCATTGTGTGATTTGGACCTACAATCATTTGCAATATGTCCAAACTTATCACAAAGTTTACATTGAGCACGCTGATTGTTGCTTCTGGTTGTATTTTGCTGGGTTAAGGAATTGTTATTCGGGGCAGAAGATGGGTTACAAAAGTTGAAGGAACCAGATGGAGTAGTGTTCTTACGATTTGAAGAGTTAGGTTGTCTATTTTTTGGACCATTGTTGGTGGAATGTTGATGAAATTGAGCAGTGATCATTGGTGTTTTGACTTTAGAGTTCCTAATGAATATCTCTTATGCAAGGAGTTTATCAAAGAATTATTATAACTCCTTGTAATCGGCACCTAAACCACTCAACAACTTCATAACAAGTTCCTCACTATTAACGGGTGAACCACTGCAAGCCAAATCATCTTCAATGGACTTGATTTCTCTCATATAATAACTGATTGAACGTGAATCTCGTTTGACATTTGCCAGGGTATCACGCAAACTGAAAATTCTTGAGTGCGATTTGATGGCATAAGTTGTTTGGAGAATATCCCAAGCTTCTTTGGTACTGAAAGATTGTAGCTTCAACTGATGCCATAATGGCATTGCGAACAATATTGTCTTGTCGCTGCCACAATCTCAAATTGGGGTTGGTAAGTTGGTTATTGTCTTTGTCCAGAGACTGTACATTTGAGATGGGAAGTGAGCCATCAGCAAAGGTAATGGTTATTGTCTTTGTCCAGAGACTGTACATTTGAGATGGGAAGTGAGCCATCAGCAAAGGTAAAAAAATCGTAACCAAACAATAGAGTGGTAACTTGGGATTTCCAAGTTGGATAAATTGCACTTCCTGTTAATTTGAACGATAGTTAGGACGCAGGGTTAAAAGAGATCAATTGAGAGGGTTGATCGACACCCTCTTGATTGAGAGGGATTGCAGGAGATTTAGGGGACGAGGAAGAGGAAGTACCAGACATTCTGAAACAAGAAGGAAGCGTTGGAATGCTGGAAAAAAAAGAGGATCAGATATACTCATTAAAGTATTTAGTATGCTCTTGATACCATATAAGAGTTGAATATGATTATGAAAGCTTGATTAATTGATACAATGTGTGATATTTATACATGTGCAAGTATAGATGATAAAGAAGTTTATTGGACATAAGAGACCTAAAGAGAAGAGGAGATAACTACGTATAACTCAAACATACTAACGTACTAGGACTCTAAATCCTTATCCTTATCAATGTGTAATTACAATGTAATAACACTATGACAATCAAACATGTAGGTTTAATTACAAGACATAATTACCACCCGAGTAATTACGCCAATTTCAATTCCCAGATGACTTTTCAAATAAAATCCTTAATGATGTTTGGTTCAAGAAAAATTTTCTATACGAGCCTTTTGCTCATTAATATTGATTTAATTTTTTTTTTTTGCTTCATTGTAAAAATATGTGTTAGTGTTTATGTGATGGTTATAATTTTGGTGCTTATTTTCAGAAAAAGGATCATTAGAAGTGTCATTTCTATATCTTCTTTTAATTTGCTCGATATCTTTAGAAAAGATATTTTATATATCATTGAATTTAAATTAAATCTAGTTTTAATTTTTGAGAAAGGGTTTAAAATATCCATTTAAATTGTTTTGTCCATGCGGTGTTATATATGATGATTATTTTTTCCATTAAAGTTATCTTATATCTATAAATAATAAAAATATTATAAAAGTATGAAGATTTTAGAAATGGTACATTTTTGTCCATCCTTAAAAGATTATATGATAGATAGCATTGTCAATTATTATTTATTAGTTATTCTTATAATATTTTTAATGAAAGAGTTCTAAAATCTATCTATATAATAATATAAAGGATAGACATAAATAAAATAATGTGGCACCTCTGTATAACATTCATTCTGTAATGACCCGGAAGGTCATTTTAAAAAAAAAATTATTATTCTTTTAACTTGAGTTAATTAATTAATAAGTAATTGTAGATAATTGACTTAATTGATAATTAATGCACTAAAGTGATAATTTATTTAACACCTTATAATATTTGATCCATATTTATCAAAATAAGTTACTAGGGTTTGTCACATATAATACATAATTATATTAATTAGATAAAATAAAGAAAAAGATAGAATGGACGAAAACTTAACTAACCAGACGAATGGCGGAGGAGACGAACATGTTAGGACCGAAAATACGCAGGTGTAAATGCAGAAGCTAGAAAAGCAAACGTCAAAAGACCACGAGTAAGATGACAACGAGAAATATACCAAAAGACACAAAAAGATTTAACGTGGTTCGGTCAATCGACCTACGTCCACAAAGGAGATGAGCAATCCACTATAAATATGAGAGTGCAAAATACAGAGGGGAACAACCTCAACCAATTCACTCGGAATACATGGGAGGTTCACACAAGTGATAACGTATCAAGCTTGTGACCCACAAATTCTCCCTCTAACAAAAACTCTCAAAGCCCTTAAAGACTACATTGTGAATGTTGATTAAGTTAGAAGGAACATGCCTCTATTTATAGAGTCCTAAACCTTTTCCTACCAGAAAAAGGATTAGTCAATTCAAAACCTTTTCCTAAAAGGAAAACCTATTTATGGTAAGAATTTAGGGCAAATAAAACCCAACAAATCTCCCCCTTGGCCTGAATTTCTGACAAAATAAATTTGTCCACCTTCTTTACTTAATCTTCAACAACTTGCTTCTCCTCTCCATAATCTCCTTTGCAAAATTTATGT
>NC_028637.1:27429733-27439793 GCF_001406875.1 Solanum pennellii | reverse complement strand
AAGTTCAGAGAGTCGATTTCAGTACCCAAATTTCAGAATTCTAAGTATTTTGGAACGAGACCCCCTCGACGGTCCGTCGTGCCCATGACGGTCCGTCGTGGGATCCGTCGTCTCAGCCACTTTTTCCAGAAATAAAATCTGCTGCTCAAAACGACTAAACAGGTCGTTACAAATTTCTCTAACAAAATCTTCATTACTGTAAAAAAGGTTGCGGCTAGAACTACACCCGTCAAGATGAACACCTCTTTCTAACCTGGTTCAATCATCGATTATCGAACCACTGAACCTGACTCCATCATTGAATCTGGCTCTGATACCACTTGTTAGGACCGAAAATACGCAGGTGTAAATGCGGAAGCTAGCAAAGCAAACCTCAAAAGACCACGAGTAAGAAGACAACGAGAAATATACCAAAAGACACAAAGATTTAACGTAGTTCGGTCAATCGACCTACGTCCACAAATGAGATTAGCAATCCACTATAAAATATGAGAGTACAAAATATAGAGAGAAACAACCTCAACCAATTCACTCGGAATACATTGGAGGTTCACACAAGTGATAACATATCAAGCTTGTGACCCGTAAATTCTCCCCCTAACCAAATCTCTCAAAGCCCTTAAGACTACATTGTGAATGCTGATTAAGTTAGAAGGAACATGCCTCTATTTATAGAGTCCTAAACCTTTTCCTACCAGAAAAAGGATTAGTCAATCCAAAACCTTTTCCTAAAAGGAAACCTATTTATGGTAAGAAATCAGGACAAATAAAACCCGACAGAACAAACCTCAGGTGGCATGTAACAAACAATTAATACAACTAGTGCTATATTTTTTTTTCAGGAGATAACTATATACTAAATGGATCTTGTGATAATATGAATTTGATGGATTAAGAATTGAAGAGATTTTTTTTTAATTATTAAAGCCACCAATTCTGTTAGATTTTAGGGTTAGTGGAAGCAAGATAATGATTGCCTAATGATGAAGTCAAATGGTATATAAAATTCCCTCAAGAATAATGATTTAGTGGTTATGGTATATGGAACGTATTATTGTTTCGTGAGTTAGCGTACAACTTTGATCTTATTTACTAGTTTTTCTTATAGTGAGTCAAGAAATTAAATAATGGTATATTATTATGGTGGTATTGTTTGGAAAAATTGAAATTTAACTCTAGGTTTGAAATTTGAAAAATATGATAGTTGAAATGTTAATTGGCATTAAGATTTATGAGTTTGATTATAAATTCTAGTGAATTGTTAGGTCAAGGCTAAACACATAATAATGTGGGTATTGTAAATTTTGAAATCTTATTGTGAATATCTACTTGAATAGAATACATTGATTTGGAAGCTTTATGAAAGGGGAAATCTCAAGTCCCGGAGTGATATTGTTCGACTATTTGAGGCAAGTGAATTTCTAAACTCTTGTTAAGTTTATGAAATGCGTGTATTTCCTCGTGGTATATGTTTGGGAATAACTGGATTGGTGATGGGTTGACTTGTCCACATTGATTAATTCTAATGATGAAAAAAAGGGATAACAAAAGGCAATGTGATTAATTGTTTGTGTGTGATGTGTTGATAAAGGGTTGAAGGCTTGTTGAATCATTGTTTATGTGACTTCATGCTTGTGTGGTTGTGAACTATGCGATCTTATGAAAATTGTCATCTCAACATTATTTGTGTGGACTTGTCATCTGCATTATTTTGAGGCATTGATTGTGACAAGTGTTATGTGCATTGAGAAAGAATGAGTACTTAAGAGGATGTATATTTCGAGGGACGTATCGCGCGCCGCGATGGATACTATATTTCGAGAGCCGTATCGCGCGCCGGCGATGGTTACTATTATCGAGGATTGTGTCGTGCGCCGCGACAGATGCATGGACAGATTTGTCCCCCATGGGTCCCGGACTGAGAGACAACGGGTGTGTATCACTAGGTCAGACATGCATCATTATACTTGACATTGCATTCCATTACATTGCACATCTTATCATTAGTGAACTTGATATTGTATTTTGCTGATCTAGTGATTGCCTTTTTGCGGAACTTGTGATTGTTGAATACTGAGCTTGTTATTGAGGATATATAATTTGTTGAAGTGTTGTTGAGGATATGTAATTTGTTGAAGTGTGTTATGGAGGATATGTAAATTATTGAAGTGTTGCTATTAAGGGTATCTAATTTGTTTAAGTGTAATTGTTGAGGATATGTAATTTGTTAAATTGTTGTTGTGGAGGATATGTAATTTGTTAAAGTGTTGTTGTGGAGGATGTGTAATTTGTGTAAGTGTTTTGTTGAGTTACGTTATATGTAAACTGTGAGCTATTAGGTTGGGCTTATGTTTATGCAGGTTGTAGTTGTGGAGGTTCGGTTAGGGGTAGTAGGAGTACTAGTATTTGATCCCCTTAGCTTGTGTTTAGAGGTTTACTTGCTGAGTACCGTGTGGTTTGGTACTCACCCCTTGCTTCTACAATTTTTGTAGGTTATGAGCCTGAATTTTTGTTGTACTTGTCATTCTCTTATTTTCCGGGGCTTCTTGGAGAATTGTGAGGTAGTTGTTTCCATCTCAGCAGACTTTCTTCTCCATAATTATGATCTTGTTCTATTCTAGAAACAAGTTCATTTGAGACTTGAGTTTTTCTTTTGAATCAATTGTAATACTTTAGAGGCTTGTACACGTGACTACCAGGTTTTGGGGTTTTTATTAAGTTACTTATATTTTATTTCCGCACTTTATTGTAATGGTTGAGTTTTAGGCTGACTTGTCTTGGTTGGATAAGACGAGTGCCATCACGTCCATTTTTGGGTCGTGACACATTCATGTTTATCTTTTTTCTCCTTTTCATTGAAAATTTTTTCTTAGTTCTTTTTATAAAATATATTCTTTAAGAAATTCAATCATCTGTATTATTCTAATTATATCTAATGAGTTGCGAAAAAAAAGTTAGGACTTTACCCTGTTTTTCTTATCTTATTTGGAATTTATTTTTTTCTTAAAGAAAAATAAAAATATTACCATTTGCTTTAACTTTTATTGAAAGGAAATATAACTTTCTTCCATATTTGGGTTATTCCTTCTCTAGAGGAAAAATTTGGAGATCTACAAATTGAAGATCTCTATTATCAATAGAAGAACACAAGAACATCCACAATGTAGTAATAAAGAATTATTGTTTATGGGGAGATTTTCTCTATACAGATTTTATGTTTTTTTAAATTAATTTTTAATTATGTAGGTCTATTGGTCTTATCATGTAATAATAATATTCAGTCTTTTAGTATAGCTTTTTTGTTATCTAATTTATCGTACTATGATTTGCAAATTATAACTTTTTGCGTGACGCCTTAATAACTTTCGAACTCAACAAGTGGTATCAAAACATTTGATTTAAATGATCCAGTAATTGAAAAAGATTGAAGACAAACTCAAGCTATTTCAAATCATTTTGCAATCAACGTGATGATAATGAAGTTTTCTGTACTACTACATGTAGAGAAAATAAGTCAAATATATTTTCTATAATATCGTGTTGCTCTGTACTTTAAAACAAATAAATTTTCTACTCATGCTTACTTTAAAGCACAGATTCCTACTTTTAATCCCTGCAAACTTTTAATGCTAGGGGTAAACTTTCAACTCATGTATCTTACTTTCAACGTATGAGCTCCACTTTTAACTCATGCATCTTACTTTTAACGTATGAGCTCCACTTTCAAATCATGCATATTACTTTTAACACATGAGCTCCGCATTCAACCCTGCTCAAAATTTTAACACAAGGCTCAAATTTTTAACCCATATCAATTTTAAATCATGATAAACAACACTAATACATGGAAGTTATGTGAAGAAAGATGATCAAAAAATTTTTTACAGAAAACTCAAGCCAAAAGAAGAGATATGTTAGTGTTTTGCCCTAAAAAAAAGTGCAGTATGGACAACTCCCATACTTACACTATCAACAATAACTACTAGGAACTGAACTCCTATCATTAAGGATAGAAATTTAAAAACAAAAGCCTACTCGTTAGCTTACTACAATGTTGATCTTTACTAACTATTTCATTTGTTGTTCTTTTCCGAGTGTTCAACACTCTAGTATTTATTTCCTTCCATATGTGGTACACCGAGTACGGAGCCTAAAGGGTACAAAATGTTAACAAAACTTTCAAAACGGTATATTAAATTTTATATTAACCAAAACGGCAAAATCGCTGCATCAACAGCGATTTACTTCCCCGGAAAAAGCAAAATCGCTGCAGAGGCAGCGATTTTTTAAAAAAAAAATTAAATCGCTACCTAGGCAGCGATTTTTTTTTTTTTTAAAGTCGCTGCCTAGGCAACGATTTATAATTTTTAATTTTTTTAAATAAGGAAAATCGCTGCCTAGGCAGCGATTTTTTTTAAAAAAAAAACAATTTTTTTTTGAAATGTGGAAGTCGCTACCAAGGCAGCGACTTTTATAAAAAAATTTCTTTTGAAATGTGCAAGTCGCTGCCCAGGCAGCGACTTTTATAATTTTTTTTTTTTAATTTTTAAATTTTTTTCTTAAAAAAATATGGAAACAATATGGAATTTTTTTTTTAAAAGAAAAAAAAAATTAAAGCAGCAATTTTATAAAATAAAAAAATTTAATAATATTTTTTCATAAAATCGCTGCTTTAAATTTTATTTTTTAAAAAAAAATTATTTTTGGAAAATCGCAGCGATTTCCATATTTAAAAAAAAATTATAAATTCGCTGAGTGATTTACATATTAAAAAAAATAAATTTATAAATCGCTGCGTAGGCAGCGATTTAAAAAATTTATAAATTTTTTTTAAAAAAAATATAAAAATTATAAAAGTCGCTGCCTGGGCAGCGACTTCCACATTTCAATTTTTCAAAAAAAAAAAATCGCTGCCTAGGCAGCAATTTTCCTTATTTTTTTAAAAAAAAATTTAAAAATTATAAATCGCTGCCTAGGCAGCGATTTTTTAAAAAAAATATTAAAATCGTGCCTAGGTAGCGATATCATTTTTTAAAAAAAAATTCACATTTTGCAAAATCGCTGCCTCTGCAGCGATTTTGCTTTTTCCGGTGGAGTAAATCGCTGTTGATGCAGCGATTTTGCCGTTTTGGTTAATATAAAATTTTGTATACCGTTTTGGAATTTTTGTTAATATTTTGTACCTTTTAGGCTCCGAACTCGTGGTACACCCCTCCTGCTAATGCCATCCAATACACCTCCTGCTAAGTAGTTTTCCCCTTAGCATTTGTCACAACCCATTCCACTTCAGCCTACCAGTCCATAACTTGCCTGACAATTCACAATCGTTAGAAGTAATTTACCCCATATTCTTTTTGCATAGCTGCATTGAAATAGCAGATGATCAATGTCTTCGTTCTCCACTTGACATAGTGGGCAAAGCATATCTTCCAAATTCACCCAACAAGCTAATTTTTCTTTTGTTTGGAGCCTTCTATAGAGTGCCAGAAAAAGAATTAATACTCATTTGACACTCCTTTTTTATTGAATAATAATCTTCTCCATGAGATCTTGGACCATTCTTCTCTAAGTAATTCATAAATCTTCCAAATAGACTAGTTAGGCAACTGTGTGACTTCGTTTTCATTCATCCATGCTATATCAAAAGTACTTTTGGAATTCAGAATCTATTGTACCATCCAGGAGATTTGTTGCACCTGAGCCTCCCATACTGCACCATCCTTTATATAATAGAGATGCGCCCATTTAACCCACAAACGTCTTTCTTCTTGCAAATATTCCATAATAGTTTTCCAATTGCAGCATGATTCCACTGACATATATCAAGAATATTCATCCAACCAGCAGTTCTAGAAAAGCACAATCTCTCCTAAGCAAAGAGTGATCTCTTTGATATTTCACATTCCCCCGTCCACAAGAATGTTCTACATGTAGCATCAATCATCTCCTCGATCACCTTCTTTGGCAAGACAACTACTGGAGACCAAATTACTTGAATTGAGAATAATATAGATTTCACAAGTCTCAATCTACAAGAATAAGTACGAAACTTCCTCGTCCAGGGTTTGATTATATGGAGCATTTTATCAATCAACGGTAAAAACTGCATAATTGTGACTTTATAAGTACTTAAGTGAATGCCCAAGTACTTGAAGGCAGTAACCCTTCTGTGAACCCTAGAGCTGCCAGAATAAATTTTTTAACCTCTTGTTTAACCCCTCCAAAATATATAGAGCTCTTGTCAATATTAGCCTCCAGTCCCCAAGACCGTGAAAATAAATGAAATGCTTGATAAAATAGCTGAGTAGATTTCAAATTACCTCTACAAAATAATAAGAGATCATCATACTCAACTGAATAAGCTGCAATTGTTTACACCTTGGATGAAACATGAATTTTTTATACCTTATTTGAAATTTATATTTTTTTTCACCGAAAATCAAAGTAGTACATTAAATGCTTTAACTTTTACTGAAAGGAAAGTATAATTTTCTTTCATATTTGGGTTATTTCTTTCTTGGAAGAAAAATTTGAAGATCTTTAAATTGAATATTCTTATTCTCATAGCACAACACAAGAACATCCACAATATAGTCAATAAAAAGTTTTTGTTTATGGGAAGATTTTCTCTTCACAAATAATATTATGCATTTTAATAGAATTTTATTTGTCATCTATTTTATCGTATTATGATTTGCAAATTATTGGCTTCCACATGACGTTCTTATCACTTTCGAACCCAACAAAAGTACAAAACTTCTATCTATTTATATTATCTACTTAAATAACATGCCTCTTCATCTCTTTTCTATTTTCTCTTATGAATTATCAAATTTATAGATATAAATCATCAATAGAACTGTTGAATATTCATTTTTTATTCTTTCTTTCTATTACTATAGTTTTTTTCATTTTTTTTTTTGTTCTTCATATTTTCCATAAGAAATTTTAGAAAAGATAGTGACATAATATGTCCTTCACTTGATGAAGATCAAAGATCTATTCTTCAAAGAATCATTACAAAAAGATTTTAATATTAGTTTATTACAAGTTTATTAAAACATAGAAGGAAGCTTAATTATGTTGACAAATTCATCGAAAGAGATAGTCATATTTGTATAAAGTTTGAATGTTTCCAGCATTTTAAAATTCATTAATGATTTGTATTGTTTTGATTTCAATATTCTAAAATTTTGTCATGATCGAGAGATATATTATCTATGATACACTTTTTGTAGCTGTTAGATGTTGTTGTGCTTAAAAATCTACATATTATAATCTAGATGTTAGAAAAGTGAAGTTGCACCTCTCGTTTCCCAATAATTTTATTTATCTTTTCCAGAATTTTTTTGTGACATTTTTCATATTTTTCTACTTACTTATTATTATACAACAAATGAGTATTTTGGTTCTTAATATATATCATATAAATAGTCCTTAATATATGTAAAATGAGTATCATTTTTGTCCTAGGCCCTAAATTTAACTTTTTCACGGTTAAAAACTAATGTAACCCCTCCCAAGGTCCCCCTTCTCTGATTCTTCCTTCATTAAGAGGAATTAAGAGGATACTAATCCACCCCATATATTGCTTATTCAAACTCACCCATAACTTTATTCTTCTTTCTTTCAAGTAATTTCTATCTTGGGTGAGCTAAAAATTTATTGGATTCAATGGAAGGACAAAAAAAAACTCACCTGTTGATTGCAGTTTTCATGTTTCATCGAATTAACCAATTAGCTTGTCCAATCCAAAGATCGTCTTAGTCATTCAAATGAGATTATAAATTAAACAGTGATAAAATAATAGAAATTTTTTTTGTGTGTTTGCCATCCAAAGCATGGATATTCTATGTCTTATATCATTATATTACAAGTTTGAACAAACTTTTTGATTCTGTAAAAGCGTCTAAAAATAAAGGCATTCGTACCATTAATGAAAAATGAAAAAAACTGCTCAAATAATAATGAGTATTGAATTTTTCCAAAAGAAGATGGAGTTGACAAGTGAAAAAACTAGTAGGAATGTTGGGGCTCATAGAAGACCTGGTTTTTTTTTCATGTTCACTATGCTAAGTGTTGGTCATCAGACATTTACCAGGAGTGAAATTTCAAACATTTCGATAGGTATGAACTTTTACATACATGTGAAAAATATAAATTTCTATCTATTTTAGGGATTAACAAAAATAACACAGAAGATAGTTAAGAAAAATTAAAAGAGAATAGTTTTTAAAATCTATTTTTAGAAGATGATGCAATTTTAGAGAGAAGCAGGAAGACAGGGCAATCAAGGAGAAGAGAGAAATGAGTTAGGGAATGAGACGTTAGTTTTTAACGGTGAAAAAGTTAAATTTAGGGCTTAGGACCAAACTGATACCCATTAAATATATATAATTAAGGACCATTTCTATTTAGTGATATATATCAAGGATCAAATAAAATTAAATCAACCCCTATACATGAAGGACCATTTTGATCATTTAAACACTGACAAATGAACTCAATTTGGGAGATTCCATCCAAATCAAGGGTATATGTGTTTAATTTGTAGACAGCGAGAACCTTAATAATTTTACTTTGATGATAACAGTAGAGTCAACAAATAAATGAAAGTTAAAGGGTAATTTTGAAAATATCAATAGAGTTTATTTTTGTAGAATCAATATTGTTTTTTTTTCTTGTAAAATTACTTGATTAAACATACATCCATATACCATATATGTCAATTGTACCTATATTATAAAATAACTACATATATTTTCATTAATTAAGATTTCTGTTCTATATTTTAAGTTAGATATATTGAGATATATCATTCTTTGAAATTAGCCTATAATAGAATCCTTAATTAACTACTCACTTAATTATTTTTGAAAATTCATGCACTCACTCCAAATCAACACACTCTCTACCAAAGTTTTTCCTCCCACATTTTATTCATCACTTTCCCTCCCTCACCTCCATTCTTGCACATTCAGCATGAAGAAATAGTTCATAACTAGTTTTGTTCTATTTTTTCACTAACGTGTTAGTTCAACTGAACTCTTTGTTGGCTAGTCCTACTTCAAGGAATCTTATTGATTGAAAAACGATATAAAAAATTGCATCACAGACAATTTTCTATAAAGGATCGATTGCGATTCTTATTGTCATTAGCAACAAGGCTGAGAATATTCTAAAGTTTGTAGAAAAGTGAACAAGTATGATGTCTATTGGTTAAAAAACAATTGTTGTGAAGACAATAAGTGCAAATTTATGCATAAATCTGATACAATATTGAGATGTGTTACACATATTTTTGAGTTACAATTATATGTATCTAATTTTATTAGAATATATAACAAAGTGTATATGTATTTATAAAAATAGGGATAATGCACAAGTACCCACTCAACATATACCCGAAATCTCAAAGACACACTGGTACTATACTAAGGTCCTATTACCCCCCTCAACTTATTTTATTAATAATTTTCTATCCCTTTTTTGGCCTACGTGGCACTATTTTGTTGGCCCAATGTTGATTGACTTTTTTTTTCAAGCTAGTGCCACGTAAGCCGAAAAGTTGTAGAAATTTAAATAAGTTCAGGTGGATAATAGGACCTTAGAATAGTATAAGTGTGTCCTTGAATTTCGGGCATAGATTGAGAGGGTACTTGTACATTTTCCCATAAAATTATGCAAAAGTATCAGGGTAATAGTTCATGAAGCCGATAAAGGATGTATGTTTTTGAGTTAAGACATACAGTGTGTTTGCTTGGGTTAAATATGTGGAAAATGTTTTTCAAATAAACTTATTTTTCTCAAAATTAAGGAAAAAATGACTTCCCTTCAAAAATTAATGAAAACATTTTCCAAAACCTTCCTCCAACTTTAAATAATATTTTTTCGTTGAAAAAAAATATTTTAAAACTTATTTTAAACAATGTTTCTAATTTCCAATTTTTATTTTTTCACCCCATTCCTTCCCTACCCACGACCCACACCCCCTCCAAATAATAAATTTGTTTTAAAAAAATATTTCAAATTTAAATTTTTTATTTTTCACCCCACGTCT
>NC_028637.1:27383388-27428724 GCF_001406875.1 Solanum pennellii | reverse complement strand
CCCCCCCACTATGTTATATTTGTTCTTTAAAAATATCTTCAACTTCAAAATTTCATTTTTTCCACCCTTGCACTTTATAAAATAATTTTGACTTTATATTTTTATTTTTTCACTCCTACCCTCAACCCCCACCCCCTCAAATAAAATTAATGTTATTTTTAAAAAAATATTTTCAATTTCAATAATTATTTTCTACTCTAGTAAAAATAAAAGTATTTCTCAAAAACATTTTCCGTTCATAAATCAAACACTAAAATTCTTTCCCGAGAAATATTTTCTACTCACCAACCAAACATGAGAAAATAAATAAAAAATCTACTTATTTTCAAGATAACATTTTCCTTCGTACCAAACACACCCATAATGTATTTTATTTTCATCAATGTATATGACTAAGTGAACATGTAACCAGCAAATTATATATACTTGTATCTAAGTGGAGTTCTTGTATATGAAAATATATGTTGCTAGACATTATTTAACTTTAATCAATGTATACATATATCTAACAAAATATATATATATTTATCTGAATAAGATTTTATGAATTTGATAAGTTGTTCATGTTTTGACTTAAGAAATGTAAAATTTATTGAATCACCAAATAATAGAGATATTTTTTTATTGTTTTGATTTATTTAGGAATTGTGATACGTCATATTCTCTAAAGTTGTTACACACACGATTTTTCCATTAATTAACGGCTTTTATTTATATCACTTAATTAGACACACTAATTGATATGTATCCACTATACATTATTAAAAGTACAAGTTTTTTTTAATGTGAACTATCATTCAATAGTTACCGAAACACACCTAGTCGTTGACTAGATCAAATGGTTGTTTATACATGCTTCTACGCTTTTCTGTCCATAAAATATTCATCTTCCTAGCATATATAACACTTCTATTTGATGAAATGTTTAATTTTTTTAAACATATTTATAATTGAATTTTAAAAAAATCTATATTCTTCCCTTTCAGGACATCGATATCGATGCACTGCCAGAAACAAGATCACGGCTAGGAAGATTGAGAAGTTGTTGATGGATGTCACGGTTGGAATAAATTAATACGGTGATAATTTTAACCTTTAAAGTTAACTTTCAATTTAATATTGATTCATTTGGATTTGGTACAATGAAATTATTTTTTCACGTGGAGTCTTACGTGACATAATATTTAAACAAAAGAGAGAGCACACATTACCAGAAATAAGTCGAGGTATATTTCGCTACTATTGGATGATGGTTAAAATAGGAAACTCACACTCTCTCAATAGTTCATGTATGAAATTCAAAAGACTGGATAGTTTAGTTTTTGACCCTCAACTATAAATATGTTATGATATATCTCTATTTTTGTATGTTTCTGGAGAAAAATTAATAACTTAAGGAGTTAGTAATCCTAATTTTGAGACCAATAAACTCTTTCATATAAATAAAAGAGTTTTTTTTCGAAAAAATAAAATGCTTCTCTTTTTCTTTTCTCTTGATTATATTCTCTTTGAATTATTATTTTATGATTTAACAAACTATCAATAAAAATGTCTAACTTTCTATTGATATTTGATGGACATTAGCAGCGTCTTCAAAAATCAAAAGTTTAATGATGCACCCATAACTTACTAGAAATCAAGTGGAAAAGAATGAATGGAACTTCTTTGTGGAGGAACATGGTTTAACTGTATGTAATTAAGATATATTAAGCGTTTTTTGGCAAAATTGTCTAATACACCCTTATACTTGTATAAGTTTGTATTTTGAACCCTTCTACGTACTCCTTTGTCAACTGGACCCTTAAACTCAATAAAACACAATTAAACATATTCCTCTTACCATTAATCAAGCTTATGTGTCTATAAGATGGCTGAGTTGGTGAACGTGTGTGACTTCACGCACCTTAAGGCGAGTGAATACTTTTTTTAGGTTTAAAAACTATTAAATTAAAAAAGAAATACATTTTTTTCGAAAACAATTAATTAAAAAGTATTTTTTTCTTCCCTAGTACCCCTTCCTTTTTGACAATTTTCACGCCTGACCAAAACATTTTTTATCTTCTCCAAAATTTACTAACACTGAAGACCAGCGCTCGCCAAGACCAACGACTGATTCAACAGAGACCAGTGCCCGGTGGAGACCAATGAGTGGCAGTGGCTTGAGAGAGATAAGCGGCGTTGGTGGTGTATGGACCCACTGTGTGAGAGAGAGACGACACTAGCTAGTGGATAGGAGAATGAGGTAGGTGAGGGTGCGGTCGTGGCAGTGAAGAGGTTTTTCGGTCAAATCTGGTGGTGCGGTGGCTTAAATTCTTGTTTTATGGAGGTTTGAGGAGGAAAGAAAAATAGTGATGATTTGCGGCAGAAATGAAGATGGGTTAGGGAGAAAGTATATGTGATTTAGCCGGCAAAAATGGCGACGACGGCGATGGCTTTCTTCGGTCGATTTTGGTCGTGAAACTAGAGAGAATTGGATTTATGGAATTTCACTATAAAAATGCCAAAAATAAATTAAAATGATATTATTTTACATTTTATCAAATAATTTTGGTTAATAATTTTAAAAAATATTTATGATAATTATGATAAAACATTAATATATTTATCGTTGATACGACATGTCAATTACATAAAGGATAGTAAACTACACACATGGTTGGAGGCAGGGCAGACCTAACCCCTTCTGCACAATTTTGATGCGTAGCTTAGTGGTTAAGGGGGTTCAGAATGACATTAGGGTTTTAGGCTCGATTCTTGCCAAACGCGTTTAAATTTAATTTTGTCTGTCTTAATTCCCAAAGCCCAGCCCACAACTTTCAAAAGGTTGTTTGATTTGATTTTACAAAGGTTATATCTCTACTAAATCACTAAAGCATATAGGAAATTGAGTTGAAGTTTGATAAGAATTAATTAAAGTTCATATTTTCTCCATTTTAATTTATGTAACATTTTATAAATTTCAAGATTCAAACAAATCTTTTTTTACCAATAAAATTTTCATACATCTTTTATATATTTTAAATTTTCAATTATTTTGACTTATTATACTTTTACGTAGATTATAAATATTTAAATTTTATTTTAAAATTTTTAAAATTCCATGCACATATTTTCGGTCAAACTAAAATTATTTGACTCTCAAAAAATGAAAGGTGTCACAAAAATTTGTAAAAAGGAGTATTAATTAATATATAGCATTTAATTTTTTTTGATAAATAATGTTTATATAAATTATGAAAAAATTGTATACGAAGGATATAATATAAAATAATAATATACTCCTAGTAATAAATATATTCAAATAAAACAATAAAATTAATAGCGAGATTGGCCAAATTTATGAAAATTGATATTATGAGGAGTACTTCTTATCAGAAGTGTTTTCACAAAAAAATTATTCTGTAGATTAACATTATGTGTTTGGATAATTGATTCAATTTGTTTGTGAAAAAACTTACAAGATAATAAAATTGCAAGATTACAATTGAAAATAAAATGAAGAAAGTAATTTCTTCAGGCTGAGGCGCGGATATCTCGCTCTATTTAAGGAGATTCAAGCCCACTGCAGCAAATGTTTTCACCGGTCCAGCAGTAGTCCTCTTTGACTTGTCCCCTCCAGGATACAACAGCCTTCACAAAGTATAACTCAACAACTCTGGACAAGAGTTGAGTCCAAAGCTCCATAAAAAAGAACACCTCCCTTCAACTAATAAGAACTCTCTTTTAGACTAACTCTTTCACTCTTTGTTTTCTCTTATGAATTGTGTGTCTCTAAAACCAAATGAAGACTACCACTATTTATACTACAAGAAGTCTTCCTAGCAATGAATAGGAAGATAATGGAGGTAGTAAATAGTGAAGATAATGGCCTTAGGAGTTACATAGGTTACAATGGGAGTTACATAGGTTACATAAGTTACAATGGGAGTTACATATGTTACATAGGTTACAAAGGGAGTTACATATGTTACATAGGTTACAAAGGGAGTAATGGAGGAATTAAGAATGAAATACATTGATGGATAACCAATGCTAATGGATGATGTAGAAGTCATCCATTCCAATGTTCATTCTTATAACTCCAAAATAAAGCAATTTAATATGTTAAATATTAATATTAAAATGCTAATAACCTAACAATCCCCCACTCATTTTAATATTTAGATAAGAGAGTATATCAGTTGAAGGAAGACTACTATGCATAATGAAGGTGTGCTCTGCATTGAACCTCCACTTAGTGAAACAGTAACTTTTACTCCAGAGTCGTAGTGGTCTCAGACTTGAACTATGACTGCTTAAGGGAAATAAAATATCACTGCTCACACATAATAATCAAGGTGTTGACATAAGCTTTAACAGCCAGCACGTTATGGCCATGTGCTATCCCGGTTTCATGAGTGCATTTGAGAATAAGCCCCATTCTCATAGGAAGCGACCTACTTCCACACATCACATAGGTGAAATCTGTCGAGAGTGCTCCTGTAAGATTAACACTCCACCCATACGGGCTACAGATATTCATTAAGAGTTTTATCAACTCAACCTTCACAAACTACAGGATATAATGCACTCACATCATAGGGAGGGAAAAAAATAGTGCATTTTTCACAACAAGTCATCATATGATTAGTTTTTCCCTTTGAACCTGGTTATAGGATCTCTAGTCCCCAGGTTGAGTTTCCTCATATATGACTCAAGGATTTGTAGGCTTCAATCCCATCCCCCTCGATGTGCTCCAGACCTTTTCTCTTGTTAAGGCCTTCGTAAGAGGATCTGCAAGATTATCACAAGATTTGACATAATCAACATTAATGATACCATTTGTCAAATACGATCTTACATTACTGTGTTTCCTCCTTATAGGTCTGGATTTACCGTTGTAATAACGGTTTTGAACTCTACCAATTGCAGCGGTGCTATCACAATGAATTAAAATAGGAGGAATTGGTTTTTCAAAATAAGGAATTTGAAACAATAAATCTCTTAACCAATTCGCTTCCTCACTAGCTGAAGCTAAAGCAATTAGTTCAGCCTCCATGGTAGAGTTAGCAATTATAGTTTGCTTTTTTGATCTCCAACAAACAGCACCACCACCTAAAGTAAAGACATAACCAGTGGTAGAACAGGAATCACCTGACAAAGTGTTCCAATCCGCATCACAAAAGCCTTCAAGTACAGCAGGATATTTTTTATAGAACAAACCACAATTTTTCGTTCCAATTAAATATCTCATAACTCTTGTTATAGCATGCCAATGTTCATTACCTGGCTTGCTTGTAAACCTGCCAAGTACTCCTACTGCATATGCAATATCAGGCCTAGTGCAATCAGTCACATATCTCAAACTTCCGATTATACTAGCATATTCCTTTTGATTTATTACATCATTTTCACTTTCAACAGGAAATAAGTGAACACTTGAATCAAAAGGAGTAGCAACATGCTTGCAATCATGAAAGTTATATTTTTTCAAAATTTTCTCAACATAATGTGACTGGTCAAGGAAAATCCCCTCACATGTTCTTGTTATTTTTATTCCAAGAATAAAATTTGCCTCACCAAGATCTTTCATATCAAAATGGCTTCTAAGAACATTTTTAGCTTCATCAATAACATTCATGTTAGAGCCAAAGATCAACAAATCATCAACATATAGGCAAATGATCACATGTGAATTATTCCAAGACTTATGATATATGCACTTATCACACTCATTTGTTTTAAAACCATTTTCAATCATGCAGGAATCAAACTTTTCATGCCATTGCTTTGGTGCCTGTTTCAAGCCATATAGGGATTTAGTAAGTTTACATACTTTGCTTTCTTGGCCTGCTTCAACAAAACACTCGGGTTGGTCCATATAAATTTCTTCATTTAGGTCTCCATTTAGAAAAGCAGTTTTTACATCCATTTGATGAATTTGCAAATCAAAAATTGCAGCCATAGCAACTAAAAGTCTAATGGATGTAATTCTTGTTACCGGAGAAAAAGTATCAAAAAATTCTAGGCCTTCTAGTTGTTTAAAACCTTTTGCAACTAGCCTAGCCTTGTATTTATCAATAGAACCATCCGGTTTCAACTTTTTCCTTAAGACCCATTTGCAACCAATTGTTTTACAACCCGGTGGTAAATCAACTAACTTCCAAGTTTTATTAGAAATTAGAGACTCCATTTCATCATTTACAGCCTCTTTCCAAAAAATAGAATCATGTGAAGATAATGCTTCTTTCAAAGTTAGAGGGTCATTTTCAACATTAAACACATAAAAATCAGGACCAAAATCTTTTTCTACTCTAGCTCTTTTACTTCTTCTTAACTCAAAATCAACAACTTCTTTATTTTTCAAAGTTGAAGTAGAAGAACTAGGTAGTGACAAAATATTTTGTTCAATCCTTTGACCCCCACTATTTTTAGTATCAAAAGGAAATTTATTTTCATGAAAAATAGCATCACCAGATTCTATTACAATATTATCTTCAAGATTAAAAAATCTATAGGTTGTACTATTTGAAGCATAACCAAGAAAAGCACAAGTAGTAACTTTCTTACCCAACTTTGTAATCTTGGGATCCATTAGCCTCACAAAGGCTAGACAACCCCAAACTCTTAGATATCCCAAACTTGGCTTGTAACCTTTCCACAATTCAAAAGGTGTCAATTTAGACTTTTTATGAGGCACACGATTCAACACATAACAAGCAGTTAAGATAGCTTCACCCCAAAAATTTAAAGGTGCATGTGACTCAATAAGCATGACATTAGTCAATTCAACCAAAGTTCTATTTTTCCTTTCTGCTACTCCATTAGACGAAGGAGAGTAAGGAGGAGTAGTTTCATGAATTATTCCCAATGATCTAACAAAAGAATTAAACTCATTTGATTCATATTCACGGCCTCTATCACTTCTAATTCTTTTTATTTTTCTTCCAAACTGATTTTCAACCTCATTGAGATAAGTTTTGAAATTTTCAAAAGCATCACTTTTATTTTTCATCAAGTAAACATATGTAAACTTAGAAAAATCATCAATGAAAGTGATAAAATATCTATTACCTCCACGAGTTAGAATTCCACCAAGTTCACAAATATCAGTATGAACTAATTCTAACAAATCAGTTTTTCTTTCAACTTGAAAATGAGGCCTTTTAGTGATCTTGGCTTTACTACAAGCCTCACACTTTTCAAAATTCTTTTTAACCATTGGGATTAATCCTAAACTACTCATGATTCCAACATAACGATCATTAATATGACACAAACGAGCATGCCAAAAATTAGTAGAAGAAAGCATATAAACAGAAGTAGAAGTTTTATTCATTTCAACATTCAACTTAAACATCCCATCACATGCATACCCCTTCCCCACAAAAATACCTTTCTTCACTATTACATATTGATCAGATTCAATAATCTGTTTAAAGCCTGCTTTATTAAGAAGAAAACTAGACATCAAATTTTTTCTCATAGAAGGAGTATAAAGTACATCTTTCAATGTTAATATCCTTCCAGAAGTAAAACACAATTCAACATCTCCCTTTCCAAGCACTTGAGTAGTGTGAGCATCACCAAGCATGATGGTTTTGGGCTCCTCAAAATGAGTATATTTTTTAAACCAGTCTTTGTCATAACAGACATGACGGTTTGCACCAGAATCAGCCCACCATCCATCAACATTCTCAACCATGTTTATGTCGGTAATCACCGCCACAAAAGGTTCTTCGGTAACGTTTGCCTGAGGGTTAGGACCACGTTTCCGGAATCTGCAAAATCGAGCAATATGCCCACTCTTGCCACAAACAAAGCATGGTCCCTTTTCTTGAACTTGCTGATTTTGTGCTTGGTGATTTTCACCATTATTTTTCTTGGGAGGTCTACCATTATTTTTCTTGAATTTTTTCTTCTTAGGCTTTAAAGAAGTATTTTTGTGAGTTTCAGGAGTAGCATTATTCGAAGTAATTAAATTTACCTTCGATGTGATGTTGTTCTCTTCTGTTTGTAAAAGTGCATCTTGGCCTCTTGCTTCTTCTTCCATGCGGATTTTCATTATCAAGCTTTCAAGAGAGGTTTCCTTTTGTTTATGGCGCATAGTTTTTTGAAATTCCTTCCAAGAAGGTGGAAGTTTATCCACTATGCCACAAACAATAAGGTTATCTCCAATTTTAACCTCTTCGGACCTAAGCTCTCCAACAATCATGATGAAGTCTTGAGCTTGATCTACCACTGATTTGTTGTCCACCATTTGGAAACGAAAAAATCTACTAGCTGCATATTTTTTCGCTCCAGCCTCTTCGGTATCATACTTACTCTGCAATGCCTTCCAAATTTTCTTTGCACTAGAGTAAGTTCTATCATAATAATCATAAAAATTATCAGATAGACAATTAAGAAGATAATACCGACACTTATAGGAATCACCATCGTACTTTTCCACTTTCTCTAGATGAGAAATAGTTTCATCATCATTCATAGTGGTGATGTCTTCTTTATTTGGATTCTTCTCGGTTAAAACGTAAGAAACATTGAGAAGACTTAAGTAGAAAAGTACTTTACCCTTCCATCTCTTGAAATGGTTACCATTGAACCGAAATGGCTTGTTAAGATCTCCCATCTTGACATCCGCGGTTTTTTCAATTGTAGCCATCTTTGAATCTCCTTAAAATTGTTAGTGAAAAAACTTACAAGATAATAAAATTGCAAGATTACAATTGAAAATAAAATGAAGAAAGTAATCTCTTCAGGCTGAGGCGCGGATATCTCGCTCTCTTTAAGGAGATTCAAGCCCACTGCAGCAAATGTTTTCACCGGTCCAGCAGTAGTCCTCTTTGACTTGTCCCCTCCAGGATACAACAGCCTTCACAAAGTATAACTCAACAACTCTGGACAAGAGTTGAGTCCAAAGCTCCACAAAAAAGAACACCTCCCTTCAACTAATAAGAACTCTCTTTTAGACTAACTCTTTCACTCTTTGTTTTCTCTTATGAATTGTGTGTCTCTAAAACCAAATGAAGACTACCACTATTTATACTACAAAAAGTCTTCCTAGCAATGAAGAGGAAGATAATGGAGGTAGTAAATAGTGAAGATAATGGCCTTAGGAGTTTCATAGGTTACAATGGGAGTTACATAGGTTACATAAGTTACAATGGGAGTTACATAGGTTACATAGGTTACAATGGGAGTTACATAGGTTACATAGGTTACAAAGAGTAATGGAGGAATTAAGAATGAAATACATTGATGGATAACCAATGCTAATGGATGATGTAGAAGTCATCCATTCCAATGTATATTCTTATAACTCCAACATAAAGCAATTTAATATGTTAAATATTAATATTAAAATGCTAATAACCTAACACAATTTTTTTCTTGTCAATATTAGAGATCAAATTTGTGTTTGGCCAAATTTTTCAAAAGTTTTTCCGGAAAAAGTTATATTGCAGCTTCTGAAAAGGAAGTTTTGCTAAAACTCAAAAATAACTACTGTATTTTTTTTCTTTCTAAAAGCACAATATATTCTAAAAAAGTTTGATGAATCAAGACATAAGTAGGAAGAACTATTAAATGGAACATTACAAAACGGGTTAAAATTTAGTGACTTAAAGTTACTCTTGTCTTTCTCCGATACGCTCCTTTTAATCAACCTTTTCACATTTTTACTTCTTTATATTCGAACACCTGAATAAAAATTCTGCGTCTACGATTGGTTGGAAGGGCTTAAAAGTCTCATTTTAATTGAGTTTAAGGGTCTAGATGACAAAGGGTGAGTATAAAGGTACTTAAGAATACAAACTGATACAAGTACAAGAGTTCACTAAGCCTTTTCGACTATTTTCTTTTTGTGAGGTTTGGTTTATGTAAATTTTGATGTACGAGCATTAACATTGATTCAATATATATTGCTTCACTTGTAAGGTTATGTGTTGTGCTTATTTTAAAAAAAATTATCATTAGAAGTATCAGTAACATATCATCCCTCAATTTGCTCTTAAGTAACAATATGTTTAAAACATATATTTCATATATCACTGAATTTAAATTAAATCTACTTTTATATTTGAGAAAGGGTTTGAATTTTTACATATATGTGCATATTAACGAATTTATGTAATAAATAAGGAGAAACGAGAGCATAAAAATAGTAGTTAACTATTTCTCTATGCTGAAGGTGCAATAATGTAATTTTGAAGACCAGTAATGTCGAAGCAACATCAAAAAGCAGTCCTACTTCAAGGATTGTTGTCGATTGGAAAACGACATGAAAATTGCTTCCCTAAACATATTTTTATAGTGGACCGTTGTGAATTTTGATGTCACTAACGACAAGGCGGAGGATATTTTAAAGTTTACAGAAAGTTAAAAAATTGTGATTCTTTTTGGTCAAAAAAACAATTGTTGTGAAAACATCAAATGAAGATTTACGCATGTATTTGACACATTATTAGGGGTCGTTTTGCTATGTTATAAGAGGACATGTTATTCCTGTATAAAACATTGTTTTAGTTTTACTATGTTTGGTAAAAATAATTATTAGGTTGAAAAGTCAATATGACTTGTACTATGTTTGGTTGATAAGTTCTAAATATTGTATAATACTTATTCATATATTAATTTTATACGGTGTCTGGTTGCCTTTTTTTGTAAACCTACATAATTAATACTACATAACTTATGAGGGAATCTATGTATAAGTAATGTAGGATAGAAGGTGGAATAAGTCATGAAGGTAATAGTTATACTTGTATTAGAATGATAAAGTACACATTTATCTGTTAATTTATTTTAAGATCTTTTTTATTGAAAACTCTACATGACTATTCTATTTTCCCAACTATTTTCGTTTTATTTTTTTGTATACAAACAACTTTTTATTTATTTTTATTTAAAATCAAAAAAATATTTATTAATATTATGAATAAAAATGTATAATTTTGATAGCGCATATACAAATTATATATTTGCATTATATATTACTAAATATATTCACATATTTAATTATCATATATTAGTTTTTATTTAAAATGTAAATTTGTAGAGAAAGGACATAAAGTGACACCTGAAATTGTCTTGAATTATCAAAAAGACACTTTAATAATGCGAGTGTCCTATTACCGCACAAAACTTTTAAATACCTTTGTAAAAAGACTATTCTGATCCCTTTTTTCCCTATGTTTGTTTTCACGCAAATCAAGCGCGTGAATAGAAACTTTTACATCCAAAAACGAATTAAAAAAGGCAAAGTGTCAAATTATTCTTTATTATTTAATTACTTATACTTTAAATACATCATCTTCCCCAATTCTACCTCTTTTTGTTCTTGTTGTGGCTTAACACTCCTTTGTGCAGGTGAGGGGAATTAGAAAACAACAATCCCAATAAACTCACTAAAAATTGATACTGAAGTTTTACTACTACTATATGGAGTTCAGTTGTTTTCCGCTCATTCACATTTTGTCAATAGATGCGTAGCCTTAAGCTCTTAAGGATGATGAAATTTATCCCTTGCGAATTTTTTTAATTTTGTACCAAAAGGTTGTCAAATAAAACAAGTTCCTCACGTCCTAATATACCTAATAGTAAAAGCTCATTCAAAATGGACGAAAGAATCAGAATACCAGCTATGGAGCTCCGGCAAAATTTCCAAGCAAATAGCAATGCTAAAATGAGCACCATAATAAACTTAACACAACGAAAACCGCAATCGGTAAACTTTCTAACAATTCGAATTTCCATATTAGGGTTAATAATAAACAAATTGGGGAAGTCTTAGGTCATGAAATTTAGATTCTAATTTTAGACAATTCTCAAAAATTGTCCAACGGAAATTTAAATCAAGTTTATACTTGAACTTGCAAGCTCAATATTAGGGTTGGATTAAATTTGTACTTATTAATATTAAACTAAAATAATTAATAAAAGAGAGAGTGTGCATCACACACATATTCAAAATTTGAGATTGATGAGAAAATTGGGCAACTAATACTTGCATAACTAAACCCTGCATAACTAATACTTGCACAACTAAACCCTGCATAACTAATACCTACATAATTAAATACTGCATAACTAACATATGCATAACTAAAACATGCATAAATCTAACCAGTAAACAAACGACCCCATAATGTATTAAACATTAATGAGTTAAAAATGTTAGAACAAACCCGAATTCTCAATACAAATATATAAGCATTATAGTAATTGATTACCAAATTACAATAACAACACTTGAATAACAAGGAAAAGTACTGAAATATCAAATAATTAGTGGAAAGAGATAAGAATGGGGATGAGAAGTTTAGATTCTAGAAAGAAATGAGGTGACAATCATTTTCTTCATAATTGCATACCCTCCAAAACCGTAGACAAAAACTATTTAAACTCTACTCAACCTGAATCCCAAGCAAATCAATTATTGGGCTGTTTAACTCTTGGTCCTCTCTGTGGTTTAGTCCCAGGCCCAACAACTTTGCCAGCCTCTGATCTATTCGTGTTCACAACAATACTCCCATAGAATAGAGAACCTTGTCTTCAAGGTTCGAGTAGAGAAAAACTAACGAGGGAGATATAAAATTCTCTTGAAACAATTTATCGAAATAGTTCAACACAAAAACATATGTTTTTTTTGTAATCTCTTATATATGTGATAAAGAATAGAACGAAGTGGAACATGCAGGTTCACAACGATAATTTTCGGAGGCATGTGACAAATTGGTAGAAGTGATGAAGAACCTATAATAACAAGCACTTCAGTATGACTTGAACTCGAACTGAATAATTGTAAAACTGAACCGATTGAGAGAAAGACATAAAAGTTCTAAAACCAATCATAGGAACAACAATTTGCTCAACCAAACGAAGAACATAATCTTTATGTTTAAAATCAAAACCTGTATTTAGGACTAATAGGTCTACATCCTTTGCAATATAAAGACTCTTGGATGCATTATATCTATAACCAACAAAGAACCCAAATTATAAATTTTCTCCACTTTTAAATTTATTTTCAACTATTTTACTAACATAGAAATTCCCAAGTAAAAACTTCTCTTTTTTTCTTTAATTTCTCTAAATAATGCATGTGCCTCTACGTTCTTATTAGAACGTGTTAGAAACACGAACATAGAACTAATTCCAGGATCCCATAAACCAAAGTCAGATCAAATTCCATGAACAAAGAAAATGAAGGTAGTCACTCCATGATTGATTTGAAGTTGAGTTAGCAGAAGTTTAACAATGAAAGTATTAGCAATTTGATAAGTCGATGTCTTAAGGATTTCCTTGAACTCGTCCACAATTATGGTAGAAAGTCCCTTGAAAAGGTTATAAAATTTCATTGAAAAAGAAATATGTGTTACACTCACCACCAGATTACTTAACCCATTTATTCTTCTCCGCAAAATTTATACTCCACATGTCATCACTTCCTACAGGAATTTCACCTTCCAAGGGCTTAATTTTATGAATTTGTGGTTCATTAGAGTCACGATCAGTATGAGTTGCATTAACTTACCTCTCTGACAGTTCTCCTTGGGATGTACATTGAACAATTCCACTGCGATACTTGGGATACTTACAAATTCTTTACCAGCCCTTTGAATTAGAGCGTCTGTGGGGCAGTTGCTAGTTAACCTTTCGTCAAACACCTTGTGAACATCCATTTTTATTTTGTGTTCATATTTCTCTTCATTGTTTTTAAGCAAAGGTGAATTAGTTATATATTGATGTAATGTGAGTTTCCGGTACTTTTAATGCATTTCACTTAGAAGCTGTGTGTGTCTAGGGCATGTTTGTGTTTGTTTTATATGTTTTTTGGTCGTGATTGTAGGATAAAAACTCAGGCATGGGGATTTGAGGAGACAACTAAAGGAATGGCAAAAAAAGACACCTACGGAGAAAACATATGGACCATAGGTCGAATTACTCCGTGTAGATAATAGTAGTAGAAGGGCAGACCAGACATTGCTTAAGATCAGGGAAGTCTTGACTAAGTGTGGAACCACAGTGATGACTTAAAGATCGTAGAGTGATCTACGTACCATATTGCATCTCCGTCGAGGTGCTTGCAGTACCTGATGCTGAAAAATTCTAAGTGTGGAGCACCAACAGAGTTACAGACCGTCGTCTAACTTACGGTCCATATTGCTAGGTCGTATAACTCGACAAAGAACCTGAAGATTTAGAAGGTTGAAAATTTCCTAAGTCATGAGGTACGGAAAGGACCTGCAAACTGTAGATTGACTTACGAATACATAGGTCAGCCTCGTAGAATGAAGACCGTCTTGCAGTTTTATTTCCTTATTTCAATTTCTTTTTATTTCAATATTATTTTTCTGTAAATAGGGGACAAAAACCTCATTATTGGGGGTTAGACATTATTTTTATTTTATTTTATGCTTAAGGATATTACCTTGCAAACTTTTGGCAATTGTTGATTTCTAAAGTACGTTTTGACGATTCTAGCTTTGCAAATCAAGTTGAGATTCTGGGTTTAGTGCTATTGTTACGTAAGTTCATGATTATTTCATCTAAATACTTGAATTTTATTCTTGCTAATATGGGTAACTAAATCCATAACTAGGGTTCTGGGATCCATGAGTGATAAAAAAAAGTATGAATAGTAATTAAACAATTCTTCAATAGTCTTACTGCATGCATTGATAAGTCTTTTTTGGTTTAGAAGTCTTTTTAATAGTGGACAACGTTAGAATTCGCCTTGTTGCTACATTCCGGAAAAAGGAGGAAGTTTATAAGAAAAGAATTATCAACATAGATTTAGTGTGACACTATCTAATAGTCTAATGTTGATTGATGCAAGGGTTAAAACTAAGTCATACGTCGATGCAATTTCTAATATGAGGTAAAGTTAAGGGTTAGTATGTTATACACACCTAGCTGGACAAAGGTGCGAGGTAAAATTATTTAGGTGCCAGACCAAGGATTTAAAGATACCTAACTTATCACTTTGCATGCAATACACTAGAAAAGGATTGCTATTACTAGAATTATCGCATAATTAGCTCGTGCGAAAAAATTATGCCCTAGTTCTTCTCTCAACTTGAAAACAACTAAAGTTTAAATCTTTACCACTAATTACTTATATAATTTTCCAAATTTTTACATAATTCCTCCCACTTTAATTACTTGTTTCCGGAAAACATTTACTAAACAATATAATTGTTAGTTAAGTTAAGTCTAAACCATTTTTCTTGTGGGATAGACCCCAACCTAAAATTTGGGTTCTTTACTTGATAATGATCTCTTATCCTTCTTTATGAAGGTGTGATTGGATTGTATCAGGAAAATTTGATTTTAGATTTAGTTCAATGACATCATTGAACTTTAGTCAACTAGTTTCTAATTTAACTTTTTTTCTTTTTCTTTTTGCCTCTCTCAGATTCAAACTCTAGTGTATGGCAACTACACGGAGTCAAGGATAGCCACTCACTCCCTACGATCCAGAACTCAAATGAACATTGCGGAGAATGAATAATTCGGGAGTACAAGTTAACCCTATTGGAGGAGAGATAGAAGATGGTGCTGGGATGCAACCTCCTAGGGTGGTTAATGATAATAATCAGCCTTCAGTGAAAATCGACTGGGAGATGCAATGTGGATGAAGGGGTCATGGGCGCCACAACCCCAAAACAACTATAGGGTCAACTATAACATTACTGACTTTGATGGATCACTTGTATTACCCCCTCAACCACTAGGTCACACCTTTGTGGTAACTAGTAGCTTGATGCAGATTCTTATGGAAAAAGGCTTATTTGTAGGTTGGTGTCGGCTGACCCTCATGATCACATAACCAAGCTTATGGTAGTTTGCAAAAGTTGTGTAGGACGACCAGATTGGGACATGGATGTTATCGGTCTGCGAGTGTTCCGTTTATCGTTGAGCGGTTATGCAATAGATTGATTTGATGAACTCCCTTACAACTCTATATATACATTAGTACAATTGACTGAAGCATTGTTAGCAAAGTTCTTTCCAGTGTCCAAGAATCTGAACAAGAATGATAAGCTTAACAACTTCGTGGCACTACCTGGTGAGTCTGTGAGTATTTCTTGGGATCGGTTCATCGCTTTCACTTGATGTTTTCCGAATCACCGCATTGATGATGAATCACTGAAGGAGTACTTCTACCGATGGAAGCATGACAATAGTAAGAAGGTTCTTGACACTATTGTTGGGGATTCTTATGGAGATTTCACCTTTAGGCAAATTACGAAAAAACTGGAGAAGATATCTTGGAACAACAAAACTTGGGGGACTAGTAAGTCAGATACTGGCAAAAACACATTTGCAGTCCAAGCCATGGGCAACCAATATGCAGATGATATGCGTGAGGAGATGTCATAGATTAGAACAAAAGTGGGGTTGGTATTGAAGCATGTGAGCGGAGGTGCTGAGAAGGTAAATGCCGTGAATTATTTGAATAGAAATCTACCACCAGCCGAGGAGTATTATTATGAGGAAGATGCGTACGCGATGGATGATCAGACGGGGAGTTTCTGACCAAACGCCTAAGTTTCCAACATGAATAATTGGCACCAAGGTTAAGGAAATCAAGGTCAAAACTATGACAATTACAATCGAAAGGTTCAATATGTCCGTGGAACAAAGTGTCGCTTCGGGAAACATGGGTATTGAAAATCTTAAAAATCTGTAGGTTCCCAATTTTAAAGCAATTCCTGCCAAGATGACGGATCCTGCCGTAGGTGATGGGAGCTACAATCACGACAACATTTACAACTGGCAGAACTATGGCACCAAAAATGATCGGGTTGGGCCTTATATTCCTCTTCAAAATTTGGAATCTGGTCCTAGGGAAGCTGGAGGTAATATGTTAGGTATTGATGATATGATGCAGAAGATGATGAGAAGGTTCAATGCGACTAATGAGAATGTTAAGGAGATGCAAAATCACTTGTCTGGTATTGCTCAAAAAGTAGATGCCCATGCAGCGTCCATAAAGCATCTTGAGCAGCAGATGACATAGTTGTCCACCATAGTGAACCCATGCCAACCTGACACTCTTCCAAGCAACACTATCCAAAATTCAAAGAACAATGAACATTGTATGGTAGTAACTACTCGCTGGGGTAAGGAAAATATGGATCCACCAATGCAGTCGAAAGTGGAAATTGATACTAGTAGAGATGATAATGTGGTTGAGAGGGGGGGGGGTCCAAGAATGCAATAGAGAAAGAGGTTGTGGTAACAAAAAAAATGGTTCCATACCTAGACATCCAGATCTTTTCCACATAGATTAGTAAAGAAGAACGATGAGGGAAAATAACTTTCCATCAATATTCCGTTGCAACATTGTAGCTCTATTCCTACTGGATCCATTGTGAAGAAAATGGAAGAACCTGGTGCTTTCACTATCCCTTTTACCATTGGGTTATTGCACTTTGCCAAGGCGTTGTGTGATCTTGATTCTAGAATTAACCTCATTCCATTGTCCATTTACAAGAAGTTGGGATTGGATTATCCAAAACAGACTACGATGCGGTTGCTCATGGTTGATCGAACTATGAAAAGGCCTATTGGAGAACTCCATGATGTGCGAGTTAAAATGGACTCATTCATCTTTCTGGCCGATTTTATTATTATTGATTGTGAGATGGACTTTGTGGTTCCCATTATTTTAGGTAGACCATTTCTTACCTCGAGGCGTGCTTTGATTGATATGGATAAAGGATAGGTGAATTTCAGACTTAACAATAAAGAAAAACTTTGGGCTTCTGTAGGTCCATGAAGCATAGTGGTGATCACCAATCGGTATCTGCCCTAACTTACAAATTTGAGAGTGGGTTTCAAGTCCAAATAAAGGAGAGACTAGGTTTTGAGGCATTAGCAGTAGTCATGATGAACTTTGAGAGTGATTGCATCAAAGAGTATGATGATTTGGTGGTCGAACATGATAGGTGCGAATATCATTCGAAACCTAAGAAATTAGAGTTTGATATAAAGAATCGTGAATCCTACCCAAGAGACTGTTTATTGAAGAGGCACCTAAATTAGAACTCAAGGCTTTACCTCCACATTTAAAGTATGCGTTCTTGGGTAAAAATGATAGTCCCAGTCATTATTGCGGCAGATCTTAAATGGGGGACAAATAGAGTGTGTGGTATCAGTGTTAAAGATGTTCAAGCGAGCTATTGGGTGGAATATTGCGTACATTATTGGATTCTCTCCCAATATTTCTTCTCAAAACATTGAATTCATGTCGGATAATTAGCCTAGTATTGAGCATCAGAAAGGATTGAATCCACCTATGCAATAGGTAGTTAAGAAGAACATCATCAAGTATTTGGATGCTGGAGTTACATATCCCATTGCAGATAGTAGTAGGTATGCCCTGTTCAATGTGTGCCTAAAGGGTGATATTACTTTCATTCCCAAATAAAGAAACAATTTTATCCTGCTGCGGCTGATGACCAGACGGAGATTTTGCATAGACTACCAAAAGTTGAATTCTTGGAAAGAGAAGGACCACTTTCCTATGCCCTTCATGGATCAGATTTTAGATAGAGTTGCAGGAAAGAGATGGTACGACTTCCTTGATGGGATTTGAGCTACATCCAAATCTTGACAGCAGAAAGACAACTTAACTTGCCCTAATGGGACCTTTGCATTCAAACACATTCCATTTGGGTTGTGCAATGCTCCAGCAACTTTACAGCGTTGTATGAAGTCAATTTTCTACGACATGGTTGAGGACACTATCGAGGTGTTCATGGATAATTTCTCAGTGGTTAGTGACTCTTTGGATAGATTTTTTGATATTTTTGTTGAGGTAGTGAAAAAGTGTGAAGACTGTAATTTGTTGTTATATTGGGAGAAGTGTCAATTTTTGGTGAAAAAAGGTATAGTGTTGGGGAATCGGATCTCTGACAAAGGTATTAGGTGGATAAAGTTAAAGTTCCGGTAATAGAAATGCTCCCCCACCTATCTCCATTAAAGGTGTGAGAAGTTTTATTGGGCATGCTGGCTTCTATTATAGGTTCATAAAAGATTTCTCAAAAATTATCACGACCGGAGTCTAGACCCCAGATGAGACCGGCGTCGTTGACCTCTCAGAGGTCGCAGACAAGCCTACATACGTCATCTTTACATTATCTATGTTAACTTTAGCAGAAAATTTGCAACATTAAGTTACTTGAAGTATACATAGACTTCATAGTAGGAGACATTATACTCATATAAGATTTATCCACATCAGTTAATAATCGTTCACAACAACCATATAATACCAAGATACTCAACTGAATGAAATAGTCATATCATAAAATATAAAGTTGCCATAATGGCACCAATAAAATGTCTGAAAATAATTGAGAAAGAAACCCTAGTGGAACATACTCCACTAGCTCAATCCTACATCTAAGCTAGAATATAACGGGCAAGCGTCCTCGAAAGCATGAGGTCCTACCAAGTCCGGATGAATGCTCCATGTCCTGATAGCTTCAGCGTCGTCTCGTAAACTCTAGCGTCCACCTGTGCCTGCACCTAAAAGTAGAGAGTCGTATGGGATTAGTATACACTTGTACTAAGTATGGGTATATTCAAACTCACACGAATGACATGCATGATTAAGAAGAGCGCTCTCCTAAAGATATGAATGTTGGAAAGTCAAGTCAATGGACTTGCCATCAGACTAGGAAAGTCATGCTTTGAGAATAACATGCATCACCATACGTATCATATTGCACACATCACATAACATATTGCACATAGCACATAACATATTACACATAGCACATAACACATTTCATATCATTCGTTCATATGCCATCAGACCTTGGAATAATGGACTTGACATTAGGAATTCCCAAAATGAGGGCTCAACATATGGGACCTCAACTAGAGAGCCTTCTTTAGCAAACACAGAGTCTGATTCATTCATACATACTTCGTTTTCATTCGTTCGTAAGCTAGAGTAAACACAAGCCATACCTAGGATGTAGTTTAAGACTTTTATCGGGTTCACTGTGCAATGACCAAGAATGACCTAGTGTCATTACTTATATCTAGCTCACCTCTTGATTATCCTATCCTAACACCTTTGGTCTCGTTCATTTCATTATGTGCATTACTTGAGGATGACCTCTTTCTTTCTTTGGGAACTTTAACCTTAACCGACATAGATCATGTGAGCATCATGAAATCTAGTGTTTAACCCCACACCGAAAAGAGGTGGAATCACATATCAAAGTGAACCAAAACATGCTAGCATATATAAGGAGTCGAACCCTTCTAGAACCCTTATTGGCTGTATAGGTTCAAAGACTAGGAGATATAAGGAGACCCATACCCGTCTGGGCATACAGTCTCATCTCATGAGAATTACTCGAACCTTTGCCTTCCCGAAAGAAGGAATCACAACTCATAGCCAGCCTATCGGTGCTCAGTATAAACTTACATTAAATTCATCTCATACATCATAGAAGTTGGCTTCTAGCATGAGGGCATCATAGTTGATTAGATGATTTCACATATCATCATTAGTATTAAGTATGCATTAACTTCTATACTTTCATTAGAGTGTTTATAGAGACTGGTATTTTCATTAACTTTACACTCTCATAGGTGAGTACGTCTTGATAACATTTACTTAGGCTCATTTGAGATTCCTCTCACCTTTCGCTTTAGCCTCTTATCATGTTATCACTACATTATTTAACTTTAGCACATTAATTCTTCATAATTACTCACCTCTTTACGTGAATGTTCATTTCATCGTATGTCAATGCACTTGCCCCTTTAATGTGTGTCACACTCTTACTTAACCCCTCTGGGTTTCATTATCTCATCACATAACATCTTTGATTCACTTACTTTTAAACGTATACTAGACTTATGATTCCACACATAGAAGCCATGAGGCTTCATTCATAGTTTGTCTAAGTGATTCATATTTACCCAAGATTATGTGGTACAAGACTTATGCATCTTTTAGATATGCCAAGATATTGATTTTGATCATTGGAGGTAGTATTCATTAAATATTTGTTCACGTATGACTTATGTATCAAAACGGAATTGGGCAAGAGAACCCAATTTCGAATCCCTTGAGTAACACTTAATCTTATAGTGAACTTGATAATTGCATTTTTCAGATTTGGGGGACCCTAGTTCGATCCCCATCATTGCCATAATATTTTCCTTTCTTTTCCTCCTCTCTTTTTCGTTTAAGGCAAGGAGGTTGTGGGATAAATCCCCCAAAAACTCATTCTTTTTGTCTTCATTTTTCTCTTAACTTTATCCAAGAGGTTGTGTGTTCAATCCCCACTCACCTCATTTTATTTTTTTCTTTTATATTTCTCCTAACTCTCTCATCTAGTCAAGAGGTTGTGAGTTTAATCCCCACTCACCTCATTTATTTTCTTCTTTTTTTCTCTCCTAATTCTCTCCTCTATTCAAGAAGTTGTGGGTTCAATCCCCACTCACCACATTTTATTTTTATCCTTTATTTTTCTCGTAACTTTCTCATCTATTCAAGAGGTTGTGGGTTCAATCCCCACTCATTACATTTAATTTTCTTTTCGTTTTTCTCATGAACTTTTTATGCAATTTTGCATTTGGTGAGGTCTTGGGTTTAATTCCCAATCACCTCACAATTTTTAAAATTTTTTAAACCATAGCTCACTTTTGAAATTTTTGGCCGAGACCAACATTTCCAGCAACCTAAAAAATTGGTCTCTTTCAATCAATCTTTCTGTCAAATTTAATGTTGATTCTTGGAGTAATTTGGGTGACATTTTTCCAGTAACATTAACCTTATATAAACATTACACTTTCAACATTTACATATACAAAAGCACAACATTTATAAAACACAAATTTCAGGCAGCAACATAGTTAATTTACAACACATCCATGCTCAAACAATTAACACAAAACACTTTTCCGGAATACATCTTTCGTTCCTTATATAATTTCCAAATACACATTCAATACATAATAACAACCAGACCTAAAATTATCTACTACAAGACATACCAAAGCATGCTTGGAATCTTTCAAAGGATCTAATGACAGAGGCATGCAACGGGGACAACCTTAGTTTTTCAATTGCGATTAAACTGAACCGTAAGGGTCTCTTGGGAATGGGTCCAAGAGAGAAGAAAAACCATACCTTAATGTCGTTCAACACTTGTTTCAATGCTGTCATTTCCCACGACACCAGTGCCTCACCACCAAAATCCCGAACACAATCCGTCGAGAAGAATGTTGTTGATTTTCGTTGTTATCTTAGCTTTTCATTTGAGTTTTTGTGTGTAAGTTCTTCAGGATTGAAGAACTATTATTTTAAGTTCTTTTACTGATTAAAAACGTGAGAATGAGAGGATTAGGATTAGGAGAGTTAGGTGGGGACTTAGTCAAACTAAGACTCCTCATTATTTATTAATTTTGTTACTATTATTTTTTTTTAATAAAAATCTTATTTTTCCCCTACATAAAGAAGATTTTTAAATATTAATTAATCCAACTAATTCACTTAATAAAATTAAATCAATTTAATCCTTTCTTCCACCAAGGCTCGAACACGGGTGGAGCTAGATTTTGCTTAAATGGTCAAATTCGGCAACCTCTACCCGAATTACCCCTCTACCATATTAATTAATTAATTAATTAAATATTCAGGTTAATTACAATGCTAACCTTATCATGGAAAAGACCATTTTACCCCTATACCCTCCAAACATAAGATTACCCCTTTTTAAGTCCAGATTAAGACTCATCCGGGTAAATCTTCATATTCGGGTTCCCTACATGGCTGAACCCAAACTTTCCTAGATCAACTAACTCACCAAGTTAGTTGTCTTGGCTGTTGCAGAGGTTCAAAGGTATGGTTCTACGCGCATCAATCTGTCTGAACCCGATCTAATATAGACATTCTAGATACATTAGACATTATTTAGCATAGTCATTTTAGGGTTGTTACAAAAATTGCACATCCATTGTGCTAACTTCTTGAAAATAAGAGTAAATTTGATTTTAATGATGCTTGTCTGATAGCATTTGGAGAGTTAAATAAGAAGTTGGTCTCTGCTCCCATCATAAATGCTCCTGATTGGGGGGAACTATTTGAGGTCATGTGTGATGCAATTGAGGCGGAGCTTGGCGTGCTATGGATACAATGGCGTGACAAGATACTTCACCCTATTTACTATGCAAACGCAGCCCTAAATAATTACACCATTAGAGATTAAGAGCTTCTTGAAGTGGTGTTTGCATTCGGGATATTTTGATCTTATTTGCTTGGGACTGTGGTCATAGTGCATATGGACCATTCGACGTTGATGTATTTGATGTCCTAGAAGGACTTAAAACCACAAATCATTAGGTGCGTGTTGTTGAAAAAAATTATTTTATGGTGAAACAACGCAAGGGCAGAGAACGAAGTTGCTGATCACTTGCCTAGATTGGAGGATGAAGCCTTTCTAGAGCTTGGTTATAAGGGTAAGATTACTGATATGTTCCCAAATGAAAAGGTATTGGCTACTTCCCATGAACTCATTCCTTTGTTTGATGATTTTACTAATTATTTGGCAAGCAATTCGGTACCCTCGTATTTGTCATCTCACAAACATAAGAAGTTTATGCATGGTGTGAAAAAGTTCTTTTGGGATGAGAAATATTTGTATCGTAGTCGTGCTGATAGGATTATTCATTGTTTTGTGCCCGAGGTTTAGATGTTTAGATTTTGAGTGTTCTTGAGGCATGTCATTCATCGCCTGTTGGTGGGCATCATAGTGGTGTACATATTGCACACAAGATTTTTCATTGTGGATACAATTGCTCGACCATCCACAGAGACGGTCATGAATTTACCAACTCTTGTGATCGTTGCTAAAGAGAGGGAGGGATTTCAAAGAGGCAAGAGCTTCTTATGAACCCAATCATGGTAATCGAGTTATTTGATGTATGAGGCATTGATTTTAAAGGGACATTTGTGAGTTCATATTGGATGAAGTATATTGTTGTTGCGGTTGATTATGGATCAAAATGGGTGGAAGCAATTGTTTTAGCTAACAATGAAGGAAAGAGTGTCACCGCATTCCTGAAGAGGAATATCTTCTCATGATTTGGTACCCTAAGGGAGATATCAGTTATGGAGGTTTCCACTTTTGCCATAAGTTATTTAAAACATCGCTTGAGAAATATGGTGTCCAATGTATCCACTGCTGACCATCCACAAACTAGTGGACAAGTTGAAGTGTCCAACAAAGAAACAAATGAAATCTTTGCGAAGTCTGAATTCTAAAAGAACGGATTGTTCAAGGATCTTGATGATGCTCTTTGGGACTATCACAATGCATACAAGACTCCGATAGGTATATCTCCATACCGAATCGTATATAGGGAAGTCTTGCCATTTTCTAGTAGAGATAAATCATAATGCTATGTGGGCAATGTAAAAGCTAAAGTTAGATTAGGGCGTCGCATCAACTCAAAGAGTGAATGAATTGAATTGGCTCGATGAGTTTCGCCTAATAGCCTAAGAAAGTGCATCCTTGTATAAAGGGAAGATAAAGAAGTACCTTGATCAAAGTATTAAAAAGTGGGATTTTCTTGTTGGAGATCTTTTGATTCTATTCAACGCTAGGTTGCACTTATTTATGGGAAAGTCAAGTCCAAATGAACCGGGCCATTTATACTCAAGCAAGTGTTCCCACATGGAGCGGTATAGCTCGAAAACAGTGAGGGAACAAGGTTCAAGGTGAATTGGCATAGGATCAAGCTTTAACTATAGATAGCATAAAGTGTGCAGGAAAAGGTTGAAGCTTACTATCTTGATGAAGTCTTAGTAATCAAGAGTAATCCGTCATGTCGCAACTTTAAATCAAGCTCTACTTAGGAAGCAACTTAAGGTGTATAATCTAGCCAATTAATAGGTTTAAGATTTCGTTGATTAGTTTTCTTTCTTTATTTGATTCTTTGTACCAAAGTAATTAGGCGTTAATTTTTGTTTTAGTGTTGGCTAAATATAGCATAGGGTCAGCGCCTAGAAAGTATCCAGATAATAAAAAAAGAATGGCCTAATGGTTGCTATATGTGTAGGTGTACAAGGCAATATCTGCAAGAAAAGATTTGATGCAGTCTACAGAGTCTACGAACACCATCCACGATATGTATGTCATTCCACGAACCGTAAATGGTGCCTGTAAATCCTAGGTACGTTCTCAATTTTCTTTTAGTTTCAATGTGATCTACGGTCCTGACCTAAAAACCCTAGATCGACCTACGGACCATAGGTGGGGTATAATAGGTCCAAAACCTAGCTTGACCGACCTGATCAGGATTGCTTATTACTTTAAACCCTAAATTTTCAAATCATTTCCTTCTTCTTCAAAACACCCTCTAACCGCAAATCACTCTCTAATTTACACATATCACTCCCTCCCATCACCAATACTTCATCCATTAAAATCAAATCATCTTCCTATTCCCAAAACCTCAATTCCCAAGTACTCTAATGTTTGGGCACGATTCAAATAGGTGAAACTATTGTTACTGATCATTGGAGTCCTAGTTTAATCTCACAATCACACCACTCCTTGTTGCCTGTAAGGTAAGTGGATTTCCCCTCACTTTGAATTTTTGTTCATAGCTTGATTTTTGTAATTCGGGAGTGGGCCTTGACCTTGGGTAGTTAATCGTGCATGAATGCATGCTTAGTATAAATATAAACACCGAAGGGACGATGGTAAGTGATTGTGTATAATCATACCGTAAAAACCAATAAATTTAATTGGTCTATACATAATTTTTGACTTAGGGTACCATATTGTGAATTTGAAATGATGATAAAATTGAGTAATTGGAATCCTTAGGATGACGAACTAACATGATTTAATATTGAAATGCATGAGTAATCTAGGATTCTATTGTAATTTACCTAATAAAGGGTCTAAATAGCAAGACACATCCAAGATCTGGCACAAACCCTATCTACTAGACCCTGTCTACGGACTGTGAGTCAAGTTACTGACTGTAGATGAGGTCTAGAAGTGGATGCACTAGCAAAGTTCCTTAAGTGTGAGACTAAGGTCGTGGACTACAGTCCGTAGTTCAATCTATGGATCATTCTTTATATGCATAGTTTCCATCAGAGACAAATTATTTTGGTACCTCTGACATATAGAGGGTTTTGACGGACCGTAACTCTTAATACAGATCATAGGTCCCCACTGTAGAGGGATACTATAGCGTGCTGTCTTAATTCTTATCTTTTTTGTTTTTAGTTCTAAAATTATGTTGGGTGTATTCTACGTTTGTTTGGACTTACTACTACTTGCCAGGTACAATGTCACAAAAAAAGGCACAAGTCACAAAGGGGAGGTTCAAATGAACTAGACCTTCCCGAAATCTGGTTTTTGATGACTCGGAGGGTGACGAAGACCCCGAGTACATTCCCACCACCTCACGGACCCCAATCATAGCAGCCCGGGCTAATTAGAATCAACCCAAAAAGGTAAACACCGACGTAGTAACAACCTCTCTATTTGATGAGGAGGATATAGTGATTGGGTCACCGAAAAGGTATTCTTTCGGTTCTTCCACACATTCTGCTGTCAGGTCTGCTTCAAAATCCGCTACAGGTTTCACTTTCTAGAATTAATATGCCTCATCTAATGAGGCACTTTCTCTGAAGAAGTTTCAATCCCTCAAAACAATCAACTGAATTTGTTAGCCGAGAAGCCTAACCAATGGTGCATAGAGGGGGAATGGATAATCTACCGGGATACCAAAATGATTAATACGAAGGAGAAAATGGCCCACACTATTATAGAAGAGCATAGAGTTCTTATAGGGAGCCTACATACGGTGCTATATATCCACCGATTATTTAAACAACACAAATATGAGGAGATGACTCATAATTCCAGTACATATAGCGAGGAAATTGTATAGGAGTTCTATGCTTCCTATTCGTCTACTCTCCGAGGATATATTCATAAGAAGGCTAAGCCCACATCACAGGATCCTCTCATATCCACCATGGTACGAGGTATCGCGGTGAACACCTCTCCTACCACCATCAGTCGATTCATGTACGTACCTAAACCTCACCACACTTGGGCATGCAACATGGCTAAATTCGATTATAGGTGGGACATTGTGCAAAATTGTCCATTTTCATGGATAATGAACAACGAGAGGATATTATACTATGGTTGGGAAGGCATATAGCCCTGGATGGTGAGAGAGCTAAATGGGTTACCTAATTTCAGGTGGGCATTTGGAAGGCCACCCTCACTTAGTGGCCAATTTCTTCTGGGTCTTCGTACAAAATAAATGTCACCAACTCAGGCCGACAACCTTGTCACTTAAGATACAGAAGTCATAGTGGATGCATTGGTCGTAGGGACTGAGATAGATTTCCCCCGCTTGCTAATGGCGGAGATATATGAGAGGGAATTCAAGACCACCACCATATGCCTAGTCGCTTGCCTGATATTTCAGATTTCCAGGGAAACTGGAGTTCCTATCTATCACTATGAAAAATTGGTGCATGCCAAAGTGATGCTGGATATGAGGCTCATACATGATGAGGATAATTTTGCAGCACTACACACAGGGCCCCGAGTCGATGTGCCTTTCAGCACTGATCTTGTAGATGTGGTCGAGCAGATGTAGGGAGATGGGCCTGTAGCCCATACTAAGGATGCACCGAGTTTCTCCTCACATGCAGCTAGCTAGGCTCTGAGCTCATCTAGTTCCACTCATTCTTCCAGAACCACTATGTTACCACTAGGATCACTCCAAAAATTAGAGGCTCAGATGGCAACTCTATTGCACCATATCAAGATTTGGATGCAAAATTTGATTGTTCAGTCCGAATAGAGAGTTTAGAAGATGATAGAGGGAGGTAATAGACCAAAAGTTCCAAGTGGTTCATAAGCGAATTGATGCTTTTGAGTTGAGAGTTTTAGAGAAGTTGGCCCCCCAGTGATATGTCCTTTTTCCATGCAGATCTAGCTAGTCTCCGGGCAGATGTTGATGCAATCCTTGTTATGACAGCTGTTGATCCACAGGCTCCACCCTCTACACATAGGAATAATTCAGTCCTGTTCTCTATTTAGTGGAGATGATATGTAGGAGCAACCCGAGGACGCACGTGCCCAAGGAAAGAACACATGTCTAGTATAAAATCTGAAAGCACTTATATAAAAAGAACACAAAGGACTCCATCATTGATGAGCAATTGAGGAAGTAGATGGTTCATGAGATGATAGCGGGGCATCAAGTTTTTTGCCCGTTACTGAGGTTTTACCCTGTAGGTCGGAGGTTGTGCGCAGTACTGAGGGTGAGGTGAGACTTGTAGACAACACTTCTAAGGGTGTTGTGACGGTTTATGTGGGAACTACTGAGGGTGGCCCCAATGTTGAAGAAGTGTTGGGAAACCGGATCTACCCACTTGTTGATGATTCTTTGACGCTAAGTTCCACAAGTTTTGCTTTACCCAAATCCATTACTTTTTTATCGTTTTGGTGTGCATTAGGGAAAGTTTCACCTATTTATGTTGACGATGGAGTAAAGTGATTGTGAGTGATAGGGTGATTCTGACTAACCAAATTCAAAGTCCTCTCTTAGGGTTTTCTTGCATGTGTTCTTTTGCCCTAAGAGACTGCTTAATTTTCTATTGAACCGACATATTTTAGGAATTGTATGTGTAGAAGAATGATAAGGAATGAAACATGATGACATAGTCTTGTTGAAAATTGATACCCGTCAGAAATTAGAAAAACATATGCTAAAAGTTGTAGGCTAGAATAAGTTAAATGTGTTGGCTCTAGTGTGACATGATAATGAACCGACTTGATTGTATGACTTAGCTAGAATTTGAACTGGGTAAAATTATAATCTGGTAATCAAACTATGTTCCAAGAGTTTGTGAGAATTGTTGATGATTCAAGCAGTGTTGTTCCAATCTAGAACTTGTGTGAGAGAAATTGAACAAAGTAGATAATAGTAAAGGAAAATAAGCAAATGCAAGGAAAAGAAGAAAAGAGAAAAATAAAGATATACAAAGTTTAAAAGTCACATCCATGGTTGGAAATAATCAAGAGAGAGAAAAAAAAGGGTAGGATGTTAAAAATAGAGGCAAAGAGAGGTATAAAACCTTAATGTAATTTGAAGGAGGGCAGAACGTTACTAAAAGTACCCAAAAGTTCCACACCTAACCCTGAGCCTACTTGCAAGTCAAGAAAGTCCTATAATGATCTTAGAATCTAGTTTGGAGAGTAAACAGTGAAAATAAGGGCATGCCTATGGTATTAAGAACTAACTGTGACATGAACTTACTTCTGAGCATTAGTGTTGAATGAATTCATTTACTCAAAATCATCAATCTGTATTGTGTAAAAATAGGGATTTCATTGATGTAAGGGTGCTAGAGACATTATTGGAAAGTTGGTAACTTGGGGATAGTGAAACATTGCATGTTGTGTGTTGATTGGACTATCGTTGTCATGTTTAGATCCGCACAAATTAGGTTGTTGAGTCTAGGAAAAACAATTTGCACCCTAAAAGGAGAGTTTAGATGAAAAGTCATGCGATTGTTTATGCTTGAATTGCTTGCTTCTATACAAGTGTGTTTAGAGTCTTAGTGCCTCGCTTGAGGACAAACATCGATTTTAAGTTGAGGGTGTTGATGTACCGTGATTTTATGACACTTTAATGCATTTCACTTAGAAGTTGTGTCTGTCTAGGGCATGTTTGTGTTGGTTTAATGTTTTTTTGGTCATGATTTAAGGAAATAAACTCAGGCGTGGGGACTCGAGGAGATAGTTGAAGGATGTGCAGAAAAGAGCATCTA
This sequence comes from Solanum pennellii, assembly GCF_001406875.1. Classification (NCBI taxonomy): domain Eukaryota; kingdom Viridiplantae; phylum Streptophyta; class Magnoliopsida; order Solanales; family Solanaceae; genus Solanum; species Solanum pennellii. The sequence goes on along the minus strand of NC_028637.1, from coordinate 27,398,882 downwards.
CGGAGGCAACCTACGAACCGTAGGTCAAATAATACCCAGTAAATGATGATCATAGAAGGGTTAGACAGGCTTTGCTGAATATCAGGGAAATCTTGACTAATTGTGGAACCATGATGATGATTTATGAACCGTAGAGTAATCTACAGACTGTACTTCATCTCCATCGAAGTGATCTGAGAGGTGGTATCAATACCTGTTGCTGAAAAAATCTAAGTATGGAACAACAGAGCAGAGTTAGAGACCGTCGTCTGACTTACGATTCATACTGCTAGATCGTAAGAGTCGACAAAGAAACTGAGGATTTTGAATGTTCAAAATTTCCTATATCCTAAGTGTTAAAGTTGTTTAGTTTTTTAAATAAGTTCAAATTAATAATGTCTTTTAGTTTTTGAATTAAGTCAAACTAGTTAGCGTTGAAGTTGTTTAGTTTTTTTTAAAAAGTTCAAGTAAATAATGGTGTTTAGTTGGTGAATTTAATTGTTGGAATTAAGTCAAAAACTAGTTTTTACAATTGTTTATATAAGTTCAAATAAATAATGTTTTTTAGTTGGTGGATTTAGTTGTTAAAATTAAGTTGAAACTATTTAGAGTTAAAAAGTCGTTTAGTTAAAATAAGTTCCAATTTGCAGTTATTGAAAACTCACGTTTGATTGGGTATATTTAGATGAATTGAGGAAGATTATTCCTCAACAATGCGAGGTGAAAGGGAGTTGACAGATTGGATTATTTCGTATTAAACATATTTTGATTTGGTTATCCAAAGAAAAAGACTTTGTTAATCTAATTTCGAAAGGTGCTTTTTATCTCAGATTTAAAGATGGGTATTCTGATCTTATGCGTACGCTTATCTATAATTGAAAATTCAATGTCAACGAGGAAGCATCTATCGCCATGGCATGGTTTTCTTTTCCTAATATTCTTCCTACTTTCTTTGTTAAAGATTGTACGTTCTCTTTAGCATCAGTTATTGGAAAATCTACTCAATTGGAACAAGCTACCATTAATAAGACAAGGCCGAGTTGTGCGTTGGTGAAGGTGCTAGGTTATCTAAAAGGAACTTTTCCTAAATCAATGCATATCAACATTGAAGATGAAGATACTGGAGAAATAAGGACTAATGCAATCGACATTCATTATGATTATCTACCCAAGTATTGTGGTGAATGTAAAATGCAAGGTCATGACAAGCTCAATTGTAGGGTGATTAATCAAGTAAATGGTAACATAAAAGCAACTAGTGATACTATTAAGAAGGAAAAGCTAGGGTTCTTTCAAGTGGCAAAATGGTGGGGGATCCAGCGAATTGGAATGTTGCGCAAGACAATCGCAAATTTGTCAACATGAACAACACACTTCCCATCAATGTGGAGAATACATTGCAAGCACTTCATCAAGAAGAGGAGATACAAACAGTGCAAAGAAATGATAAAGTACAATAGACGACTTCAAAAGAGTGGGTTACAAAATCCTTTTGTGCTATGTTACAAACTCATGGGACCGAGCAAGCCCTACAAAGCATAAGTTGTAGAGGAAAACCATGATGCAAAAAACAAAGCGAAAGAAGGGGAGGACAAAAAACTATCTGGTGGGGGAAAATCTAGCCGAGATGATTGTGAGAAAGACGTCATAAATGGTACCCATGAGGAGAGGGACAAAAGTTCACCTGGGAACTGTTTGGAGACATGTCTCTCTGCAAAACAACAAGCATTAGATAACATACAAGAATTAGTAGAGAGTGGTGAGGCACAAGACAAAGAAAAACCCGAGAATCATTCTTTTACTAATTTTAATATTAGAGATCAGCCACGACAAAGAAAAATCCAATGGAGAAAGCCAGTGTGTAGATGATAATAATGATAGAGAAAGAATTCAACTTAAACACCAAACATTATACACCAATGCCACTCTTTATTGAGAGGTAAGAAATCATAAAAGTTAGCATGAACAACACAACAATAGTAAAGCAATAATTCAAACACATACTGTTAAAATATGTGACTTTGTTAGCTTCTATTCTAGTTTATAGGAGCTTTTTGGCGGTAGGTTTCTATTCATAGGTGTAGTTATGATTCTAGATTTTGATTCGGAGTCAGTAACTTAGTAGGATATTTTATCTTCAACTATTTCACAATTATTAAGCTACTAGTTACGTTGGTTCCTATTTTTCTGCACTTAATCATTGTAACTCACTTGTATAAAGAGAGCTTGTAGCAGTACAATAAAGACACACTTGCTTGATACATTTCTTGATTATTCTCTGTCTTTCTACTGAATACTTTATAACATTCGGTATCATTACGACCATTGAAGCATTCTTACGGAGAATTTCCTAAGGTCCAAGGAATTCTGGCTAGTTGTTAGTACTGGCGTGCAAGAGGCGCAGTTGGACAAGTTAAGGTTTAAAGATCTATCTTTTCCAAGATATTGGTCGCTCAAAATTAGAGCCTATTTTTTGCAAAAATACTTCTAAAAGCTCAAAATTAGAGCCTATTCTTTGCAAAAATACTTCTAAACAAATTTGAGATTCCATGAAGAAGAAGCATCAAGGAATGGCGAAGGCAAAAAGAGAATTATAGCAAACACTTCGTGCTAATTTTGAGACATTACAAATGAAGACGGGAGAATCAATTTTAGATTATTTCTCAAAAACTATGGCAATAACAAATAAGATACGAAATTATGGTCAAAAGATGGACAATGTCACCATTATTAAAAAGATTCTTCACTCCATTACATCAAAATTCAACTATGTTGTTTGTTCAATTGAGGAATCAAAATATACTACTGAACTTTTAACTGATGAATTGCAGAGCTCACTATTGATTCATGAGCAAAAAATGAATCGATAAGTTACCGAGGAAAAAGATCTTAAAGACTCATCTAACTAAAATCTTAAAAAGGTGGTAGTCGCGGAAGAGATAGATGGAGAGGAAATAATTCTGGTGGTGGGAGGCACTCACACCAGAAATTTGAAGAAAAATCTTTAAATTCTCAAGGAATTGGAAGAAGCCTTGACAACAACAATAAGCCAGGTGATCATAAGCCGATGTCAATTGAAAAGTCAAAGATTGAATGCTACAGATGTCATAGGTATGACCATTATAAATCAGAATATTGAACTAACTTGAATAGAGATTGTGGATGGCAGTCTAATTTTGCAGAAAGGGAAGAAGAAATCTCTCTTTTAATGATATGTGCGGAAACAAGTCAGATTTCTCCATATTAGATGGGTCATATCGAGATTCAATGAAGTTCAGAAATGATACAAAAGTTGCAGTAACCAATGCAAGTCCTTATTCAGAGGTGGTCCGTAGAATTTCGTCAGATTCTTTATTTCCTTCATTATGGTTAAACTTAGTGTTCCTATAAATTCAAATTATTGCTTTGATTTAGTTGTTTGACTAATCTAAATAGGAATACTGCATTTTCGTAACTATGGTTCTTTTAAATTCAGAACCCTAGTTGTGAGAATTTATTTCGTTCATGAATTAAACTATTTAGGTCGTTTTATACATATATACATGCATCAATTGAAAAATTTTCATTATCAGTACTCTTAATATTGCATTTTCAGTTAGCATTTCAGAATATAAGCTATCCACTTTATATTTAGTAAAGTTGTATCATTTACATTCTAGTGATCACTAGGATCAATACCGAGTGGACTAGGGTTAGTTACCCTCATAGACCATACTTCCAGAATTATGTGCCTCCGTAGATTAAGTTCCCTATGTGGGCATCATATTAGTGATGATGTTATTCATGGCTTTAGATCTACGTCCAGGTATATTGGTTCCTCTCGATAGGGTATATACATCCGACTCCACGTTTAGATCATGTGATTTTATTTCAGTTATTAGTATCTCCCACTGTCAAATTCTAGTGCATTGAGTAGTTATATGTCAGTATTCAATTTCAACATGTTATGTACTTGGTCATTACTTTTAATTTTGTTCATTTTTTGTATGTTAAATATATTCATCATGTTCATCTTATGTCATTTCTCAACATGCTTTATTTCTGTTATGTATATCCTGCTCGACTTTATCCTATCTTGCATGCTCAATACCTTTCAAGTACTGAGACATACTTTGCGCTACATCTTCTAGTGATGTAGGTTCAAGTCCTCAGCATTCATATCACACATAGAGTGGTTTTCGATCTCTATTCAGCGATATCAGTCTTGAGTCTTTATTCTTCGAGGATGATAAACATGTTTTCTTTAGTTTTCAGTCTTTTTGTTTCCAATTTTTGTAGAGTTATTTGGGGACATTTCTCAACATCTCTAGTCAGTAAGAGGCTTTTGTTTGGACATAGATAAAATATGTTCCGGTATTTTGAGTTATAATCTAGTGTTGTAAACTCCTATTAATATGTTATTCAGACAACATTGGGCATTCCCCATCATTTCAGTTAATTATGGTTTTAAGCTTCTCCATAGTATTTCTCATTTAAGTAAATATAAGTATGCTTATAACATGTGAGTTTCTCATTTAAGTAAATCTTTAAGTATGCTTATAATATGTGAATACAGTGTTAGGTTGGGGTTACTCATGATCCTAGGTCCCGCATTACGTCAAGGGGTAGCCTTGGGGAGTGACACTCACGGATTCATTCTTTAGAGTGAGCAATTCCCTTACCATTACCTCCCTTAACTTGCTCAGCTTTAACAACATGCATAACCTCACACACCTTCTATAACCTTCCACAAAGTTTTCCATATACTCAGTGACACTTGAACCGGTCACGTCTAGAGGATTCATCCTCAAGAACTTATAGATACTGGATGTATCAGCCACATCCTATTGATCCCCACTCTACTGACCAACATGGGCCACCACTTGACTCAACATACAAACGACATCCCAAAACTCAACATTCGTGACCTTTCGTTGGGGTTGCACTTCTAGTGCAATGGTTACCACTTGATCCATATTATTAACATTCATTCTAATAGATGGACCTCGAACAACTCTTCGTGGAGGCATGATCTAAAATATACGCGCAAGAACGAATTAGAAAGAAACTCTATAGAGTTGAACTCTATTATACAAAAAAAGTATGAAAGAAGTTAGATAGTTCCTAAACAGCCTCCTAATTATAAATTTTGATGCGCTTCACACCTATAATTAGTACTCTACAAACATGGAATCATAGATAAACTAAGACTCTTGAACTCTCTGCTCTGATACCATATTTTTCACACCGTGAACTTACACCCTAGACTTGGACAACACCTAACAACCATCGCTAGCCCCAAGAAAACCCTTGGACAGGCTCAACTCTTAGAGGAAGACTTACTCAACATATAATAACTGAAAAGCTAAACTTAAACTCAAAGTCTCAAAGACAAACTCAGAATATTTATGAATAAAACATTCAAACTGGACTCAAGGGCAAGTCAGGTCAAGAACATAAAAAGTGATATGAACAAGATCCATGAACTACTACTATTGATCTATGAAGACTCCACTAACTGAGATGGATGTCCGCAAAAAGACCCACTTCATCTTAATAAAAAAATGAAATGATGAAATATAAATGAGGGATCCTTCTAAAGCAAGGAGGTTCACCAAACAAATCTAAAACTCAACTAGATCAATCAAATGCCCGTTGATGATCCTTGTTACCTGGATCTAAATCAGGAAATATACAAGCGAAATGACTTCAATAAATAAAATGTACAAGTATGAAAGGAAAAATCTAAAATACAACATAAGCTTGTACTAGATATGAAGAAACAACCTACATCGTCTCAACTCAACTCCAGCTCAACCTTAACTCATTTCAATATAAAAGTAATAACAGTAATGCAATATGAGTAAAAGGTTTTAATTTAGTAGATAACAAGTCAATGTACCTGAAAAACTAATTTAATTATATCTGTATGTAAACATACAAAATAAATTCGGTTTGGAGATACTCTAACCGACAACCATAACTATGAGCTTTCTGATGATACAATGTCTCACTAGGCTACAAGAACTGGCCTATGCCTTTCTAAGGTATATAAATCCTCAACTAAGTTGATCCACTAATTCTTTAAAATAAATAAGGAATCATCTAAAAAGTATGACCTTTTCTACCCACATCGTCTACATGGTTTATGGGGGCGGAGAGTTGTTCTTTGCCCCATAACGATACTCAATACTACTCCCAAAATTTCACTTATCTCACATCTTTTAAATAAACATTTCCTCTTCCTCAATTTTTTATTTTATTACAAAAAATGTTTCTCTTAAAAGAGATAGTACTCAATACTCCTCATAAGCTCTTTTGGAAATCGGTGTTTTCTCTTTTCTTTATTGTAAAATTTACTCTTCAAAATACTTAGTTCTCTGTTGGGTGTTAGATGTTCCTAATTCCAGTTTTGTTTAGAGTGATATCATGTGAAGATGATGTTCCCAAGGGAGGGATATTGTATCACCTCGGTCTTAGAAACAACTAAATCTTGAAATATCTAAATTTCAAAGAGCTAATTGATAGTTTGTTCAAGCTACTCTTAAATTGTGAGTTTTGGGAAATTTTCAAATGATGATAGCTTTCAGCACATGATGATTTAGGTGGACCATTAGATATAAAATCCAAGGTTGTTGAGTAATCTTTCCAATGGAACGAAGTTTGCTAAGTTATGAGTTCAGATGAAAGAGATATGACCATTTCAATACAACCTGTCTAGTTAAGAAAAATCATCTATTTTAAAGAGGGATACTTTGGTCTTTTCCTTACCCCACTAGTCTAAAGCATTTTCCCACCTAATTTAAGGGGTCTAATCATATCAATTTTCAATTGGTATTCATTAAAAATCATTCATGAAACTAGGGAAAAGTTCACGAGGAGAAACGAGGAAGTTTTCAAGAAATTCTTCAAGATTTCGGGAAAATCGCCAAGAACTTGATTCTTTTAAGGTATGTAAGCTTTTGTATTTTTGGATTTGTTCTCTCTCATGCCCTTCATGTAACAGTTTACCCATTAATTCATGAGTGAAGGTTACTAATTACTTCTTGAGTTAAATTCATAAATTGAGGTCTTTGAGTTCATGAGGTTATGGTTATGCAAGCAAGTTGAGTCCTTTGATATATTTTTATATAGGTTTCATCAAAATAGTTTCGCGTTTGTGAAATTTTGTTAATTTTGATGATGAAACTTCTTTGGGTATGAGTTGGGTCAAGTTCAGAGAGGTAGAATGATAGGGAAAAATTTTGCGCCCGGGTCCGCGTCGCGGAGACACTTAAGATTTTCAGTCTTCAAATATTCACCCCTATCTCCGCATCACGGAAAGGATACAGAGCCCTCTACCTCAAAAGTTAATTTCAAAACTAAAAATTTAATTCACCCTCCGCGTAGTGTTAGGGTCCTATAATTTGAGTATTCACTCGTTTCTTATCATCAACTATCTAAACTTCCTACATCATTGAGATATCGTACATTCAAAATCATAAATCTTAAAGATTTATTTCAAACTAAAGTAAATATTAAGATTAAAGTTAGAGAAGGTCTTTTGAGTCATTTTGAAAAGTCTTCTACAATTATTTATAACTTGTTTTAAGAATTTAGTAAAAGTGTATGAGAATAAGGAAAATTGAGTTTATTTTATAAAGTTAGTATGAGGGGACTATGTATTCCCAACTATGTAACACTTTTACACCTAAATTGAGAGAAAAAATGATTTCTAAATTAGTTTATGATGTGTTTTAAGCATCATCTCTTTAAGAGAAATCTTTTGAATAATTATCTCAAATTGAGGAGGAACTATGTTCTCTTTAAAAACATACGAGTACGGTCTATGTATATTATTAGGAGTAGTATTGAGAAATTATATGGGGATGTGTTCAGAAAATTAAAAGTCCTCATAAACCATGTATGCCAAAATGGGTAAATGATCATACTTCTTAGATGATCCATTATTGCTTTTAAGAAAAACATAGTGGACCCACTTAGTTAAGGATGTTTTATACTTTGACAAGGTATAAGACAGTTTTGGAAGGTCGATGAGTCGTTGTATCATCACATAGCTCATAACAATGGTTGTCGGTTAGAGAATCTCGTAATTAAGATTAAAGAGTATATTATTGTACTTTTTATATGCATCGAGTTATTATCTACTGTTTTAAAAGATTTCTCTATGCTACATCATTATTGTTGCTTTTATATTGAATTAAGTTCAGTATCCATAGTTGAGTTAAGTTAACTATCCTTGAGTTGAGTTGAGTATTCTTTGAGTTGAGTTGAGATAAGATGAGTATGTTCTTCCTTATTTTAATTAGTTCCAACTTATGTCTATGCTTTAGAGTTCTCCTTGCATGCTCGTAAATTCAATCTACTCACGTCATTTCACATGTATATTTTTATGATGCAAATATAGGTATTAAGGGTCATCAACACGCCCTTCACTAACACAATTGCAGTTCTGTTTAGATTTGTAAGCCTTCTTGCTTATGAAGGATTCCACTTTTATTTTAAGTCTTATTAAGATATCGTGGGTATTTTTTGACGACTATAATAATTATTAGATGCTTCATAGATAGTAGTGTTTTGAGGAGTCATTCCCATTTACATTGTTAATGTTTAAGACTTCAGTTGATTTTTTATGGTTAGTCTAATAATTCAAATATTCAAAATTATTTATCTTGATACTTTAAGTTAATCTTTGCAAATTGAGTTAATTATTCTTAAGTAAGTCTTCCGCTGAGTATAGCGCCAGGACAAGGGTTCACTTGGGGACCAACAATGTTCTTCGAATGTCGGACATGTTCAGGGTGTAGGCATGGGGCATGACATGCATCATTAAAGGATGCAGGTTGAATGACATCAATACATTTAAATGTATAAATATGTAATGTAGCCAAGGTGAAATATCTAAATGAAAGTATTATAATAGATAACAATGTACTCAAGGTAAATGTAAAGAAATAAAGGAGTTAAATAATTTAAAGATTTACAAAATATTTTTTCATATCTAAACTCAACATCATAAGTGATATATTAATGTAAACTTAACACTATTGAGAGATTCTCTCACTGACAACAATCAGTATGAGCTACGTGATGATACAACATGTTGTCCATATTGCCCGAACTATCCTATAGCGCGTTGGGGTATAAAACCTCTCAATTAAGTGGATCCACTAAGCTCTTCCCAAAGGCACTAAGGATTCTTCTAAAAACTATGGTTCTACAATCATATTGGAAATACATGGTTTCTTGTGGCTATGTGTTTTCTAAACTTTACCCCATATCTGGGCACAATACTACTTCCAATAGTATCTACTCTTGCTCGAGTGTATAAAACATAATCTTTCTCTGGTTTGAGATTATTTCTCAAACTATCCTCGTAAAAGAGGTAACTTCTCTAAAGTATCTCTAAAACTCATTGATCATTAACAAAAGAAGGTTTCTCTTTGCTCAATGTAAAAATTCATTTTTTGTTACTACTCTGTACTCAATTTTTTAAAAAAATTTTTTAACTTCTCTCAAGAAAATATTATATTTCTTCATGTACAAATGAAACATTTGGAAAATACGTAGTTCCCTTGTACTCTTGCTTAAGTCTTGTTTAAGATCATTCTAGAAACTCAGTTTAAGCAATTGTGTTTGTTTAAAAGATTATAAATTAGACCTCAATGAATACTCAGAAAATAGGATTCATGCTGAAAAAAATAAAAATGAACAATCAATTCAATAATCTCATTGCAAGATATAGCAAATCAATAATCAGGAAATCGAATTCAATAATCAGTAACTCAAGAACTCAAAATTCAGTATCAACTCCTCTCAAGAATACTTCTATCTAAGGATAGAACCCTACATTAATATTTTATTGATGCGAAAGTAGATGTAGCGCGTGAGGATGAAGTAATACAACGCTATGATAGGCTTCCCAACCTGGAAGAACGAAGTTCGTGGAGAAATGGACGTAACTCGAAGAACGCTTAAAACCCTAGATTTTCTCCTCTTGAAACCTTTCTCTAATGAATTGAAGTGTTAATGAATGTAAAAGAACTTATTAACACTTTCTAAATCCTAAATTAGGTGCAATATCACGTTGTTTAGGATTTTAATAGGGGTTAAAGGGACTTCCTTTAAGTACCAAAAACACAGAGGAATGGCCAAAACATACCCAGCTTAAAAAAAAAACTAACAGAGGGCCCTTCAAGGAAAGTTTTACGGACCGTTTAAGGATCCAAGGACCGTGAAGCTCTTCATGGGCCATATAACCGACCGTGAACATTTGTGTTACTGAGAGGGCCTTACTAAAATGGGTATAACATCTTACTTCAAACTTTTAAAGAGACAAACTTTGTACTAGAGTCGGAAATAGGACTCAAAAACCTTTAATTTGATAGGTCACGGGACACCTAATTAATTATGTATTGAGAGATATGATTGTTTGAAGCTGATCTTCGGAAAATCTCATGTTAAAACTCAAACGGTAAGAAAACTATCAACTCAACTTTGTGCTAGGGGTTTTTTGTGGCCTTAATTCTTATAAAAAAAATCATTCCCACACTAAGAAATTTACCTTAACAACTAAGAAGAATTAAGAATCACTCAGTATGATCTTATACATAAAGAATTGTTCAAGTCTTAACTTAGAAATTTTCGATGTTAGTGAATAATTTTTTTGGTGTAAAACTATATAAGACTCTGCTAATTTTAGGTAATGTTTTTTAAAATTGCATCTTTAATTACTCGGTCATGCGTCAAAGTTTCTTTTTGTGAAATTGTTTAACAATATATTTTTTAGTTTATTATCATTGAGAGGATTTTCTTTATAAAAAATAAAGTTATAATTCTTTGTTATATGAATATAAGTAAGTCGAAGTCTAACAAGTTATGGTTATCGATAACTATAATGTAAGATACTAAAATTAAAAATACCAAATTATACCAAGTTAATTTAGTATGATAATTATATATTTTTTTTAGATGGCGAATACCAAAATTACCATACCAATTTTTAATATATCGTGTCATGCTTACCCCTACTCATGGTTATCATCATATCATATATAGTGGGAAGAACTTAACTCCAAAGTTGATTTACTATTTTGTCCCTAAAATATTAATTTATTAGAAGTTTAATTTGTTGAAATTCTTTGACCTAATTTAATTCTTCAAAAACGTATAATTGCTGCTGAACAATCCTCGATCACTGTAACAGTCCCTTTTTCCCAATTCCATTGCTTAATTATCAGCATTCAAAAACATCTTTTGATATTGTACTGATCTATATAATGTCTCCAACAACGCTTCATTGTCAGATTATTCTATTTTTCTTTTCTTGACACAATTAAATACATCGATCATTGCAAGGTAAAAAAATTCTCCTCCTTATCTATCAAAAGTTTCTATGCTCCCTTGTAATGTTAATATATATGAATGTGAACTTATAATATTTATCATAGAAAATAATTAATTTTTTGTCCCTATGTGATTGTTTTATGTTAATTTTGATCCTTAATATACCTCATTATTCATATTTATCATTTAAATAATCAAACTAGAGATTTCACTTCTTCTACTAACAATGAGTATCAATTAAAAGATATGTTATTATTATCAAGGGTAATTCCAGTTTTGCAATAAGAAACATTTTTATACATTGAACAAATCATAAACATAGACCAAGTTAATAAATTATTTTGTAATCATATTTCTTATACGAAAGTACACAACCATATCTGAACCCTCTCCCCTTCGTCAATTTAGATGTGAATTAATCCTCTAATACACGATTTTTTTGTGTTTATTGGTTGATGAATAATTTTTCTCTTTAGTTGCCTCTCCTCTTATATGAGGACACAATTTAGTTCAGTCCTCGTACAACATATAAGACAACTTAGTGCACCTATTACACAGAACCAATATCATTATTTTTGCCAATGAAATTCTATTTCAAGAGTTGCATATATTCATAACGACATATAAATACTAAATTAAATTAATTTTAACTTATTTCTATAATTATAATTGATAAAAAGAAAAAATCTTTGATTTTATAAGAATCTGAGTAAAATTTTGAGTTACAGAATGCCTAATCCAACATATAGTATTTGACATAAAGAATAAAATGTCACTTCTTAAAAATCTAAAGAGTTATAATAATCAAATAATTATAGTGCATTTTCTGATTTGATTTGACAAATTACATTTTGTGTTGGTTCTACTTATTATAATGCCATAAGGACCTATTCTTCTTTTCTTTTCCAAACAATAGATGAAAGTGAATATTCAGAATTGCATACAAATAAATGCATAGTAAGCATAAACTATCATACATACAAGTCAACTCATTAAGAACTAAAGTTTAACATAACTCAAATTCAAAATTAATTTAGATTTTCATGACTTGTTACTTATTTTTGTGTTGGATTTGTGTCGTTAATATTTTCTATTCGAGATGTTTATTAATAGAGAACTTTAATTATTAATAACAACTAATACATTCTACTTTTTCTTTTGAAGACATGTGAAGATGAAGATTCTAATATGTACACTGTTATATAAGCTACACTATAATGGTTTGTGGGTGTTTGAGCCACTGATGAACTATGTTAATAGACATATAGATTATTGTGACTATTTCGAGGGAGCGGAAGATTTATTTCGACCAAAAAGCATGTGAGCACAACAAAAAGGACAAATTGAACTGTGATAGGAGTAGATTCCAAGGGCAACCCATGTCAAGGAGGAGAAGGTTTGGTAAATGTGGATGTAACAGAGAAAAGTGATGAATGTGATGCCACATGTGAAGAACGTGAGTCATTTAATAACTCTATTATTTGTGGGAAGAAAATGATATGATTTTGATAAAATCATTGACTCTACTTTGGAATGGGTTGGCTTAAAAAAATAGAAAAAATCAAGTTAAGAAATATCAATGGATAGTCACCTTTAATAAGTTGGTCATATTTCCCAATGACACTCGAGATAATGATTGAGTATTGTGCTACATCATATGTGAAATTATTGAGTTTAAATGGAGATTTTGATGGCAAAAATCTTTAAGTATCCATTGTTATTAATTCTACTAGAGATCTGGAGGATCCAAAGTTTAAGTAATTTACACTAGATATGATTTTGAGTAATACCAAAGAATTTAAGTGGATATTTGAGGAACTTGTTGTGTTCTGAAAATAAACATTAAGTTTAAGAAGAACCAAACTGCAAAGTCAGGGCAAATTGTTGTCAAGTTGCGAATTATTCATATTTACATCAATGTTTGATCAATATCAACCTTTAAAGATCATGGCAATAGGCCCCAACCGTTCTTGTGGCAATCAATGAAATAACAAGACTATTGACTCTAAATTTTTGACTTAGAAGTACGTGCAAGAACTTAGAATCAATTCAAGTTGGGGAGAGAAAGAATTTCCAACATGTGTTATGGTGAGCTAATGAACAGTAATCCAAGGAGTAGATGCGTTATGAAGTTGGATGAAAATCCAAAAATAATGGTGAATGGTAGAATATTTATTTTAAAATTTTTTACATGTTTAGTTTCTTGGAAACATAAATTTAGCCAGATGTTAACCTATAATAGGGGTTGGGGGATGTAATTTGAAAGGGAAACAAAAAGATAGTCAACTATCGACAAAAATAGGAATTGAAGGAAACAATACCTTATATTCTACTGCATTAGCACTAGTGGAAGGTGATATAAAAGATACATGGAGTTGGTTTCTTATTCTTGTTGATAAGGACATATAAATCTCACAAAACTCTTCTGCATAGACTTTCATTTCTGATAATTAAAAGGGTTTAAATCGAACATTCATAAGATAATAATAGATGTTATTTTGTATGGACATAATATTTTTAAGATATTTGATTTTGGAGGACAAGCACTGTAAAATATCTTGTAAAAACTTATTGGAGCAATTATAGAATCTTAATTCTCCAAGAATATGAAAGGAATGTCAAAATTAGATTCAAAAGCCTCGAGATGGTTTATTACAACCCCCACTCATTAGTCAATGATTTTTTTTCTCTTTACTCAAAATGTGATATGTTATGAAACCATTTGTGCGAGTCATTCAATATTGTACTTATAATTTAAGAAATAAGTATATTTGGACAATAATTGATCGATTAGAATCTAAATGATGTCCAGACTGCAAAAGAATAAAGACAAAATTACGAACCATTTTCAGAGAATCTGTCTAATAATCATGTTGAAGCTAGAAGAAAATAAGGCTAAAGTGACTAATCTATTTCCATTCAATCTGATCAAATCCGTTATCAAATTGAAGATATTTATCTTATACTACTCTCGATTGATCATAAAGAGAAATTATGTTCTTGTAAGATACCAGACCCAATAGAAATACCATATAATCATGCTATTGCAACTATATGGATTTTAAGAAGGATATACCTAAATACATGTCCATTAATGCGATGCAATTAATCAGTACATGAAGAGTTATAATGCATCAATCTTTCCAATTGTCAGCTTTGAGCAATAGCCTAAGATATGGATTGAACCACTATAATTTCACCAATATACAAAGCACAACTAGATAGACAAAAAAAAAAACAAAGGAAGAGAGTCATTGATGAAAAACAAAAAAATAGATTTTTGAAAAACTTATATTAATGATAAAATCAAGAAAAGAAAGAACAAAAAGTGTGGAACAAGTGAAATTAGTTCATAATAGTAGATGTTGTGTTCTTATCAGAAGCAAACACTCGAAACTTCAGCAACAACAAGTCATCAACAAGTCGGAATGGAAGGACTTTCTACACCTAATAAATTAAGAAAAATGAGTAGTCAAATAAATTGGTCTCTTCAATTATTGTTGTCTACTTAATAATGCAAACGAACTAGTCAAACCAGTCAAAGATAATGATACTAGATTTTTTTCTTTTCCTGTTTTAGGTTCCAAGGACCATTATTGAGAATGCAACATCAATATAGTCCAATTCCACATTCATAAATGAAAAAACTATAATTACCTTTTTTGTTGTCTACATATGTTGCTTATATCCAACCTCACTACGTGGATTATTTTCTTCTGTATATTGTAGGTCAATCAACTTAACCAAAAAAGGGTACCACAAAATGAAATTGGTGAGCATTGCATAGAAAGTACTAGGTAACTCTTCATCGATATAATGTGACCGTAATACAAATAAATATCAAGATTAAAAAAATACTTTTCCAAAGCAGCAAGAGAGTTTAAAGTGGACCACGATTGAAGATGTATTTCTTAAATAAAAAAGTAAAAAGAAAAATAGATGACAACATTTACACAAGTTTAAATTTAATTGTTTCTTTATGATGTTGACGGTCTTCATGTTCATGTTCATGGATGATTGTGATTTTCCTTTTAAAACTATATGCAGTTTAGATATTTAACTTTACATTTTAAGTCTTCATATGAGTTATTTAATGTGGTGCAGAAAAAGAATTATTTAGAGTCCACAAGAATAAAATGTATAAAATGTAACAGAGTCAACTCTCTCTCTCTCTCTCTCTCTCTCTCTCT
>NC_028637.1:27367680-27382963 GCF_001406875.1 Solanum pennellii | reverse complement strand
TCCCAAATAATTGTTCCGAAACCAAAGTCCAGTTCACTATCTCCTTATAGATTTAGTTGTATATACAGGAACCATTAAAAGGACATGTTAGATCCATTTTTGTCTTGATAAGAGAAGACAAAGTTAAATCTAAAATTCTAGGAAATAAGAATTTTAAGTGTTACACCCCAAAAGTTTTTAAGTCCATATTAGATCTTGATTATTTCACAAAAATGTAAGTCTGCAAAATTAATGATTTATGGACCATAGAAGTTTTCACGTGTCGTAGATCTTTCTGTAAAACTAGAACTCATAACTCATGAATACTATGACTTCTATGGATTATAGATCATTCCCATGGACCGTAGAAGCTCGCGTAGAACAAACCTTGAGATATCCAATATTTTCACCTATTTTGTGTGGACACTATATTACCCTTAGATTGTTCTATAGTCAATAGAAGAACTTTCACATCTGACCTTTGACCATTTTTTAAGTTAGTGTCATTTTGATATATTTCCAGTCCTTTAATTTTCAGCATATTCTAAGTGTAATTAATTATCAGCCTAAAAAATTTTTCATGCACAAGACCCAAAGTTGATTTCTTCTTCTAAAGGTTCCACTCAAGCAAGAATTAGGATTTTTCATCTTCAAGCCTCCATTCAAAGATTCAGTCTAGTGACTCAAACGATATGTATCTGGGGCTTGATCAGTGTGTTTCCTTCCACCCATTGAGTCCCAAATAACCCTCACATTCAAATTTTATGATCTCTCTAGAATTTACGGTTTCCTTGTTTTGGGTATTTAATGCAGTTCAGTTTCTCATTCATAATTAGCATTTAATTGCATGTTTTGCTAATAATTCCATGATTTAAATGGTGTTTCCATGAACCCACATTATGGAAGTATTTTGGTGATTTAGAATTAAGTAATTTCAGAATCCATGCTTTCAGATTATTTTTTATGATTTTAGATACTTTCACATAAAGTGTCTTCAATATTAATGCAAACTGTAAACTTAAATAATGATTCATGAGCTACCTAGTTTATCTTGTTATTAGTTTAAGTCACATTATTATTGTCTTTGGTTATTTTCATATTTCCATGGGAGTTTTACTTAGCATCGAGCAGAGTTAGGAATGAAGGCTAACTTTCAACTTTTACTTGGTTCTTTAGTTGCAATCCCTAAGTTCAAGAACTACATGTCACCATAGGATTTAAGAGGTCTTCCATTAGCTTAGGCTGGATCCCAAGTCCTTATAGACATTAGCTTTATGTGGATCCACATTAGCTCAGATCAACCTTTTTCATACCTTGATAAAGTATATTGGACCATTTTATTAGTAGTACCTCCCATAATTCAATCATTTTAGATAATTATATGGGCAACAATATTAACATATTTCATGGTATTTACTTGGTCAATGCATCACATATCTTTCATCCAACAAGTTCGATATTTATGTTTATCCTACAGATTCAGAATATTCAACATATTGAGTGTTTAATACACTTCACTTCCCACTAAAATTTTAATCTTTTATGGCAAATTCAAAAGATACTATCGATAAAATCATACCCAAAAAGTTAATAGATGTCAATATTTCTCTTTTAAATTGCAATCATTAATCATCATTATATCACCAGATTCAGCAGACATTTCGTTCAGATCCATGTCTCTAAGATCATTATCATCCTCACAAACGTCACTCAAGGATAATGTTGTTGAATATAAAATAGCATTCTTATCTTGAAATTCTCTACCACCAATTTCACTATTTAAAGTGACTTGCAGGTCCTTTCAAATTTCCTCTTCATCTCTTTTCGGCAATTTATGACGTCAGAGTGGACAAGTATTACTCTGATTCAACCAAGGGACAGTACAATCATTATGAAAAAAGTGCTTACAAGGTAATTGACTCGCTTTAGTGTCAATTTCAAAGTCGTCCATACAAATCAAATATTTTTTCGATGATTCATCGATTGTCATACTCGGAAGTGTGTCGAGAAATGATTTATGAGTCGGAAAACGGGCATGAGTTGAGTTATGTAATTCATATTGAGTTGAGTAAAACAACTCTTATGAAAGATCACCGAAATCACTCTCATCGATTTCTGTTTCACAATCGAAATAATTAAAAGTAACAAAATTGTTGGTGGAAAGGGTAAAATCATAAAAAGGTAAATTTTGAGAAATCGGCATATGATTGGCAATGGTGTAATAGGGAGGAAGTGGCGATGAAACAACGAGGGCAACGAAAGGAGGAGCTGACGCCAACAATGGGGGTTATATGAAAGGCATAGTTGAGTTTGTTGCATCGGTAAGAACAAATGTTAACAGCGGTGGAGAGGGTGGACTCTATCGACATGACAGACTTTTGGTGTCCTCTTGCTCGATTTTCTCGAGGCACTACTAACATTTTCTTATTTTATTTTGGCAAATGAGTTAAAAATGTCTATTTAAAATTTTTTGTTCACGAACATGTAGAATAAATGATCATTATTATAATTTTCTATAAAACTTATGTCAAAAATATAACAGTTAAGGTTAAAAATATTTTTAAAATTTTTTATATTTTATTTAATAATTTGTGAAATATATATTTGACTAGATTAAAATTTAAAGAAACTATTCTTTTTCATTAAAGGGCTTGCAAAACATATCTTTGACTAGATTACGGGTGTGTTTGGTATTAAGGAACATGTTTTTCATGGAAAATAATTTTCTAGAAAATATTTTATTGGAAAATAAGTTTGTTTTTAACTTATTTTCTCTTGGTTGGTAGTCTAGTGGAAAATATATTTTGGAAAATATTTTCTAGTGTATGATTGGTGAATGAAAAATATTTATTAGGAAGTATTCAAAAAAATAGTTTTTGACCTTAAAATCAACCCCCATAATCAATTCAGTACCTTCCCCGACACTCGATCCAAAACCTAACCCCTACTCCTGACATGAGAGCTGCTATTAAGCTGGAACTTGAACCTTACTATGACTTAAATACGGGTACGATCGCAAGACTCAATCAAAGACCTAACCCATATAGAGACCTTACATTAAAATTATTATATAATCTCAACACCCTAGCTTGATTTTGATCCGAGACCGAATCCCGACCGCAAGCCCAACCCAAGACCCAACCTGACTATCTACCCCAACATCCAACTTATGATCCAATTTTTGAAATGAATCTGACCATGACTCTCTATTCGACCATACATTAGACCCTCAACTTTGACCCAATACTTGAACCGACCCCGAACTTTAAACATGAATTGAGACCTTATAACCAAGCAAAACCTCGACCTCGACCCGAAAATCAAACCCGAGACCAAACCTAACCTCAAAATTTGAACCGACTCTGATCCGAGAACCAAACCCAACACCGACCCTAACCTCAACCTTGACCCTAACCGAAGAACCAACCTCGACTCCCTACCCAAATATAAAACTCAAGACGTAACTTTCGAAAAGGAAACTGACCCTGAGGCTTGATCCAACCCCATCACCCAACCTAAGATTTGACCCTTGACTCTGACCTGGGACATGAACTAGACTTGACCACAATCATGACACCCGACATGATACTCTATATACAAAACATCACCTCGACCCTGACTCTAAACTAGACACCAGAAATCAACCTCGACCCCAATCCAAGATTAAAATTGACATGAGACCCAACCATGATGCTAAACCTGAGACTCAACCATGATCCTAAACATGAGATGCTGCCTGAGACATTGATACCGAACTCGAGGATTGTCCTCTATCCAAACACCTGACTTGAGACCCACTTCCATAATTTACCTGATCTAGACCCGAGACCCAATATGAGACTTGACCCGAACCGATATCCGACCCTTATGGAGACCCAAGATAAAACTCTAACTTGAACCTTAACTTCAACCCAAGAGCCAAAACCTAACTCGAGAATCTTCTATGACCATACCTTGACCTCGACATTTAGCCCCGACCCTTTACCCTAATACGGATGTAAGACTCGACCTTCTCATGACACTTGACCTCGACACTCGATCTTGACGCTCAATAAAAAATTAAAATACTAATTTTAACTTGACACCTGACTTGACTTCATCCAAAACATAGTAGTTAGGTCTCGAATTAAGATTGACAATCGAGTCTTGAATTATTAATCAAAAGTCGGAACTAGTATTAGTATTGGAAACCGTACCCACTACTTAAGTTAGAAAAGTAGAGGTGTGAGGTTCAAAATGATTTTGAAAATGGTCTTCCTTACTTTTTTAAAGGAAAGACTTTTTCCTTAATTTTGAGAAAAAATAGTTTATTTGGAAAGCATTTTCAAAATATATAAGTCAACAAAAGATGAGACAATCGAAAAACATTTTCCTTAATACCAAATACACCTTACATCTTTGTCTATAAATTCTTGTAGGAGTGTTTTTACATATAATCTTCGTTCACCTAATATATATTACTACTATATAAGGGAATATAAATTTTAAATATAATTTTTACATTAATATTTTTTCAATCTTGAACTCTCTCGTTTCCATTATATTAATATCACTAGCCAAAACCATTTCTCATTAACTTTGTATAATTTCACTTACTGCAACCATTTCCCATTGGTACAATACCACCAGCCAGAACCATTTCTCATAGGCTTTATTACCACATGTCTCAGCACAACATACAAGAATAAATGCAAATATGCAATATTATGCCATAAAGAAGAAACAATAGACTCAAGCAACTCTAGTCTACAATAATTCTCTCAAAGCCTTTCATCAATTAACAATTTAGGATCAACATCAAGGCAATTCAACAAAACACAACTATCGACACATTTCCCTTTTATTGAATCCCCTTTTCGTTTATTAAGATCAAGCAAGTGGAGTAATTGAATTCATCACTTTATTCCCATTAATCCTTAACACATATTATGAAGGGAAATACAAGATTGTACGTCATTTACAAGGTTTAGAAGTTCATTAACCATAATTCAATCAAACGTTAATCCGAGACTTGCGATATCCTTCCAAACAATATCCAAATCCACACAACCTGATCAAAGAGTTAATCAAAATAAGATTCTATAAATAACAACATTCATATGATACAGTTTGAAAAATGGGTCAAATCAACCAAAAAATCCATTCTAAAAAGATGTTTGAATCCAAAAGTCTTTTCTTGAAAATGATACCCTAGACATATGGAAGTCATTGTGAAAACTATTTCGAAAAAGAGGTTAAAATAAGTTTAGAATCACTATTTAACTTAGAAATCAAGTTTTTTTGAAAAACCATTCACTTAATCAATCAAAATTCCAATTTATGATGTAATTAACCATGTATAATAATATGGAATTGATGTTTTAGGGTCACAAAGTCTTACCCAAATAATTCAACATGAAAAATCTCTTTAAAAGTACCCACCAGGGGTTTTCCAAAATAAAAATAGGGGGAAATGGGTGCAAAGCACTGAAATTTCAGGCAGAAACCCTCTCAATTATCACTTAAGCGAACCTACGATTACTACCAAATCATCAACAGTTCTACAAAAATTGGGCCTCTCACTTTTGCGAGCCACCTTTCGTTAACGTAAAAATTGCAAAACATAGAGAATTTTCGTGAATGCAAGGTTCAGGGGAACTTGACTCATCGAAAGTGACTAGATCAATACTAGAGTAATGTTCGTGAAAGTTAGATGATCTCTTGATAAAGCAAAGCACACCAGTATCTACAAACCAGACACATTCATTAAAAATACCCTCCAGATTTGTTTGGAACCCTAGACACAAACCAGATATTCTATTAGACTAAACTCAATGTTTAAGAATCAATGGAACAATTGAAAGATGAATTCAAGGTCACCTTGAACCTAAATTTGAGAAAATACCAAGGAACAAACATAACGTCTAAATGCTAAATTAATCTCATGAGCTTAGAAAGTTCATTCATGACCTACTCTAGACCAAAAACAATCTCCTAAATCCAATGAAACTAGAGAAATTCAATTCGAGCATCCAAACCTAAAATATTGAGCAAAGTCAACCCATAAGCTAATTTTAAAAATTTCCACTTAGGACCTCAATTCCACGAAAAGACTCCAAATTTGAAATAGACAACTCTCGTAGACCAATTTACACATTACGGGACTCATGAAATTGACAAAATTCCATTTTGACACTGATGAGTCCACAATTTTGAATTATTTAGAGTTATATTTTGATAGGTTTAGTGTACTCAAAAGGATTTCTTCTCAAAAACTCATAGAATAACTTGAGTTTCAGGTATTTAAACTTGGAGATAAAGGCATGGGCAAAATCAAGCAAAAAGGAACAAAGGCAGTTGAAATAATGAAGAAGTGAAGGACTGAAGATCGTTAAAACCGTTAGGCATGTCACCAAAAGGTCTCAACCTCGCCTTTTGTTCCAGTAAGTTGAGCCCTGAAGGAAGGGATCAAATTGGCGGTGAAGAGGAACAGTCGGCTTGTCACCAGCAGTTTGGCAAAGTAGTATTATTTCGCCCAATGATCTAAAACACAAAGATGTTGTAGGCTAACGAAAGACGGCGATAAATATACCAAAGAGAGGATTACCAAGTGGATCAGCAATCCCGAGTAACTTTTCTGAGTTGTCCTTTGCAGCATAATTTTTTGAAAACTATAAATACATGTTAATATTTTTAGCTTTGTATCAAATTTCATAATTTTAAACAATAATTTATAAGCTTAGTTTCTGATTTGAGTTTTGGGGAGCTCTTGGGGAACTTTCCTTTTGAACCTTGGGATTTTAAGATTCTCATCCTAAAGAATCAAAAGTGGGTGTTAAAAATTAATAATCCTAGACACAATTGAAGCTAAATAAATTATACCGAGTTGATGTTACTTCGATTTGGTCAATTTTCTTCCCTTTTTCTATCTCTAGCTAAAACCCCAATTCTTGGGGTGTGTTTTTAAATATGAGTTAAATATATTGTTGGATGTTGCTTATTGTTATTATATTCGTTTTTTAAATGTGATTTCACTTTGTAGTTGTGTTTGAACTAAATGAGGTTGTATGGCAAATACGATTCCACCTTATTGTTTTTGGATTGCTCGAGAGAGAGGTTATAAAACTAAGACTACTAAGTTGATAGCCGGTGGTTATTGGTTCGTCATGGCTTCATCTCTAGAGAGTGAATACTAGTCCCTTTCCCACACTTCCATATCGAGAGAGTGATTGGGCTACGACAGAGGTTGACTTAAAGGCTGCGACTCGGTGTTTGAGAGAAACCTAGTTTATTCAGGATAAGTTACTCTAGAGTGAATTAACCAAGGCCTTTTGTCCTCTGCATCTGCTTCAACAAAATACCATTCTTCAAATCTTTCCACGAGTTACCACGTTCTTAGACTAGGTACTACAAACAAGAAGCATTAGGTAGAAATGGGCTAGGTCTTAAAAGGTACAACCAACAACAATAAAAATTCAGTATTTTTTTATTGTAACCTCTTTTCCGAAGTCTGAAATCCTTAGCAATAGTACTTATCATTTCTTTCCCGTGTTTTACGTATAAAAGGTCTATTCTTTCCAAAGATTCTCCTCTTAAAACCAGCTTCATGGCAAGTTTCATAGATCACTAAATCAAAATTTCCATCTAGAAATTTACAGTAGATTCTATTGCCGTAGAAGGGTTCAATGTGGGTATATGTACATAACATTTATATCCTATAATTTAGCATTAGAGAGGACAACTAAATAACACTTCATTTCCCACTAAAATTTTTATCTTTATCGCAAAATCAGAACACATTATAGATAAAATCATACCCAAGATAATTATATACATGTCTATACATTTCTCTTTTGAACTTTAAGCATCATTCTTAATTATATCACCGTCTTCATCACGTATTGCATCCAGATCCCTTTCTCTAATTTCATCATCCTCACCAACTTTAGTCAAGGTTGATGTTGTTGGTACTGTGAAATTTACTCAAAATTCTCTACCACCAATTTCATCATCCAAAATAACTTATAGTTTATATTTATCTTCTTGCGACAATTTATACCGACAGAATGGACAAGTGTTATTCCGATTAAGCCAAGGTATAATACAATCATTATGAAAAAAAATGCTTACAAGGCAATTGACTAGCTTCCGTATCAATTCTAAATTCCTCCATAAAAATCGAATATTTTTTCGATGATTAATTTATTTTCACACTCGGAAGTGAGCTGATAAACGATTTAAGAGTTGGTGAACGAAATTGAGGTGAGTTAAGCAACTCAAACGAAAGATCTTCGGAATTACTCTAATAATATTTAGTATCAAAATAGGAATAATAAATAGTAACAAAATCATTAGTAGAAAGGGTATAATTGGTAAGAGTTAAATGTTGAGAAAAAGGTATAAAACTGGCAGTGGTGTAATTAGGGAGGAGGTGGCGATGAAAGCAGTGAGGGCAATGAAAGGAGGAGCTAACGCCGACGGTGGTGGTTATCTGAAAGGCATTGTTGCAGTTGTAGCACCGATAAGAACGATAGTTACCGGGAAAGCTGGCTTCAATCGTCGACATGATGGACCTTTGGTGTCGTCTTGCTTTGTTTTCTCGAGGCACACACTATAGTCTTAACTTTTTCTTTGTTTTATTTTTGGAGAAAAGTTGAGAATAGTGTGTATTTAAATTGTCTTGTGCATGAACCCGTGGAATTATAACATCATTATTATATTTTGACATCAAATTTTATTTTGTTTCATGTTATAAATATTTAAGTTAAGCAAAAAATATATTTATATCTAAATAATTTGATTTTTAGATATAAATTAATAAAGTTAAAGGCCAAAAATAGTTAGTGAAACAGACCTAGATGTTGACTAAATTAAATGGTTGTCTAGATATACTTCTAGGCATGTATGTCCATAAAATATTCACCCACCTACCATAGGTTCTGGCAATTTATTGACGTATTAGTTTATATATTATATTTTTAAGGGAAAACGGTCAAAAATATACTTAAACTATCTAAAAGGTGCTAGAATGTCCTCCGCTCTTAGTTTGCTAAGAAATGTCCTTACCGTCAATACTTTGACTCAAAAATATCTTTGCAGTCAGAACTTTGGTCCAGAAAAGCTCTTATAGTTACAGAATGGGTCAATACCTTTTTTCGAATAAATATTTTATTAAACACATCTTCTTCATATTTATCAATGAACACTATTCTTGTTTTGTTTCTTCTAAAATCATCTTAACAAATAAAAACGTAGATTTTTTTCCTTTTTAGGGTGTGTTTGGTATTTAGGAAAATGATTGCATGTAAATATTTACCTTAAAATGTTTTTCTAGAAAACAAACAGATTTTCACTTTTTTTCTCATAATTTGTTGTTGAGTAAAAAACATTTTATTCAAAAGATTTTTATGTTTTGTTAAGGAATTAAAAATATTTTTGAGAAATGCCTTTTATTTTACTACAGTAGAAACTTATTTTTGAAATTGAATGTTATGTAATAAAATATATTATGGTATAAAAATATATTTGTATCAAGATTATTCCATTTTTAGATATAAATTGTTGAAGTTAAGGTCAAAATTACATTTTAAATCTAAATTATCTCATTGATTAGTGAGACATCTGTAGATGTTGATTAGATCAAACCGGTGTCTCAATTAGTTTATAAGCGTATGTCCATAAAATTTACGTTCACCTAGCATAGGTTCTATTTTGAATTTCACTTTTTTTTTTCATTTTTCCTTGCAATTGATGATATATTAGTTCTTTTCATTTATTTTTAATTAATTTTTTTAATATTCTAAACTCTCCTTTTAAGTTGGAGAAAAACGATGTCAAGACTTAAACGAGATCACGACTAAGAAGGTGGAGAAGAAGATGATAAATGTCATGGTGGAATAAATATATTTACATGGTGATAGTTTTAACATTGAAACTTCATTTTTAACTTAATATTAATTTATTTAGATTTGTCATTGTAAAATTAGTTTTCTACATGGAGTGTAACGTTATATGATGTTTAAACAAAAGAGAGTGCACACATCATCATCAGAAATAAGTCGAGGGAAGTTTAACTAACTACTGAGTAACAATTCAAGTATCAAAATTATACACTCAATAATTCATATATGAAACTCAAAAAGTTAAGATTAGTTTTGACCCTTTTAATTCTAATTGTATAAATATTATTGTTATGTAATAAATTTTTATTTTTGTATTTGCTTTGGAAAAAAATAATGACTCTAAAAATGTTAGTAATCCTTATTTTGAGGACTGGAAAGTTTTCCTTATAAATAAAAAATAGTTTTGGTAATAAACCACAGAGAAAAATAATTAAGTCTTCTCTTTTTCTCTATTACATTTTTATATTATTATTTTATAATTTAATAACACATTACACACAAATGTCTAACCTTTTATTGGAGGTTAATGTACATTATTATCGTTATGAAGAATTAAAGTCCGATGATGTCACTCACAACTTACTAGAAATCAAGTGAGAGAGAAATTGAACACAAGAACATCCACAATATAGTCAATAAAAAAGTCGTGAAACACACCTAGATGTTGACTAAATTAAATGGTTATCTAATATGCTTCTAGGCATGTATGTCCATAAAATTTTCGCCCACCTACCATAGGTTCTAGCAATTTAATGACTTATTATTTTTTTATTATGTTTTAAGGAATAAAGGTCAAAAATTCCCTTAGATTATGTGAAAGGAACAAGAATGTACTTTGTTTTATATTTTGGCTAAGAAATGTCCTTACCGTCAATACTTTTGCTCAAAAATGTATTTGCAGTCAATACTTTGGTCCAGAAATGCTTTTATAGTTACAAAATGGGTCAGAATGCCTTTTTCGAATAAATATTTTTCTAAACACATCTTCTTCATATTAATCAATGAACACTATTCTTGTTTTCTTTTTTCAAAAATCACTTTAATAATAAAAGCGTAGAAAATATTTTTTTCTTCTTAGGGTGTGTTTGGTATTTTGAAATATGTTTGCATGAAAAATATTTACCTTGAAAATGTTTTTCTGGAAAACAAATAGATTTTTACTTTTTTTTCCTCATATTTGGTTGTTGAGTAAAAACCATTTTAAGCAAAAGATGTTTAGTGTTTCGCTAATGAATGAAAATTATTTTTTAGAAATGTCTTTTATTCTAATAGAGTAGAAACTTATTTTTGAAATTGAATGTTATGCAATAAAAAATATTATGGTATAAAAATTTGTATCAAAATTATTCCATTTTTAGATATAATTTGTTGAAGTTATAGTCAAAAATACATTTTATGTCTAAATTATCTCATTGATTAGTGAAACATATCTAGATGTTGATTAGATCAAACCGGTGTCTCAATAAGCCTCTAGGCCTATGTCCATAAAATTTACTTTCACCTACCATAGGTTCTATTTTGAATTACACTTTATTTTTTCATTTTTCCTTGCAACTGATGATATATTGATTCTTTTCATATATTTTTAATTAATTTTTTTAATATTCTGAACTCTCGCCTTTTAAGTCAGAGAGAATCGATGTGAAGACTGAGACGAGATCACGACTAAGAAGGTGGAGAAGAAGATGATGAATGTCATGGTGGAATAAATATATTTACATGGTGATAGTTTTAACCTTGAAACTTCATTTTTAACCTAATATTAATTTATTTAGATTGGTCATAGTAAAATTAGTTTTCTACAGGGAGTGTAACGTTATATAATGTTTAAACAAAAGATACTGCACGTATCGTCATCTTAAATAAGTCGAGGAAAGCTTAGCTAACTACTGAGTAAAAAATCAAGTATCAAAATTATACTCTCAATAAGTTCATATATGAAACTCAAAAAGTTAAGATTAGTTGAGACCCTTTTAACTCTAATTTTATAATTATTATTGTTATGTAATAAATTTCTATTTTTATATTTGCTTTGGAAAAAAATAATGACTCTAAAAATGTTAGTAATCCTTATTATGAAGACAAGGAAGTTTTCCTTATAAATAAAGAATTTTCTTTGTAATAAACCACATAGAAAAATAATTAAGTCTTTTCTTTTTCTCTATTATATTTTTGTATTATTATTTTATAATTTAATAACACATTAATCACAAGTGTCTATCCTTTTATTTGAGGTTACCGTACATTATTATTGTTTTGAAAAATTAAAGCGCGATGATGTCACTCACAAGTTACTAGAAATCAAGTGAGAAAGAAATTAAACACAAGAACATCCAAAATGTAGTCAATAAAATGTCGTGAAACACACCAAGATGTTGACTAAGTTTAATTGTTGTCTAAATATGCTTCTAGACATGTATGTCCATAAAAGTTTAGCCCACCTACCATAGGTTCTAGCAATTTAATGACGTATTAAATTTTTAATTATATTTTCAGGGATAAAAGGTCAAAAATTCCCTTAAATAATGTGAAAGGAACATGGATATCCTCCGTTTTATAGTTAGGGTAAGAAATGTCCTTACCGTCAATACTTTGGCTCAAAAATGTATTTGCAGTCAATACTTTGGTCCAGAAATGCTCTTATACTTACAAAATGGGTCAAAATGCATTTTTTCGAATAATATTTTTTTAAAATGCATCTTCTTCATAATTATCAAAGAACACTATTCATGTTTTCTCTCTTCTAAAATCACTTTAGCAATTTAAATGTTTGAAATATTTTTTCTTCTTAGTGTGTGTTTGGTATGAAGGAAAATGTTTTCCATGGAAAATATTTACTTGAAAATGTTTTTCTAGAAAACAAATAGATTTTTACTTATTTTTTTATATTTGGTTGTTCAGTAAAAATTATTTTCTAGAAAAGATTTTTAGTGTTTGTTTTATGAATAAAAATATATTTTTATTTTAAAAGATTAAAAAATAATTTTTGAAACTTGAAAATATTTTTGAATTTGAATTTGAAATTATTTTTCAAAAATAAACTTAAATTTTCTTTTGGGGGGTGGGGAGTAGGGGTCGAGGATAGGGGTGAAAAAAAATAAAATTTGAACTAGAAAATATATTTTAAAAACAATCTTAATTTTTTTTTTTGGTGGGGGGGGGGGAGGGGGTCGAGAGGTCTATGGTAGGGGTGGCCTCCCTCGTCGACATGACAGATTTTTAGTGTCCTCTTGCTCGGTTTTCTCGAGGAACACACTATAGTCTAAATTTTTCCTTATTTTATTTTTGGAAAAAAGCATAGAATAATGTCTATGTAAATAGTTTTGTTCATGAACCAGTGTGTATAATTTACATAAATCTCATAGTATAGAGAGTAAACTACATTTTATCCCTACTTTTGTTTCAAATTACAATAATTCCTTAAAATTTGTACTTTATATGTACATTATAGAGTATCTCGTAAATATTATAACATAAATCGGATACGTAATATGTATCTCGGATACATTTAAAACTAGCTCAGTCACATTATAACATAAACAAAATACATAATATATAGCTCGGATACATTAAATATAGGCTCGGATATAATAATATGTTGCTCTGATAAATTAAATACATTAGGAGAGAAATAAGAGATTTTACATATTATTAGAAATAAAAGGGGTTATTTGAAATAAGGGAGATGTAAGACGTGTATTTCAGTAATATTATCTTAAATGTAATGTTATAAAAAAAATATTTACATAAAAAATTATTCCATTTTTAGATATAAATTATTGAAGTTAAGTTCAAAATACATTTTATATTTAAATTATCTCATTGATCAGTGAAACACATCTAGATGTTCATTAGATCAAATCAGTGTCTCAATATGTTTCTAGGCCTATGTCCATAAAATTTACATTCACTTACCATGGGTTCTATTTGATGATACATTTATTTTTTCATATATTTTTTGTTAATTTTTTTAATATTCTAAACTCTCCCCTTTTATGTCGGATAAAATCGATGTCAAGACTGAGAAGAGATCACCACTGAGAAGGTGGAGAAGAAGATGATGAATGTCATGGTGGAAAAAATATATTTATATAGTGATAGTTTTAGCCTTGAAACTTCATTTTTTACTTAGTATTGATTTATTTAGATTTATCATGGTCAATTAGTTTTCTACATGGAGTGTAACATTATATAACGTTTAAACAAAAGAGAGGGCACACATCGTCATCAGAAATAAGTGAAGGAATGTTTATCTAACAACTGAGTGATAATTCAAGTATCAAAATTATACTCTCAACAGTTCATGTATGAAACTCATAAATTTAAGATAGTTTAGTTTTTACCATTTTAACTCAAAATATTATTATTATTATTATTATTATTGTTATGTAATAAATGTCTATTTTGTATTTACTTTGGAAAATATTAATGACTCTTAAAATATTAGTAATCCTTATTTTGAGGACAAGGAAGTTTTCCTTATAAATAAAGAATTTTCTCGGTAATAAACAACGGAGAAAAATAATTAAGTCTTCTCTTTTTTCTCTATTATATTTTTGTATTATTATTTTATAAATAAGTAACACATTATGCACAAATGTCTAACCTTTTATTGGAGTTTAATTTACATTATTATCGTTTTGAAAAATTAAAGTCCGATGATGTCACTCAAAACTTACTAGAAATCAAGTGAGAAAAAAATTGAACACAAGAACATCCACAATGTAGTTGATAAAAAGTCGTGAAAAACACCTAGATGTTGACTAAATTAAATGGTTGTCTATATATGCTTCTAGGCATGTATGTCCTTAAAATTTTTGACCACCTATAATAGGTTCTTGCAATTTAATGACGTATTAGTTTTATTATTATATTTTTTGAGGAAAAGAGGTCAAAAATTCGCGACATTATGTGAAAGGAACAACAATATCCTCCGTTTTATAGGTTGGCTAAAAAATGTTCTTACCGTCAATACATTTGCTCAAAAATGTATTTGCAGCCAATACTTTGATGCGGAAATGCTCTTATAGTTACAAAATGGTTCAAAATGCCTTTTTTGGAATAAATATTGTTTTAAACACATCTTCTTAATAATCAAAGATCACTATTCTTGTTTTCTTTGTTCTAAAATCAATTTAACAAATAAAAATGTTTGAAATATTTTTTTCTTCTTAGGGTGTGTTTGGTATGAAGGAAAATGTTTTCCATGGAAAATATTTACTTGAAAATGATTTTCTTGAAAACAAGTAGATTTTAACTTATTTTCACATATTTGGTTGTTGAGTAAAAATTATTTTCTGGAAAATATTTTTAGTGTTTGGTTTATGAATGAAAAACATCTTTTATTTTACAAGAGTAAAAGATAATTTGTGAAATCGAAAATATTTTTTAAAAACAAACTTAAACTAATTCTGGATGAGGGC
>NC_028637.1:27353631-27367426 GCF_001406875.1 Solanum pennellii | reverse complement strand
GGGGAAGGGGAGGGGAGTGGGGAGGGGGAGAGAGGTCTATGGTAAGGGTGTCCTTCCTCGTCGACATGATCGACTTTTAGTGTCCTCTTGCTCGATTTTCTCGAGGAACACACTATAGTATAAATTTTTCTTTATTCCTTTTTTTGGACAAAGTTAGAATAATGTCTATGTATTTTTTTTTTCATGAACCGGGGCCATATATCATCATTATTACAGTTTGTCATTAAATTTTGTATAGTTTACATAAATCCCACATTATAGAGAGTAAATTACATTTTATCCCTACTTTTTATTTCAAATTATAATAATTCCTTAAAATTTGTACCTTTTTAGTACATTATAGAGTATGTGGTAAACATTATACCATAAATCGGGTACATAATACATAACTCGGATACATTAAAAACTAGCTCAGAAGCATTATAACATCGGAAAAGGGCCTAAAATACCCTCAAAGTATTGGAAATGGTACAAAATTACCCTCCATCCACCTATTGGCTCCAAAATACCCTTCTCACTCACCTATTGGCTCCAAAATACCCTTGTCATCCACCTTTTGGTTCAAAATTGACCACTTATTTAACGGTTTAAATTTAAACTATTTAAATATTTTTTTAAATACGTGGCTCTAAACTATTTGTTATAATTTAAATTATTAGTATAATTTATAAATCGATCCACTACCCACCCATTACTAATTAATCTCCTCCAAATTAATAAACCCGTCACATTATTAATGCAACAACAGAAAAGCTATTACCAATTGAGTGTTTTTAAAAATTTGAGGTGAAAATATCGATAGAATTAAACTATCATACATTCAAGTTTCTAAATAAAAATTATCGATAAACTTAAAAGTCTGACTATGTTCATCTTAACTATCCTTACGTCTCAATTATGTGATGTTACTTCATAGGTAATTTTGTTTCAAAATAACATATTAAAGGTTTTAAAAAAAAATCATAAATAAATATAAAATTATATTTAAAAAAGGTGCATGAATTAATTCGGATGTATTACTTCTTTACCTTTAATCATAAATTTCTAATTCAATCTTGAAAGAGAATCCTATTGAAAGTGTCGTCCTAAATAAGCGGCTCAACCTAAATTTAATTGGGGTTTCGAGTTGGACTCGAATAATTTTAGATGTCATTTTTAAGAATCTATAATTTTATCGTGTTTTAGTAGTATTTATGGAGATTTTGATATTATAATTAGATTATTAATTGAGTGGAGTTTAGTTAGTAATGAGTGGATAGTAGGTTGATTTTTAAATTATATTAATAAATTAAATTATAACCAATAGTTGAATGCCAAGTATTTTAAAATATTTAAAGATTTTTAATTTTAAAAAAATTAAATAAGTGGTCAATTTTGAACCCAAAGGTAGATGACAAGGGTATTTTGGAGCCAATAAGTAGATGAGAAGCGCATTTTTGAGCCAATAGGTGGATGAGAAGGGCATTTTGGAGCCAATAGGTGGATGGAGGGCAATTTTGTACCATTTTCAATACTTCAAGGGTATTTTAGGCCCTTTTCCGTTATAACATAAACAAAAGGGATAATGCCCAAGTACCCCTTCAACCTATGCCCGAAATCGCCTAGACATACTTATACTATACTAAGGTCCTATTACCCCAAGAACTTATTTTGAAGTAATTTTCTACCCTTTTCAGCCTACGTGGTACTAGTTTAAAAAAAATTTCAACAATCATTGGACCCACAAGATAGTGCCATATTGGCTGAAAATGGGAAGAAAATTATTAATAAAATAAGTTCATGGGGGGGGGGGGTAATAGGACCTTTGTATAGTATAAGTGTGTCTCTATGATTTCGGGAATAGGTTGAGGGGGTAGTTGTGCATTATCCCTAAAAAATATATAATATATAGCTCGGATACATTAAATATTGGCATAGATACAATAATATGTTGCTTTGATACATTAAATATATTAGGAGAAAAATAAGAGATTTTAGAGATTATTAGAAATAAAAAGGGGATATTGGAAATAATGGAAACATATTACGTATATTTGAGTAATTTTATCTTAAATATTATGTTATAAAAAAATTATATTTGCATCAAAACTATTCCATTTTTAGATATAAATTATTGATGTTAAGTTCAAAATACATTTTACATTTAAATTATCTCATTGATCAGTGAAACACATCTTTATGTTGATTAGATCAAATCAGTATCACAATATGCTTCTAGGTGTATTTCTATAAAATTTACGTTCACCTACTATAGAATCTATTTGATGATACATTATTTTTTTCTTAGATTTTTAGTTAATTTTTTTAATATTCTAAACTCTCCCCTTTTATGTCAGAGAAAACCGATGTCAAGACTGAGATGAGATCACGACTAAGAAGGTGGAGAACAAGATGATGAATGTCATGGTGGAATAAATATATTTATATAGTGATAGTTTTAACCTTGAAACTTCATTTTTAGCATAATATTGATTTACTTAGATTTGTCATGATAAAATTAGTTTTCTACATGGAGTGCCACGTTGTATAATTTTTAATCAAAAGAGAGTGCACACATCGTCATAAGAAATAAGTCAGGGAATAATTAGCTAAATACTGAGTGATAATTCAAGTATCAAAATTATACTCTCAATAGTTCATATATTAAATTAAAAAACTTAAGATAGTTTAGTTTTGACCCTTTTAACTCTAAATATTATTATTATTATTATAAATATCTATTAATAGTGAGTCACTTTTAAACTATTATAAATCAACTTTAAGTAATTAGGTTAACAAATTATCTGTAGAAAGAAAGAAAAGAGGGGAAGAGGAGAATAACGACGTTGAATGAATGAATGTCACGTGTACTCCAGGTAATTTCCAGAATTTATGATAAATTTGGAATGTTTTACTGTTGTCATATATTAGTAAATTATTATTTTATAATGAAAATTTGAGGCGCTAGTTAATGTTGAAAAGTGCTGTTAGTTTATTAGATTTGAGGTTGGTGGAGGCAAAGGTTTAAATTAATAATTATCTAATGGTTACTTAAAACAAAACTAAGGTCCTTCAGATAAAAATTTAAGCTTCATAGTTGTATAGACATATAGTGAATATAGAAGCATTTACCGTGTTGTTGTGTTGGATGAATGGAACCAGAAGACAGTTAGTAATTTCGTTGGGTAGGATATTAATGCACTGATTAGGGGACAATTCTAGGGGTAATGATCGGTCAAACTGGGGTAACAACTAATCTAAGTTTGGTTTTGTTTTGTTATTGTGGATTTTATTAAAAAATTGGTTGAAACTTTCTTGGTCATTCACACGAGTTTTTGGTATTGTTGTATAACTCCTTACTGACCAACTATGAGTAATGATTAGCAGTTTACTTAATTATTACAATCATATATGTTCTGTAAGAGTGAATAGAGTTAGCACAAAAGTAAAAGTCGTGGATACTGTATGTAATTTTAGTATCTTGTGGGATTTAAATTTAATATATTGAGATAGGTAATTGAATATTAGGTGTATCAAATTAGTTGAATTATATTAAAAATTATGTCAAATGGAGGAATAAGATTTAACCTCAGGGCTATGCTAGACATATAGTAGCATGAGTATTTATATACTCGTTAATTTACAAATTATACATAAATATTTGATAGATTGGAAAGGTTCGGAAGCATTGGGGAAAGGAAAAACTTGGAGAAGTAGTTTCCTTGACTTTGGTTCTTCGATGGAGGTATGTTATGGTTTATGCTATTTAATAGTTAACTCTTAATAGTAATTGATATGCAATGAATAATATTGTGAAGTTTTATATGTAATTGATTGTGTGATTGTGTGGCTTGATTGTACGTTTTGTGATTGGTCTGAAATCCTGAGACAGTGAAATTTATATTCTTGAACCCTCTTTATCGAAGTGATGCCTTGAATAAAGAAGGCTCGAAGAAATATTATTAACGAATGAAAAGGTGGTGATATTTAATGATAAATTAATGATATTATTGGATCGAAGTGTCACGTTCCGATAAAATATTCTTGGATCAGAGTGTCACGTTCCGACACGGTATTCTTGGATCGGAGTGTCACGTTCTGACATGTTAATGTTAAAAGAAAGCATGTTGCATTATGGAAGGTACTCAATCTCAAAGAACTCAACTCCCAAAATGGTTTGGTTTGGGGGCATGAGTCCTCTTATGTGATCTTTATATCGTTGACTTATTACGTACTTACTTTAACGTTGTTGACACTTGTTCATGTTGTTTGTTGGTTGCTACCAGCTAGGTGTCATAGTTGATTTCATACACTTGGTCATGACATGATGTCCTATGTTTCCGGACACATACCATTTTATTCTTTTGTTTCGGTGTGTTTGATATTTTTAGACTTAAAAATTGGAGATTAGATGTCCTTTTTGTAATGACTTTCAATTTTCGGGAAACGATATTACTTAGATTTTGAGCTTCCTCATTAATCTGGTATAATATAATTTAAGGTTGAATTCATTGGTTCGCGCACCTAGGTAGTTAAGTCTGGGTGCCACTGACGACTCGATTTGGGTCGTGACAATGACCCAAAGATGTTTAACCTTTTATTGGAGTTTAATATACATTATTATCGTTTTGAAAAATTAAAGTCCGATGATGTCACTCACAACTTTCTAGAAATCAAGTGAGAAAAAAAGAATAGAACTCTGATCCTCTGTGGAGGAGAATAATCTAACCGCATGTAATTAAGATATGCTTTAAAACTTTTAGGGCTTGTTTGGAAGGACATCCTGATAATTTATTTCTTTATAATTGGGTGTAGTTACACTGTTTGTCCAGTTAAGTTTGACTTACTTGATCAACATATAATTTGTGTAATTGGCAAGGGGTAATTATACTCTACAATTCACATGTAAAGACTGTGAATTGCTGGTAATTACATGGTGTGATTACTAGATCATTCTTTCTTTTTTAAATCTTTTAACTTCAATTATTTTCAAAGTTTATTTTTTTATTTTATGTTATTATCTTTCATTTTCTTCTTATTCTCAACCTTATTTAAGTGATTCTATGCAATTCTTTTCATATCATCTATTCTTTATGTCATGCTTATTTTCTCGTTAACATAATTTTATTAGTATTCTTACTTTAAAATTAAAATATAATATATTATTTTTAAGTCAGATTACAGATTTACGATTTTATTTTTTAATAAAAAAATCATGTGTATGTATGCTATGTGGAAATTTGCTATAAGAGTATTATGCTAAATTTTGGTTTGAATTTATAACTTATGTTATATTTTCACTTTTATTTGTTTTAGTTATATTGAATTCATAGAGCACTTAATTTTTTAATTAGACTTGATAATTATCTTTTTTTTTCAAATATTTAATAATTTATGACATTTTATTTGTATAGTAATATTTTTATTACAATGTTCGTAGAAACTTCATACTTTTGGTATTTATGATCAATTCAATTAAAATATATTAATTCGAAAAGATATAAATCAATTATTTTTTTATAATACTAGTTAAAGAATAAATGTTTATGAATTAATATATTTTCGTAAAAGAATATATATCTTAAATATTTAATTTAATGTCATTTTTAAAGTTTATTATTTGTGTAGTATAAATTTTAAATAACTAATTTTTATTTGTAAAATTCAATAAAATTTTATGATTGCAATTGTGCATCCAAATAGAATAGTTGTAATTAGACTGTGAC
Source organism: Solanum pennellii (assembly GCF_001406875.1). Taxonomy (NCBI): domain Eukaryota; kingdom Viridiplantae; phylum Streptophyta; class Magnoliopsida; order Solanales; family Solanaceae; genus Solanum; species Solanum pennellii. The sequence goes on along the minus strand of NC_028637.1, from coordinate 27,361,721 downwards.
ATTACATAAGACGTGCATAGTTACAGTGTAATAACACTGTGACAATCAAATATGTGAAAGTAGTTACTACCTTAGTAATTATGTCAATTTCAATTACCGGGTTACTTTTCGAACAAACCCTTAATGATGTTTGGTTTAAGAAAATTTTGCTACGCAAACCTTTTGCTCATTAGTATTGATTTTGAAAATTGTCTTTCTTACTTATTTTAAGGGAAGTAATTTTTCTTAATTTTGAGAAAAAATAGTTGATTTGGAAAACATTTTCAAAATAGATAAGTCAACCAATGATGAGAAAATTGAAAAACATTTTCCTTAATACCAAACACACCTTACATTGTTGTCTATAAATTCTTGTAGGAGCGTTTTTCCATATAATCTTCATACACCTAACATAGAGTGGCGAGGCCACATTAACATTAAGGGGGTTCATCTTACACGGAAAATTATATTATATTTACATGGTTAAAATATTTTTCTATACGTATAGTAGATGTCGAACCCCCTTCGACTACTTCAACATCTATTTCTTCAGATTTTGAACCTCCTTATCGAAAACTCTGGCTCCGCCACTACTAACATATATTAAGACTATATAACTGCATATTAATTTTTAAAATATATTTTTACTTTAATATTTTTTGAATCTTGAGCTCTCTTATTTCCGTTAGATTAATATCACTAGCCAAAATCATTTCTCATTAGCTTTGTATAATGTCACTTACTGCAACGATTTCCCATCGACAGAATATCACCAGTCGAAACCATATCTCAATTGATTTATTACGACATGTCTCACCACAACCTACAAGAATCAATGCAAATAGGCTATTTTATACCATGTGGAAAAGATAATAGACTCAAGCAGTTTTAGTATACAATAATTCTATCAAAGCATTTCATCAATTAACAATTTAGGATCAACATCAAGGCAATTCACCAAAACACAACTATCAACACATTGCTCTATTATTGAATCCCCTTTTCGTTTATTAAGATCAAGCAAGTGGAGTACTTGAATTCATCACTTTATTCCCATTAACCTGAGCACAAATTAAGAAGGGAAATACAAGATAATACGTCATTTACAAGGTTTAGAAGTTCACTTACCATACTTCAATCAAGCGTTAATCCGAGACTTGCAATTTATCTTTCTAAACAATGTCCAAATCAACGCAACCTGATCAAAGAGTTAATCAAAATAAGATTCTATAAATAACAATATCCATATGATACAGTTTGAAAAATGGGTCAAATCAACCAAAAAACCCATTCTTAAAAGAAGTTTGAATCCAAAAGTCTTTTCTTCAAAATGATATCCAAGCCATATTGATGTCATTCGTGAAAACTATTTCTGAAAAGAGGTAAAAATAAGTTTAGAATCACTATTTTAACCTAGAGCTCATGGTTTTTGAAAAACCTTTCACTTTGTTAATCAAAAAATACCAATTTTTGATGTTATTAACCATGTATGATAATAGGGAATTGATGTTTAGGGTCACAAAGAATACCCAAATGATTCAACATGAAAAATCTCTTCAAAAGTACCCATCGGAGGTTTTCCAAACTAAAAATAGGGGTAAATGGGTCCAAAACACCGAAATTTCAGGCCGAAATCCTGTCAATTATCACTTAAGCAAACCTACGGTCACTAACACAATCATCACGAGTTCCTACCAAAATTGGGCCTTCCACTTTTGCGAGCCACCTTTCATTAACGTAAAAATTGCAAAAGTGAGTGGATTTTCGTGAACGCAAGGTTCTGGGGAACTTTACTCCTCTCAAACATGATTAGATCAATACTAAAGTAATGCTCGTGAAAGTGAGATGCTCTTTTTCTAAAGCAAAACACACCAGTATCTGCAAACCAACCAACTCTCATTTATTGAAAATACCCTCAAGATTTGTTCGGAACCCCTAGACACAAACTAGATATTTAACTTGACTAAACTCGATTTTTCAGAATCAATGGAACCATTGAAAAATGAATTCAAGGTCACCTTGACCCTAAATTTGAAAAAAACCCAATGAACAAACATAACGTCTAAATGCTAAATTAAGCTCATGAGCTTAGAAAGTTCATCCATGACCTACCCTAGGCCAAAAACAATCTCGTAAATCCAATGAAACTAGAGAAATTCGATTCGAGCATCCAAACCTGAAATGTTGAGCAAAGTCGACCCACAAGCTAAAATTTTACAAATTTCCACTTAGAACCTCAATTCCTTGAAAAGACTCCAAACTTGAAATAGAGAACCCTTCTAGACCAATTTACACATTACATGATTGATGATATTAACAAAAATTCCATTTTGAGACTGTTGAGTCCACAATTTGGAATTATTTAGGGTTATATTTTGTTAGGTTTAGTGTAATCAAATGCATTTCTTCCCGAAAACTAATAGAATAACTTGAGTTTCAGGTATTTAGACTAGGAGACAAAGGCATGGGCAAAATCAAGCAAAAAGGAACAAAGGTTGTTGAAAGAATGAAGAAGTGAAGGACTGAGGATCTCTAAACTCGTTCGGTATGTTGCCAACGTCTCATCCTCGCCTTTTGTTCTAGTGAGCTCAGCCTTGAAGGAAGGGATCAAATTGGCGGTGAAGAGGAGCATTCAGCATGTCACCAAGCAGTTTGGAAAAGTAGTATTATGGCGCCCAATGATCCAAGTTGCAAAGATGTTGTAGGCTAACGCAAGACGGCGTTAAATATACCAAAGAGATGATCACCGAGTGGATCGGCAACCCCGAGTAACTACTCCTGATGGTATTTTGCAGCATATTTTTTTGAAAACTTTAAGTACATGTTAATATTTTTAGCTTGGTATCAAATTTCATAGTTTTAAACAATAACATTTAAACTTAGCTTCTAATTTGTGTTTTGGAGAGCTCTTGGGAAACTTTTCTGTTCAACCTTGGAGATTTTAAGATTCTCTTCTTGAAGAAAACAAAAGTGGGTGTTGGAAATTCTTTATCCTAGACTCAATTGAAGTAAAAATAAATCATACCCAGTTAATGTTACTTTGATTTGGTACCATTTTCTTCCGTTTTTCAATGTCTAGCTAAAATCCCAATTCTTGGGGTGTGATTTTGTGAATATGAGTTAAATCTATTGTTGGGTGTTGCCTATTGTTATGATATTCGCTGTTTAAATGTGATTTCACTTTTTAGTTGTGTTTGAACTAAATGAGGTTGTAGTTGCAAATACAATTTCACCTTATTGTTTTTCGATTGCGAGAGAGAGAGGTTTAAAAACTAAGACTACCAAGTTGATAGCCGGTGGTTATTGGTTCGTCAGGGCTTTGGCTCTAAATAGTGAATCCTAGTCCATTTCCCACACTTTCAGATCGAGAGAGTGATTGGGCTAAGGCAGAGGTTGTGCTTAAAGGCTACAAGTCGGTGTTTGAGTGAAACCTAGTTGATTCAGGGTAAGTTGCTCGAGAGAATTAACCTAGGCCTTCTGGCCCCTGCATCTGGTTCAGCAGAATACCATTCTTCAAAGCTTTCCACGAGTTACCACATTCTTAGACTAGGTACTGCAAACAAGAAGCATTAGGTAGAAATATGTCAGTTCTTAAAAGGTACAACAAACAACAATAACCATTCAATATTTATTTCTTGTAACCTCTTTTCCAAAGTGTAAAATCCTTAGAAATAGTACTTATCATTTCTTTCCCCTGTTTTACGTATAAAAGGTCAATTATTTCGAAAGACTCTCCTCTTAAAACTAGCTTCATGGCAAGTTTCATAGATAATCAAATCAAAATTTCCATATAGAAATTGATAGTTGATTCTATTGTCATAGAAGGGTTCAATGTGAGTGTATGTACATAACATATGTATCCCATATTTCAGCATTAGAGAGGACAGCTAAATAACACTTAATTTCCAACTTAAATTTTGATCTTTTTCGCATAATTAGAACACATTATAGATAAAATCATACCCAAGATAGTTATATAAATGTCTATATATTTCTCTTTTGAACTTCAAGAATCAAGAATCATTATATCACCGTCTTCGTCACGCATTGCCTCCATATCCCTTTTTCTATGATCATCATCCTCACCAACTTTAGTCAAAGTTGATGCTGTCGATGCTGTGAATTTTTCTCGAAATTCTCTACCACCAATTTCACCATCAAAAATCACTTCTAGTTCATCTTTTTCTTCTTGTGGCAATTTGTACCTACAGAGTGGACAAGTATTACTCCGATTAAGCCAAGGGATAGTATAATCATTATGAAAAAGAATGCTTACAAGGCAATTGACTTGCTTCCGTATCAATTCAAAATTCCCCCATACAAATAAACATTTTTTCAATGATTCAATGATTTTCACACTCGAAAGTGAGTTGATAAATGATTTAAGAGTCGGTGAACGGAATTAAGGTTAGTTAAACAACTCAAATGAATGATCGACGTAATCACTCTCATCAGATTAAGTATAGGAATAAGAATAATTAAAAGTAACAGAATCATTGGTGGAAAGGGCATAATTGGTAATTAAGAGTTAAATGTTGAGAAAAAGGTATAAAACTATAAATGGTGTAATTAGGGAGGAGCTGGCGATGAAAGCAGAGAGGGCAACGAAAAGGGGCACTAACGCCAGCGGTGGTGGTTAAGTGAAAGGCATCGTTGCAGTATTAGCACCGGTAAGAACGGCGACAACCGGGAAGGCTGGCCTTCGTTGTCGACATGACAGACCTTTGGTGTCGACTTTCTCGGGTTTCTCGAGGCACACACTATAGTCTTAACTTGTTATTTGTTTTATTATTGGAGAAAAGTTGACAATAGTGTCTATTTAAATTGTTTTGTGCATGAACCTGTGGAATTATAGCATCATTTTTATATTTTGACATCAAATTTTATTTTGTTTTGTGTTATAATTATTAATTTAAGGCCAAAATATATTTATATATAAATTATTCCAATTTTAGATATAAATTAATAAAGTTAAAGGCCAAAAATAGTTAGTGGAACACACCTAGATGTTGACTAAATTAAATGGTTGTCTTGATATGCTTCTAGGCATGTATGTCCATAACATATTCGAGCAACTACCATAGGTTCTAGCAATTTATTGGACGTATTAGTTTATTTATTATATTTTTAAGGGAAAAAAGTCAAAAATATCCTTTAACTATGTGAAAGGAGCTAGAATGTACTCCATTTATACTTCGGCTAAGAAATGTCCTTACTGTCAATATTTGGCTCAAAAATATCTTTGCAGTCAAAACTTTGGTCCAGAAATGCTCTTATAGTTACAAAATGGGTCAAAATGCCTTTTTTCGAATAAATATTTTTTTTAAACACATCTTTTTCATAATTAACAATGAAGACTATTCTTGTTTTCTTTCTTCTAAAATCAATTTAACAAATAAAAACGTAGAATTTTTTCTTCTTCTTAGGATGTGTTTGGTATGAAGGAAAATGTTTTGCATGAAAAATATTTTTTTTCTGGAAAACAAATAGATTTTTACTTATTTTCTCATATTTGGTTGCTGAGTGAAAAATTTTTTGGCAAAAGATTTTTAGTGTTTGGTTAATGAATGAAAAATATTTTTGAGAAATGTCTTTTATTTTACTAAAATAGAAACTTAATTTTGAAATTGAATGTTATGGTATAAAAATATATTTGTACAATTTTTTTCCCATTTTTTAGATAAATTGTTGAAGTAAAGGTCAAAAATACATTTTATATCTAAATCATCTCATTGATTAGTGAAACAGATCTAGATGTTGATTAGATTAAACCGCTGTCTCAATTTGCTTCTAGGCTTATGTCCATAAAATTTACGTTCACCTACCATAGGTTCTATTTTGAATTCAACTTTTTTTCATTTTTCCTTGCAATTGATGATATATTAATTCTTTTCATTTATTTTTAATTAATTTTTTTAATATTCTATACTCTTCCCTTTTAAGTCGGAAAAATTCGATGTCAGGACTAAGCCGAAATCACGACTAAGAAGGTGGAGAAGAAGATGATGAATGTCATGATGGAATAAATATATTTACATGGTGATAGTTTTAACCTCGAAACTTTTTAACTTAATATTAATTTATTTAGAATTGTCATAATAAAATTAGTTTTCCACATGTAGCGAAACGTTATATATAGTTTAAACAAAAGAGAGTGCACACATCGTTATCAAAAATAAGTAAAGGAAAGTTTAGCTAACTACTGAGTAATAATTCAAGTATCAAAATTATACTCTAAATAGTTCATATATGAAACTCAAAAAGTTATGATAGTTTAGTTTTGACTCTTTTAACTGTAAATATTACTATTATTATTATTATGTAATAAATATCTATTGTTGTATTTGCTTTGGAAAAAATAGATGACTCTAAAAATGTTAGTAATCCTTATTTGAGGACAAGTAAGTTTTCCTTATAAATGAAGAATTTTATTGGTAATAAACTACGGAGAAATATAATTATGTCTTCTCTTTTTCATTATTATATTTTTGTATTATTATTTGATAATTTAATAACACATTACACACAAATGTCTAACCTTTTATTGGAGTTTAATGTACATTATTATCGCTTTGAAAAATTGAAGTCCGATGATGTCACTCACAACTTACTAGAAATCAATTGAGTAAGAAAAAATAGAACTCCGATCCTCTATGGAGGAGAATAGTTTAACTGTATGGAATTAAGATATGCTTTATAACTTGTATAGATTCTTTGGAAGGACATCTTGATAATTGAATTTGATATAATTGGGTGTAGCTACATTGTCTGTCTAGTTTAGTTTCACATATAATTATTTCATCATCATGTAATTGGTGTAATTGACAAGGGGTAACTATACTCTACAATTCACATGTAGAGATTGTAAATTTCTAGTAATTACACGGTATGATTATCAGATGATTACTTTTTTTTTATTCTTTTAACTTCTACTAGGTAAATTATCCATGCTTCGTATGAGATTGAAATATTTTATTAGGCTTACATATGATCATTCACTAATACTTGTATTTTGATACGTAATTGGAAAAAATATTTTATCTTAATGCAAGGTGTTTCTCCAAAATCTTTAAGTGCTATATTTTTTGTAAAATTTTATTTTTGTTATACAAAAATTATGAGTCATAGACAGATTTTAAGTATAAGAAAGAAGTCTAAGAAAATCTCCGTGGAAATAGTTGGTAAGATTTTAAATTTTAAATTCTAAGAAGGCATAAAGAACAATATTAAAAGTTAAAAAATAGACCAAAAAACGTTGAACAACAACATTCCCAAGTAATGTGGAACACCACATTCACACAAGAACATAACTAACTAAATTCAAATGAACGGTCTTGGACTCCTTTTTTATGACCTCAATCAATATCTTTTTTATTATTGTACGACAGATAAAGTATATGCTAAAAATGAATCTAAAACTGTTATTATCATAAATGTATTTTGTCATTGTCCCAAAATAGTCATTACTATTTTTAAGGTTTCTGTCACGATCCAAAACGAGCCGCGAGTGGCACCCACACTTATCTTACTAGGTGAGCGAACCAACAATCTAAACCCCAACGTTTACCAGTATATAAATTGTGAATAGTAAATAAAATGCGGAAGATCCAAAACTCATTAACGAAATCAATTAAATAAACTTCTAAAGTATAATACTTATCATCCCCAAAATCTGGAAGTCATCACATCAAGAACATCTATCCTCAAATTACTATGTCTAAGAGTATTTAAGAACTAAAATAAGTAGAAAGATGGTCCATGTCAGAACTTCAAAGACATCAAGACGTGGAGAAGAGAATCCAGCCCGAGCTAGGAATAATAGCTCACCCTGAAATCTGACGTGCTGAAGACTGACTAGAGTTGAGGACGAGTTGAAGTCGATGGTGCACTTGCTGCACTCCACAAAACAACAAGAAGAAAATAAAAGTAGGGGTCAGTACAAGGAACACGTACTGAGTAGGTATCATCGGCCAACTCAAAATAGAAAGCAATATATACTGAATAATAATATAAAATCAACCACAATACTTAACAGGTGACAATCAACAAGTACAAGAACCATTGGCAGCAACACCAAGCACACCTATGAGGACTCAAGCCTCCACACCATA
>NC_028637.1:27325283-27346235 GCF_001406875.1 Solanum pennellii | reverse complement strand
CTCGTCCTCAACTCTAGCCAGTCTTCAGCACGTCAGATTTCAGGGTGAGCTATTATTCCTAGCTCGGGCTGGATTCTCTTCTTCACGTCTTGATGTCTTTGAAGTTCGGACATGGACCATCTTTCTACTTATTTTAGTTCTTAAATACTCTTAGACTTAGTAATTTGAGGATAGATGTTCTTGATGTGATGACTTCCAGATTTTGGGGATGATAAGTATTAGACATTAGAAGTTTATTTAATTGATTTCGTTAATGAGTTTTGGATCTTCCGCATTTTATTTACTATTCACAATTTATATACTGGTAAACGTTGGGGTTTAGATTGTTGATTCGCTCACCTAGTAAGATAAGTGTGGGTGCCACTCGCGGCTCGTTTTGGGTCGTGAATATTACCAGCCCCAACTTATTTAGATTAAAACGTAGTTATTGTTATAGTTATAGTATGCAATTGCATTATTAATGCAATTATCAACCAAGCAGTATGTGACATCTGAATGTTCACAACGGGATATACTAAACAAAAATTTTGACACATAACATATTAAATCTCACAACATAATTTTGTGGGCACTTGAACATGCAAATATCAAAAAGTACTATCAAAGACGACCTTACTTTCCGAACAATCAAGAAGAATAACGCATGTGCTTAATATAATTTTCAAATAGATAGTCTTTCGGGTTGTATCTAAGTTTACAATTCACAAATTTAACTGAAAGAAGTTAGAAAGAGTTATTACTTCTTTATCAACATTTATCAAAAGAATGAGTTATCAATATAACAAAAATGATCTTTAATGATAATTAGTAGATTAATTCTCGTCAAATATGTATTTTCATAGGCTAATAGTACACTATATAATGTCCCTAATGTTCATAACAACATTGAAATCAATGGCAACTAATTAATGTCAGTAAAGGTTGTACCATTCTTTATGTGCATATTTATTATCGATAAAAAATATTTTTGTTATAGTTTATTTTGGACATTTGTTAGTATCACAAAAATTTGATCTCTTATTATGCTGAATATAGAAGGGAAGAAAAAGTATGACAAATTAGTTAATATGCAATAAAAGATGTAGACTAATTATCTCGATACAAATATTCTAGAAATAGTGCAATTGCATAAAAAAAAATTGTACCTAAGAAAAAACAATCAAAATAATATACTAATAGTGACAGGCAAGAGAGCAATCATTTTGGTTCTTTTAACAAACTTCATCATTGCTTCTTATTAGTAATCAAAGATTTCTTTTTGTGTGCTATCAAATATAGCATAACTCACAAATAATTTTCTCAAAAGTATATGAAGGCACCACATAAAAAGAGATAAAAGAGAAGATAAATTTTCAATCTTCTTCACTGGAATTCTTAAGATAATTCAAAAAAAGTTAGCGAAATAGCAAAAAGAAGCTACAATAGATACATGAATCACTATGATTTATCATAAAAAATTAAGCTTCATGAAATAGGAGGAAGAAAACTTTGAGATATGAAATACACTTTATAAGAAGCATAATTAATGTATTTTAATTTGAAAAAACATACAAATAAAAATGACAAAAAAAAGAGATATGTTTACTAAAGAACCAAATGTAATGAATTCAACCATCAACCGTTTCAGCAGTGTTATGAGTTGTGCACTAAAAGCTCCAAGAATAGTAATGTCGTATTGCAATTGAAATCAGTTTGCTTTATTTATATGAAGAAGCCTGTAGAAAGGGACAAAAGAAAAGATCAATTCCCAAACATCCTTGCTGACACTTTAACATAGTTTAAAAAGGTCACCAAAATAAGAAAAAGAAATTACCATAGTTAGATGAATCACTATGACTAATAATAAAGATTAAGCTCCATGAAAACTTCCAAGAATGATCAAACTTCATAAAAACTCTATTAATGTATTTGAATTTAACTACCCTATAGTGGGGAAAAGACCTACAAAATTATAGTGGTAACAAATTCCTCCATTTATAGACAACATATGATAGTGTGAACAAATATTTATTGTGCCTTATCTTAAAGGTCACAACTCTTTGAAAAAGTTACAATCCTTCAGAAAGGTCACAACCTTTCATAAAAGTTATAATTTTTCATAAAAGCCGCAACTCTTCATAAAATCACAACTTTTCAAAAAATTCACAACTTTTCATAAAAGTCACAACTTTTCATGAAATGGAAGGCTAGTTTTGGAAATAAATATATTCAAAAGGGAATTCTGATATCTTGTGGCGCCACATAGGTGGACCTAAGGTTCTCTTTTATATAAATATATTATTATATTAAGTTATTTTTTTATTAATATTTTAAAAGTTTATTTTTAATTTTGTATTATTATATTTTATTTTCTTCTTAATCTCAACCTTATTTAAGTGATTCTATGAAGTTTTTTCATATCATCTATTTCTTTATCTCACGAACATAATTTTATTACTATTCAAACTTTTAAATTAAAATATAATTTATTGTTAAGTCATATTACATATTTACTATTTCATTTTTAAAAAAATCATGTTTATGTATGCTACGTTAAAATCTTCTATAAGAGTAGGATGCTAATTTTTTGTTTTGAATTTATAACTTATGTTGTATTTTTAGTTTTATTTGTTTTAGTAATATTGAATTCACATAGCACTTAATTTTTTAATTAGACTTGATAATTATCTTTTTTCCAAACAATTAATGATTTATGACATTTTATTTGCATATTAATGTTTTTATCAAACATGAATTTACGATGTTCGTAGAAACTTCGTACTTTTGGTATTTATGTTCAATTAAATTGAAATATATTAATTCAAAAAGATATAAATCAATATTTTTATAATATTAGTTAAAGAATATATGTTTATTAATTAATATATTTTCATAAAAGAATATGTATCTTAAATATTTAATTTTATGTCATTTTTAAAGTTTCTTATTTGTGTAGTATAAATTTTAAATAACTAATTTTTATTTTTAAAATTCAGTATAATTTTATGATTGCAATTGTGCATCCAAATAGAACATTTGTAATTACACTGTGACATTAAACAAGACATGCACAGTTACAATGTAATAACAATGTGACAATCAAACATTATAAAGTAGTACCTACCCTAGTAATTATGCCAATTCCAATTACCAGGTGACTTTTGGAACAAACCCTTAATGATGTTTGGGTTAAGAAGATTTTCCTACACAAACCTTTTGCTCATTAGTATTCATTTTGAAAATTGTCTTCCTTATTTAAAGGGAAGTCATTTTCCGTAATTTTGAGAAAAAATAGTTGATTTGAAAAACATTTACAAAATATTTAAGTCAACCAATGATGAGGAAATTGAAAAACATTTTCCTTAATACCAAGCACGCCTTACATGTTTGTCTATAAATTCTTGTAGGAGCATTTTTCCATATAATCTTCGTCCAGCATAACATATATTACGACTATATAGTAGCATATTATTTTTTTAATATATTTTTACTTTAAAATTATTTGAATATTGAACTCTCTCGTTTCCATTAGATTATTATCACTAGTCAAAACCATTTTTAATTAGCTTTGTATAATATCACTTACTACAACCATTTCTCATCGGCACAATATAACTAGCTGGAACCATTTATCATTAGCTTTATTACCACATGTCTCATCACAACGTACAAGAATCAATGCAAATAAGTTATTTTATAGCATGTGGAAGAGACAATAGACTCAAGCTACTCTAGTCTACAATAATTCTATCAAAGCATTTCATCAATTAACAATTTACGATCAACATCAAGGAAATTCACCAAAACACAACTATTAACACATTGCCCTTTTATTGAATCCCCTTTTCGTTTATTAAGATCAAGCAAGTGGAGTAATTGAATTCATCACTTTATTCCCATTACTCCTGAACATACATTATGAAGGGAAATACAAGATTATACGTAGTTTACAATGTTTAGAATTTTACTTACCGTAATTCAATCAAACGTTAATCCGAACGTGATTTATCGTTCCAAACAATGTCCAAGGTCACACAACCTGATCAAAGAGTTAATCACAATAAGATTCTATAAATAATAACATTCATATGATACATTTTAAAAATGTGTCAAGTCAACCTAAAAATCCATTTTAAAAAGAAATTTGAATCCAAAAGTATTTTCTTCAAAATGATACCCAAGACATATAGAAGTCATTCGTGAAAAGTATTTCGGAAAGAGGTTAAAATAAGTATGATAATAGGGAATTGATGTTTTAGGGTCACAAAGACTTACCCAAATTATTCAACATGAAAAATATCTTCAAAATTACCCACCGGGGGGTTTTCCAAACTAAAAATAGGGGGAAATGGGTGCAAAACTCTGAAATTTCAGTCCGAAACCCTCTCAATTATCACTTAAGCGAACCTACGGTCACTAACAAAATCATCACGAGTTCCTACTAAAATTGGGCCTCTCACTTTTGCGAGCCACCTTTCATTAACGTAAAAGTTGCAAAAGTGAGTGGATTTTCGTGAATGCAAGGTTCAGGGGAACTTGACTCCTCTTGAACTTGACAAGATTAATATTAAAGCAATGCTCGTTAGAGTGAGATGCTCTTTTTCTAAAGCAAAGCATACCAGTATCTGCAAATCAGCCAACTCTCATTCATTGGAAATACCCTCAAGATTTGTTGGGAACCCGTAGACACACACCACATATTCAACTTGACTAAACTCGATGTTTCAGAATCAATGGAACCATTGAAAAATGAATTCAAGGTCACCTTGACCCTAAATTTGAGAAAATCCAAATGAAACAAACATAACGTCTAAATGCTAAATTAAGCTCATGAGCTTAGAAAGTTCATCCATGACCTACGCTAGGGTAAAAACAATCTCCTAAATCCAATGAAGCTAGAGAAATTCAATTCGAGCATCCAAACCTGAAATGTTGAGCAAATTCAACACACAAGCTAAAATTTTAAAAATTTCCATTTAGGACCTCAATTCCACGAAAAGACTACACATTTGAAATAGACAATCCTCCTAGACCAATTTACACATTATGGGACAATGAAGTTGAAAAAAATTCCATTTTGAGACTGATGAGTCCAAAATTTGGAATTATTTAGGGTTATATTTTGATAGGTTTAATGTACTCAAATACATTTCTTCTCGAAAACTGATAGAATAACTTGATTTCAGTTATTTAGACTTAGATACAAAGGCATGGGCAAAATCAAGCAAAAAGGAACAAAGGCAGATGAAAAAATGAAGAGATGACTGAGGATCGCTAAACTCGTTCGGCATGTCGCCAAAAGGTCTCAACCTCTCCTTTTGTTCCAGTGAGCAGAGCCTTGAAGGAAGGGATCAATTGGCGGTAAAGATGAGCAGTCTGCGTGTCATCAGTAGTTTAGTGAAGTAGTAATATGTCGCCCATTGATCCAAAATGCAAATATGTTGTAGGACAAAGAAAGACGGATATAAATATTCCAAAAAGAGGATCACCGAGAGGATGGTCAATTCCGAGTAACTGTCCAAGTGGTCCTTTGAAGCGTAATGTTTTGAAAACTATCAATACATGTATTATTTTTAGCTTGGTATCAAATTACATAGTTTTAAACAACAAATTTGAAACATAGCTTCTAATTTAAGTTTTAGAGATCTCTTGGGGAGCTTTTCTGTTGAACCTTGGAGATTTTAAGATTATCATCTTGAGGAAATCAAAAGTGGGTGTTGGAAATTGATTCATCCTAGACTCAGTTGAAGCGAAAATAAATCATACCCAGGTAATATTACTTCGATTTGGTACCATTTTCTTTCCTTTTTCTATGTCTAGCTAAAACCCCAATTCTTGGGGTGTGATTTTGTGAATACGAGTAAAATCTATTGTTGGGTGTTTTTTATTGTTATTATATTCGTTGTTTAAATGTGATTTCACTTTGTAGTTGTGCTTGAACTAAAATGAGGTTGTAGTGGCAACTACGATTTCACCTTTCTCTTTTTGGATTGCTTGAGAGAAAGGTTTTAAAACTAAGGATACTCAGTTGATAGCCGGTGGTTATTGGTTTGTCATGGCTTCAGATTCGGAGATGAATCCTAGTCCCTTTCCCACACTTTTAGATCGAGAGAGTGATTGGGCTAAGGTAGAGGCTGCAACTCGGTGTTTGAGAGAAACCTAGTCCTTTTGGCTAGGCCTAAGTTACTCGAGAGAGAACTAACCTAGGACTTTTGGCCTCTGCATCTGGTTCAGCAGAATGCCATTCTTCAAAGATTTTCATGAGTTACCACGTTCTTCAACTAGGTACTTCAAACAAGAAGCATTAGGTAGAAAGAGGTCAGGTCTTAAAAGATACAACCAACAACAATAACCATTCAGTATTTGTTTGTTGTAACCTCTATTCCAAAGTCTGAAATCCTTAGAAATTGTACTTGTCATTTCTTTCCCTGTTTTACTTATAAAAGGTCTATTCTTTCTAAAGAATCTCCTCTTAAAACTAGCTTCATGAAAAGTTTCATAGATCACCAAATCGAAATTTCCATGTAGAAATTTAATTTAGATTCTATTTCCATACAAGAGTTCAATGTGGGTGTATGTACATAACATATATATCTTATATTTCAGCATAAGCGAGGAAAAGAAAATAACACTTCAGATCCCACTAAATGTTTGATCTTTTTCACAAAATCAGAACACATTATAGAAAAAATCATACCCATAATTATATACATGTCTATATATTTCTCTTTGAGCTTCAAGCATCAAACATCATTATATCACCGTGTTCATGACGCACTACATCCAAATCCATTTCTCTAAGATCATCCTCTTCACCAACTTCAGTCAAGGTTGATGTTGTTGATAATGTTAGGAATCTGCTTTTGAACTGCAGTAAATTTAATTTTACTGCCTATGTTTTAAGTAAGGCTTAGTCAATTAGTTGTTTCTCATGCTTTCCTATTATTTAGGAGTTGTTTAGTGACTTATAGATCATGTGTTATTATTTTTACTTTTACTCTAGGCTTTTATATGTCTAATATGAAGCAATAATAAAAAATAGATCATCTTCTACTTAAATTATGTTCTCTTCCGTAGTTATGTTTTAGGTACAAACTTTGATTTTCCTATGTTATTTAGCTTAAATAGATTTTTAAAACCGTCAATTGATATCAGACCTTTATTTTTAGGGGACCTCTGTGCATGGGCGCCAATCAGATTTCGTGAATACCATAAACGAAGAAGCAAGTTTTTCTTCAATGGTACCACTAACTTTTGGTGGAGAAAGTTATCGAACCTGGACTTTTAGAATGCAGACATATATGTAAGCTTTTTATCTATGCAAGGCTGTAGAAGATGAATACATCCTTGCTCCCTTGCTAAACAATCCGACGATGGCGCAAATCAATAATCACCAGGAAAGGAAAATTAGAAAATCAAAGGCAAAGGCATGTTTATTTGCTGCAATTTCATCCATTTTCTTCACTCATGTCATATCTCTAAAGTTTGCAAAATAGGTATGGGATTATCTTAAGACTCAATAAGAAGCAGATAAAGAGAACTCGAGGGATGCAAGTGCTTAATTTAGTACGTGAGTTTGAGCTGCAAAAGATGAAGGACAGTGAAACCATAAAGAAATACATTGACCGCCTTCTTAACATTGTCAATCTTGTTAGTTTGTTGGGTTCCACTTTTGACGATTCAAGGATCATTGAGAAAATCCTTGTAACGGTACCTAAAATATTTGAGGTGACCATTACAACCTTAGAAAATACTAAGGACTTATACTAAGGACTTTCCAGTATTACACTGACAAATCGCTTAAGTGTCTTTTGAAACACAAGGGCAGCGACGTGTTATGAGACAAAAAGGAGTTGTTGAAGGAGATTTACCTACAAAGCATTAAGATGATGGACGATATAAGAAAAAGAACAACAAGAAATACCAACAAATAGATGAAGAAGGTGCAGCACGCACCACCAAAAACAAACAGATAGCTTTAAAGGAAACTACCCTCCTTCTAAGCATCGCAACAAGATCGGACACACACCTATTAATTGTTGGACAAGGCCTGAAACTAAGTTCTTTAAGTGCAATTAGTTTGGGCATGAATCAATCATTTGTAAGAACAAAACTCAGAAGCAGAATGTAGATACTCGAGTTGTAAATGAACAAGAGGAAGATCAATTATTTGTTGTATCATGTTTTGCAAGCAATGTTTCTAGTGAGTCGTGATTGATTGATAGTGGATGCACAAATTATATGACTCATGATAGAGAACTCTTCAATGAATTGAAGCCTACTCGAGTTGCAAATGTTCGAATAGGCCATGATGGTCACATTCCAGTAAGAGGATTGGGAACTATTGCAGTTGAGACACAAGCAGGTACAAAAACAATAACAGATGTTCATTACGTACCAGCTTAGACCAAAACATGTTAAGTGTTGGTCAATTGTTAAAAAAATGTTTCAAACTTTATTTTGAAGATAAATATTGCTTGATAGATGATCTCTCAAGGCAGGACTTTTTTAAAGTCAAAATTTAAAGAAAAAGTTTCTCATTCGATCCATTTGAGAAAGAACAAATGTTGTATTCAGCAAACGAAAATGTCACTGAGTTATGACACAAGAGACTCGGGAACTTTAATTATTAAGGGCTTGTGAAGATGCAAAAGGTGAAGATGGTGGATAGATTACCTGATTTAGAAGCAAATTCCGCTGAATGTCATGCCTGCAAATTTGGTAAGCAATACAGAAACTCATAACCAAAATCAACCTGGAGAGCCTCACAAAAGCTACAACTAGTTCACACTGATGTCACAAGGCCTCAAAGAACTCCATCACTACAAGATAGCATCTATTACGTTCTTTTCATTGAAGATTTTACAAGAATGTGTTGGATTTTTTTCTTTAAATTCAAGTCATAAGTTGCTGGTGTATTATGGAAATTCAAGAAATTGGTGGAAAATTAAAGTAATGGTAAGATTCAAGCTTTGAGGTGTGATAATGGGAAGGAATACACTTCAACGAAATTTAATTCATTCGGTGAGGAGGTCGAAATTGTGCATCATCTTACATCACCATAGACACCTAAATAAAATTGTGTTAGTGAAAGAAGAAATAAATGGTAATGGAGATGGCCAAATGTATGTTGCATCAGAAGGAGTTGCCCAAGATATTGCGGGCAAAGGCAGCAAATACCGCAGTTTTTATGCAGAATCGACTTCCAACAAAAGCTTTGAAGGATACACCATTTGAAGCTTGGTATGGGGTTAAGCCTTCACTATGTTTTCTTAAAGTGTTTGATTGTTTCTATTTTTTTGATGTTCCTCAGGTTAAACGTGACAAAATTGACAAGAAGGCAATCATAGTATCCATGTTGGTTACAGTGGAGTCTCTAATGCCTGCAAGGTCTATCATCCTTAGACAGGAAAGATAACAATTATAAGAGATGTTCATCTCAGTGATAATGAATAGTGGGACTTGAAGAACTCTCAGAAATCAGGAAGATGCTCTCTACAAGCAAACATCAGCGCTCTTAAAGAGCAAAAAACAGAACATTGGCAGCAAGAAATAGAAGATGATCATCCAGTCAAGAAGGGAAGATTGTTGTTAGATATCTATCAAAGGTGTAATTTCACCATTTATGAACCTGGTGGCCCCGTGGAATCTTTGGCAAGACCTAATATGGAAGAAAGCATTGGAGGAGGAGAACTCCATAATTAAGAAAAATAAAACTTGGGTGTTGGTCAACAAACCTGAAGATAGAAAAGTCATTGGTGTGAGATGGGTCTTCAGAACAAAGTTAAATGCAGATAGTTCCATGAACAAATACAAGTCGAGGCTTGTAGTTAAAGGGTACACACAAATTTATGGTGTTGATTAGTTTGACACTTTTTGTTCTGTCGCACGATTAGACTGAATCAATTTGCTACTCGCAATAGCAACACAAATAGAATGGAAGGTGTTCCAACTTGATGTCATATAAACTTTCTCAAGTGGCATACTGGAAGAGGAAATATATGTTGAGCAACCATAATGATTTGTGAAACACGGTGATGAAGACAAAGTCTATCTGCTAAAAAAGGCTTTATATGGCCTAAAGAAAGCACCAAGAGCTTGGTATAGTAGGATAGATGATCATTTGTTAAACTTGGGCTTTAAAAAAAGCTTGTCTGAATCGACTCTGTATGTAAAACACAAAGACACTGATATCCTTATTATGTTGTTTATGTTGATAATGTTCAGGTAACAGGAAATAATACAAGGCTTGTTGAGGAGTTTAAAGAAGAAATGATGCATGTTTTTGAAATGACAGATCTTGGTCTTTTATTATTAGGAAAAGGAAAAAAATTGTTTTGAAGAATTTTTGACCTTTTCAAGTCGCCACTTAATTTTGAGAAAATTAAGAAAACTTTATATTCAAAAAGACTTTAAATAGAAAAAATCATTTAAAAACATTTAAAGGGATTCGGGGATTCCTATTTATATTTTAGGAAGGTGTTAACCACCTACAATATCCGCTTACTTCGGTTATCCGACAACTTAATTTATTTGGATAATTGATCAAACTTAGTTTCTAGATAAAATATGTTTAGAATTGCTTCCAAAATTGTATATTAACCTATCATCTAAGTAAGTTTTTTGATTTGCAAAGTTTTAATTTTTTACGTGTATTTACTTATTTGATTCAATTGAGTATTTCAAACAAAGTGGCATCTTATGGTGATTTGGATTCTTTACCTTAAGACTAGCGACAGTTAAACAACAAGTAACTAAGCAAATAAAGAGAGAGAGAGAGAGAGTGAGAGAGAGAGAGAGAGATTGTTGGCTCCAAACCGGTTTTTGTCCGCCTGGACTGGTGATTGGACCCATTCGTCTTCTACTTTTTCTAGACTAATATTACAATAGTAAATACATGAAAGAAAAGACAACAAGGGCTTAGGCCCAAAAAGAATAAAATACAACAAAATGATAAAAAAGAATCGGAATGTGGACCTTTTGGCCCAAATTCTTCAACTCTCTCATTGGCTTCGTATTCTTCGAACTTTGAGGACCTGTTCATCAATTTTACTGGCTTGACTCAAGCAGGACAAAATGCATTTGGGCTTTTACGGCCCACCCGAATTTTGAGGGCAAAGGGAAGTCCAAAAGGATCAAACGATATCATGTGCAACAGATAATGACAACAGTAAGCAAACAAAAAAAAAGAGATCACACTTTTTCTAAGATAAAATAATTTTGCAGCTTTTTAAGTTAGTGCAGTAGCTAAAAATCTTATGTCTTGCAAATGAAATCTAACAAATAACAATATAAATGCATGCATAAATGTGTTCTAACAAATGATGTCATCTGTAGTCGTATTCAATAAAGCTAAGATAAAAATTTATTTCCCAAACACAACAGATAAATACTTCTTCCTATTAGAGAACTCCACCACAAAATGATGAACAAACATCAAGAAAATTCAACACAGAATAGGACAACTGATCAAATGGGAGGTATGAATACTAATAATGTAAACTAAGGATAAATAAGTAAAAAAAACACTAGTTAAAAAAACAAACAAAAAAAGACAAAAGAAAGCACTGGTTGGAGTAAGAAGCGAATGGAGAATTATTCTATTCCTTATGCACGAAGGGAAAATGACCATACCAAAACATTCCTTTACGATAGAGGACAACTTTTACTGCTGAACGGGGACATCATCAGGGAGCTTGACAAATCGAGACATATAGAGAAAACAGAGGACACAAATATTTTGCATTTAAACAAGGAATATCGTGCAACAAAGATACAACTTCTCAAGAGAACAACTAAAATCAGACTTTGAGAAAGACAGGGCTACATCAGTTGATAATGCATAAAATGAGACATCAACACAAAACAACTAAATATAACGGAACTACACATTCTTGAAAAGCTATGAACATCACAGTGGGTTCTATATATATATATATATATATATATATAGCAAAGGCAAAACTCCCCAAAGATCAAAGACCACCTAGCATTTAAGCATTGAAATGACAAAATACAAACATGAGAATCGAACTAATGATAAGGGAACACTGTTCAAACCTCCTTAGCAAACCAACTAGGCAGAAATAAAACTAAACAAAGGGCACACACTTTGAAATTCGAATCAAAGAAAGAACAACTCTTATTCATAGGGATTCTAAGCACAAATAACATAACGAAGACATGAAACAATTGAGAGAAAGTAACCCCAAGATAAAGGAGACAGCACAATCGAGTAAACAACTCCCTAATTATTTTACTCGCTTGACACAATCGAGATAACTAGACATGGAAATCATCAAAGAGTAACTATTATCAAACTTACAGCCGAAATTGCCAAAGTACACACATACATTGAAGACATTAACAAGAAAAAAAATTATGCTCAAGATGAGGGAAAATTAACAAAAACATTTCAGCGAAAATGAGCAAGCACAGCAACATAAATAAATCAAATAGAGACCATCACTAGTTCAAAGTCAAGAAAACAAATAAAAATGGAACATTCCTAAATTCTGGACCTACGACAAACTTACTGTTATTTGTAGTTTTGATGATTTGACAAACGTAGGGACCTTGTAAAGGTACCAGGTTTCTTACTTAAGTGTTGCAGAAGAAACAAACCCAGGGACCTAGTAGAGGTACCAGGCTCTCATGGTGACGAACCTGTCGACTGCCAGCTGGAGACGGTACAGAAAGTAGGTGCACACTTCCTGATGGCGTCAGAAAGTGTGACTTTTCCAACCAATGGCAAAGAAGTTTAGGAAAGTGACTTGTCCATACAAAAGGTACTTTCCCAAACATTTTTGGTAGTTTTTGCAACTTGATAAAAACTTTTCAAGAACTCTTGCAAAGGCTACTACCAAGCAAAGGCAGAATCATTCCAAGAACAGCAGAAATCTCTTGAGCTTTTAGTGTAGCTGTTTTGGAATATATTCTCTTGGTCTTAACTTGTAAACTATTCCTGAATCTATAAAGGAATCAGTGTGTAGTGTTGAAAGTCTAGGTTGTCCAGGTGGGATAGCTTAGTGGGTAGATAGTTTTCTACTTAGGCTTGTTAAGCAATAGGGATGTTGCTTAACTGAAAGATTGATAACTCTTTCTTACGTTTGTTGTAATCGTGTTTTACCTTTGCTTTTGAAGATTAGTGAGAACGATTGAAAATCCTGTGGAACAGGTCGTGGTTTTACTCCCTTAAGCAAGGAGGTTTCCACGTAAAATAATTGTGTTGATTTTACTGCATTTAACTTTCTGGTAATTTTCAGGAGTGTAGTAAGGGACCTGGTCCATTACTTGTTAAGTGAAGGCACATATTCTATCAAGTGGTATCAGAGCAGGCACTATCTATTTGGTTAACACCAGGGAAGTGATATTTGTTCTATAATGACTGCTCCACTTAATCTTGAAGAAGGTCAGTCGTCAACAAGACCTCCCCGTTTCAATGGACATTTTTACAGTTGGTGGAAAGTTAGAATGCACGATTACCTCATGGGTGAAGACAGCGAGCTATGGGATATTGTACTTGATGGACCGTTTATTCTGATGATGGAAGAAAAGGACGGAGAGAAAACTAGTCTTGTTCCAAAGCCTAGA
The DNA here is from genome assembly GCF_001406875.1 of Solanum pennellii. Lineage (NCBI taxonomy): Eukaryota > Viridiplantae > Streptophyta > Magnoliopsida > Solanales > Solanaceae > Solanum > Solanum pennellii. Next base: position 27,332,663 of record NC_028637.1, on the reverse strand, counting down.
CAGAAATACGACGAAGCTGATAGTAAAAAGATTGAAAAGGGCTACAAAGCTAAAACTCTTCTTGTCTGTAGGATAGGACCTGATGAGTTCAACAGAGTGTCAGCTTGTGAGTCTGCTAAGGAGATTTGGGACTGTTTGAGGACTGCACATGAAGGAACTGAACAAGTCAAAGAATCTAAGAAGGACAAGTCATTGATGCTGAAGTACAAATCAGATGAAGATTCCAGTGATGATGATATGGCATATCTCATCAGCAGATTCCAAAAAATTGTGAGGAGAAATAAAGTTTATAAAAAAGGAACAAATGGTACTCGAAATGCTACTCAAGGTGACACATGCTACAAGTGTGGAAAAACTGGGCACTTTATCAGAGAATGTCCTCTGCTCAAGAATGAAAACAAGGAACATCAAAAACCAAGAAGTGACAAAGAAAATAAAAGGGACCTGGTACTCGGTAAGAGAGATCGAAAAGCTGCTGCAGATTTGGTGGTCAAAAAGGCTCTTACTGCATGCGGTGATTCTTCAAGTGATTCAGAAGACCCTGATGAACCAAAAGATGTGTCCATGGTGGCTGTACATGAGGAGGAAACTGTTTTCAGTGAAATGTTTGCTCTCATGGCCCATACAGAAAATGAAGAAGAGGACAACCAGGTAACTCTTCTTGATATGAAAAATGACTTGGATAAATATTCTCTTAAAAAATTGAGAACATTGGCAAAGGTCATGATTGATTCTGTAATCGAGTTAACATCTGAAAGAGACACCATGAATGCTGAACTTGACAGTTTAACTGAAAACAAAGTTAAACTTGAAGAGAAAATGTCAAGAATGGTGTCTCTAGAGTCTGATAATTCTGAACTTAAGAACCAGTTGAATCAGATAACTGAAGAAGCTGAAAAGCTAAATGGGATGTCAAATGGTTTAAGAGTTGAAATTGAAGAAAAATTGAAAAACTCTGAGAAAAATCTGGGATTGTCTTTGGAGAAAAGCAACAGATTAGAAAAGGATATTGTCAAACTTAAGGAAGAACTTGAAAAATCTCTTAAGTGGACAAAATCCTCTAAGTTGTTGTCAAGTTCAACAAACCAGAGTAATTTCAATAAGAAAGGACTAGGAAGTTTGAATATCACTCCTCCCTTTAATCCTCACAGTAAGTATGTATTTGTGTCTGACAATCTGCTTTGTCTTCACTGTGGTAAAAATGGGCATTTAAAGGGAGATTGTGTTAGCTGGAAAAATTCTCATGAAAGGCTCTCTAACTATGCTGTAAGGCAAAAATTATCAAAAGAGAGACCTGGTCCTCCAAAACATGTTTCAACTGATAGATTTTCAAAGAAAAAATCTGTTTCTGCTCCAAAGTCCTTTGTTAGAAAGATTCAAAAACTGCCCTATTGGACCAGATACAATATGATCACTCCCTTATCTGCTTTCTGGGAACTCAAATTGAAATGGGTTCCCAAGTTTAACAAGTAATTCTTGTTGCAAGTGAGTGAGAGGAGCAGCAGTCAATGTTGGTATATGGACAGTGGATGCTCTAAACATATGACTGGTGACATCAAAAATTTCCTCTCACTCAAGACACTTCAGGAAGGAGGTGTCTCTTTTGGTGATGGAAAAAAAGGGTACATTTTGGGTGTAGATGTTTTGTGCTGAAAAATGGAAAGGATGATCTGGGAAAATTTGATCCTAGAAGTGATGAAGGAGTGTTAAATCCAACAAAAGAACTCAGTGCATTGAAGAAAACATTCATGTTGTTTTTGATAAAGATGGAAACTTAAAAGGCAATGGATCAAATGATGAAGATGATGTGTTCAAGCTGTTCAATTCACAGAAAATTGAAGGAAGAGAAGCTGATGCAGAATAACAGTTGAAAAATGACTTTGATGATCAAAATCATAGTTTAACTGAAGAGGCTGATGAGGTTGGAAAGTGTGATGAGGTACCTGGTACTACACTGAATTTCAGTCAGAGTATATCAAACTCCCCAGAAAATGATGACATTCTTGATGAAGAAGAACATGCTGATCAGCTCAACCAATCTGCTCCAAGATCAGGATGGAAGCATAGTTCATCACATCCTCTTGATAATCTTATTTCCCCCTTGGATTCTGGAATTCATACTAGATCAAAAACAAGAAATCTAGTTGCATTCTCAGCATTCATATCATCTATTGAGACCAAGAATGTGAAATAAGCATTAGGTGATGCAGATTGGATCAACTCTATGCAAGAAGAACTTCATCAGTTTGAAAGAAGCAAGGTATGGTACCTGGTTCCTCGACCTGAAGGCAGAACAGTAATAGGAACCAGATGGGTTTTCAGAAACAAGCTTGATGAAAATGGAGTGATTACTAGAAATAAATCCAGGTTGGTGGTTCAATGATACAATCAAGAAGAAGGAATAGACTATGATGAGACTTTTGCACCTGTTGCCAGAATGGAGGCTATTAGAGTTTTAATAGCTTTTGCTGCATTCATGGGGTTCAAGCTGTATCAAATGGATGTGAAGAGTGCATTTCTGAATGGAGATCTCAAAGAGGAGGTGTTTGTCAAGCAACTTCCTGGTTTTGAAGATGCTGAGCTACCAGATCATGTGTTCAGATTGAATAAGGCACTCTATGGTCTGAAGCAAGCTCCAAGAGCATGGTATGAAAGGCTGTCAAAGTTTCTGCTGAAGAATGGTTTCAAAATAGGCAAGATAGACAATACTTTGTTCTTATTAAAAAGAGAACAAGAATTGCTTATCATTCAAGTTTATGTGGATGACATAATTTTTGGAGCTACTTTAGAACATTTGTGTGAAGAATTCTCATCATTAATGGGAAAGGAGTTTGAAATGAGCATGATGGGTGAATTGACATTCTTCCTAGGCCTGCAGATCAAGCAGTCATCAAATGGGATTTCAATATGTCAGGAGAAGTACATTAAGGAGCTGCTGAAGAAATTCAATATGTTTGACTCTAAACCTATTGATACTCCTATGGGAACAAATTCCAAGATGATAGTAGAAGAATCTGATCCTCTTGTGAATCAGATAATGTACATGGGAATCATTGGATCCTTGTTATATCTGACTGCTAGCAGGCCTGATATTGTGTATAGTGTTGGAATGTGTGCCAGTTTTCAAGCATGCCCTCGTGATTCACACCTGAAGGCTGCAAAACGTATTCTCAAATACTTGAAGAAAACAGGGGACCTGGTTCTCTTCTATCCTGCAGGTGACACTTTTGATCTGGTTGGTTTTGCAGATGCTGATTTTGCTGGTTATCAAGTTGATAGGAAGAGTACCTCTGGAATGGCTCATTTCCTTGGATTATCACTTATCTCTTGGGGTACCAAGAAGCAAAACTCTGTGGCTCTTTCAACAGCTGAAGCTGAATATGTAGCTGCTGCAGCTTGTTGTTCTCAGTTGTTGTGGATCAGACAACACTTGGAAGATTTTGGGATTCACATCAAAGTAATTCTTCTTATGTGTGACAATACCAGTGCTGTCAGTATGGGAAAGAATCCAGTCCACCATAAGAGAACAAAGCATATTGATGTTAGACATCACTTTTAGAGAGATAATGTAGAGAAGGGAAATATTGTGCTCACATATTGTCCAACGGAGGAGCAAATTGCAGACATCTTCACCAAGGCTCTCAGCAAGGATCAATTTGAGAGAAATCGGTTGAAGTTGGGCATGATGATCTCCAAGTGATGCTCTTAGCTTCCAACAGTTGAACTCCCTTGATGGCTAAAATTGCAGTGCAGGTATCCTTTGTGTGAATATTTAAATATTGAACAAAGATCCTTTTTGTGCCTTTTGTAGGTATACTCTTAGTAAGGACCTGCTTAGCAAGGGAAGCAACTAGAACAACTGAGGAATGAGATTTAACTGTGCTATGGTGCCTGGTGCCTGTCCAGGTTAGCATTTATACATTAAATTGAAACTGAAAAATATGACCGTTGATAATGCCACGTGTCAGTCATCGGTCACTCTGACCGTTAGTCCCATCGTTTCTCTCTCAAACGACACATCCAATCACGGACCTGGCACCTTTTCACGCCTTTTAAAAACCCCATTTATTTTTTTTGAAATCCTCATCTGTCTCTTAACCTTCTTCTTGTCACGAAGGGTTTTAGCAAAAGCTAAAAAGGCAAAATTTGTTTTCTTCTTCTTCTCTTCGCTGTTCAAAGAAACCATTTTCTCGTATGAAAAACATGTCTTCTCCTTCATCTTCCTCCAAACAGATGCTAGATGCTCTTAGTGAAATAGAGCCACTTGCCTTCTATTCTCCGTCTCCTGTACAGGCTAGACCCAATCCCCCTTCTAGTTCTCAACAAGACACCCCCGACAACCCTTTCTATGCCATAGATCTAAACAGTTCATGCTTGCCTACTGGACCTGGTCCGTTTCAAGATATGTGCCTGACAATCTCTTTGAAGGAGATCTACCCAAGCATAAGGCATCTGAGTCCAATATATTGGCAGCAAGTGAAGAGTTGGTGATTGAGATTTTAGCTATGATGAGGAAGAGGAAAAGAAAACTAAGAAGAAAAGGTCTGAGAGGAAAAAGGGAAAGGTGTCAAAGAAGGTTGAAAACACAAAGTTGAAAAAGAAGAGCTCTAAGGGAAAAAGGAAGAGGTCACAGGGACCTGGTACACAAGCCAGGAGAGATGAAGGGGTCAACATGCAGGAAGTTGTTGACAGCCTGAGAAACCAAGCCGTCTTGGCAGGGAGAGTTTTTGATATGGAAATCATAACTCTTCCTGGTATGGATTCTGTTCACGATATGGTCGAGATCCAATCTTGGTTACATTTTTTTGACAGGAAATCCCCCATCCTCCATGAACAAGAAGTGCGCGAATTTTACTATAATGTTCAATTCAAGGACGATGGGAGCATCCTCACACGGGTAAATGACATTGCTGTATATTTAGATGAAGGTGTGTTGAGCAAAATTCTCAGGGTGCCTAGAGAGGGGACCAGGTCTGTACTGGGCAGAACTTGCTCTTCTGAGATTGCTTCTGTGATTTCTAAGACACCCACAACTAAGGTTGCTGGGATTTATAAGAAAATCATGAAGAGTGAGTACCAGTTGGTTTTTGAGTTCATCAACAAAGTTCTCCTTCCTCGCACTGAAAAGAGGACAGTAATAACTGCTGCATATTTGTTTGTAATGGAGATGTTGTGTAGCTTCGAAGCCCTGAATCTCCCTGGTCTAATGCTTGAGCATATCCACAAAACTGTCATTGAGAGGAGAGGTGTTCATGGAATGGGTTACGGATACTTTCTCATGGAGGTATTCAAGCATTTTCAAATTCCTCTCAGTGTTGGAAAGGTTGGAACGATTAAGCAGACTATCTCTGAGAATACCTTGGTTGAGTGCGAGTGCATTGAAGGAAGAGGCTATCCAAAGAGTAAAATGGCTCAACTTCTCGAAGATCAGGATCAGCTTAAGCACGAGGTTGAGGAGCTCACTGTGCGGCCAAGTGGTAAAGAGGCAGAGATTGATATACTCAAAGAAGAACTGCTTACTGCACAGAGTGAGGGACCTGGTTCTTCAGTGGTACAAGCTCTGGAGAGAGAGAATGCTAAGTTGAAGGCGAAGATAACTGCCTTGCAGGAAAAGGCTATCAAAGATAATGATGCTGCCAATGCACGACTCACTCTTGTCATCCAGTCCCTGTCTCATCCTCCCCCCTCTTCCTAGCCTGTTAAACTATCATCCCCTGTGTCGTTCTTTTTTTTGTGTGGCTTATCATTGTGTTGCTGGATATTCAGTTTGTTTTTAATGTATTAATGTTATGATGGCATGCTGGTTAACTTATTCCTTTGCTGTTCTAATTCTCTTCTTTTGTGCATGCTTTTCCCTTACTGATTGATTGCTTATTAGCTTTGATCTTGTTCAGTATTTCTGTTGACATCATTGGTTTACTGCATATCTTTTTTATGATGCCAAAAGGGGGAAGTAACACTGTATGTAGCTAAATGATTATTCATGTGGGGGAATACAGTGAGGGGGAAGATACAGTGAGAGGGAATACAGCAAGGGGGAACAAAGTTGGAGAAGATCCGAGATCATTGTTTGTCATCATCAAAAAGGGGGGAAATGTTATTTGTAGTTTTGATGATTTGACAAACGTAGGGACCTTGTAAAGGTACCAGGTTTCTTACTTAAGTGTTGCAGAAGAAACAAACCCAGGGACCTAGTAGAGGTACCAGGCTCTCATGGTGACGAACCTGTCGACTGCCAGCTGGAGACCGTACAGAAAGTTGGTGCACACTTCCCTATGACGTCAGAAAGTGTGACTTTTCCAACCAATGGCAAAGAAGTTTAGGAAAGTGACTTGTCCATACAAAAGGTACTTTCCCAAACATTTTTGGTAGTTTTTGCAACTTGATAAAAACTTTTCAAGAACTCTTGCAAAGGCTACTACCAAGCAAAGGCAGAATCATTCCAAGAACAGCAGAAATCTCTTGAGCTTTTAGTGTAGCTGTTTAGGAATATATTCTCTTGGTCTTAACTTGTAAACTATTCCTGAATCTATAAAGGAATCAGTGTGTAGTGTTGAAAGTCTAGGTTGTCCAGGTGGGATAGCTTAGTGGGTAGATAGTTTTCTACTTAGGCTTGTTAAGCAATAGGGACTGTTGCTTAACTGTAAGATTGACAACTCTTTCTTACGTTTGTTGTAATCGTGTTTTACTTTTGCTTTTGAAGATTAGTGAAAACGATTGAAAATCCTGTGGAACAGGTCGTGGTTTTACTCCCTTAAGCAAGGAGGTTTCCACGTAAAATAATTGTGTTGATTTTACTGCATTTAACTTTCTGGTAATTTTCAGGTGTGTAGTAAGGGACCTGGTCCATTACTTGTTAAGTGAAGGCACATATTCTATCACTTACAATGACCAAGACACATACAACGCATACATGAAATGTAGAAAAAAGGAGCTAACGTGAAGTTCACCTTTCAAAGAGCAGAGAAACGAGACAACGAAAAAGAGCGGCTTACTTTACCACCAGAAACGCGAACTCGAATGGAAAGACGAAGATACAGATGCAAAGCTTAAATCCAAACGCTAGACTACTATTCCTTCTTTTTACCGATGTATTTAGTGAGTACAAAAATCTAATCCAGTTCTTTTCTATCTTTGTAACAAATCTTCAACTAAAATCCACAACTCCAAAAGTCTTCAATAAAAAAAAAAATTTGGAAAATTTTTCTAGCCTCTGATAAATGCCCCCAAATAGTTCCCCTCAAAAGAAATTCCTCCTATTCACAGAGAAGAAAAGATGATCTTATAGAGAGAGGCTAGGGTTGGATATTTTTGGGGGAAAAGGGCAAAACAGAAATCTTCAACCTCAACTCAAATCCCACCCACCCACCCCCATGCGAA
>NC_028637.1:27298039-27325115 GCF_001406875.1 Solanum pennellii | reverse complement strand
CCCACCCACCCCCAGGACGAAGAACAACTGTTGTACAAAGAAAAACTCTCTCTTTGCTCCCAAATTTTAGCGACTTATTAACAAGAGCCATTCAATTTTGAGGCAAGGACATACGCAGCTTTAGATCGCAACATCTGGATGAGGTAGGACGACCCGCAGGCTGCTAGTCATACGAATTGATAAAGAAGTGTGAGGAAAACAATGAGAAATGGCAGAGCACGCTTCTGCCATCTTGAAAAAGGAGAAAACGACCTTGCAAGGCTTCTTTCTCCTTTTCACTGATGAGAAAAGAGGGTGGAACGGGTCATTTTTGAGAATTTGGGCTGGGCTTCAATTAGGAGAGGTGTTGGGTATGTTTAGGAAATGATGGGCTGAAATGTTGAGGAGTTGGTTACTTGAATTGGAGAAAGAGGGCTACGGAAAAAATAAAGAAGAGGGCCTAATACTTCAATCAATTGAGTTGGTAAAAATTTCCTCACAAGACGAATTAATACAATTAACTAGAAAGCTTCTTAATTTTAACAAAATAAAATAATCGACATAACATAAAAAATTAATTAAAAAGTGTAAACTAATTTAGCAAAGTATTAAACACAAAATAAAATCCTTTTGAAACGATTCTCGAATAATCATGAAATATACTAGTTATATACATAATTATGCAAATCATATACTATCTAAAAAATTTCAAAAGCGATATGATTAATTTAGAATAACTTTAAAATCTTTTCTACTTAATAAAAAAATCAAATTTTTTAAATTGTTTAAATTAAGAAGCTCGCTATCTAATTCTTATCGGGAGTGTCAAAATTGGGTGTCAATAACTGTCCCTCATTTTACTTAGATTGTTGTAAGAAATCTGAGAAAAATGAAATTGACCAAGTCAATTTCGACCAACCACATATTCATATTTTGAAAAAGGAATTTGGTACGGACTTTAGGAATTACGGCCGAACCTTGGACATGGGTTTCCTACATATCTCAGGCTAAATGAGAATACATGCCACTTATAGTTCGATACACTTGATTTAGCACATGACTTCAAAAGAAGTCGAAAGCCACCTCGATGCCGAATTATGAAGGTACCGAAATGCTCGGGAATGGGATTCGAGAGCCAATTTTGGGATACAGCCGAGTTCTCGACTTTGAGCTCGCCTACATATCCTTAGACCTTAGGAATCAGAATGCTTTTAGTTCAACTCAATTGGTTAAAAAGGAAATCTATTATGCTAGATAACCTTTGGTTCTGGAAGAGTGACAAATAAAATCGAGTATGAAAAAGAGGCGAACCTCTTAGTAATGAATGTGGTACAGTTCACACCCATAATTTAAAACTTACATGGACATATTTCCAAAACTCTTGGCGCATTGTCACTCAGTTTTGAAACTTGCTTTCGGTAAATATCAAGATTTCAGGATGCGAGACCAAAACTATCAAAAGCCAAAGAAAAACCCACATGCCTTCTGATAGGGGTGCGGTTTGATTGTGGAGGAAGTCGCTCCTCTGCTCGCGCCCTAAGAGTTTTGCACTCCTCTTCGAACTATGTCCCAGTTTGTTGCTAAGAAAAGTTTCCACGTTGTGCTGCATCCTTTTTGATGTCGTCCGCACCTGTGGTTTTTTTTTGGAAAATTCATCCTTTCAGATGCTCTCGACAAAGGCTGAGATAATACTCGTTAGCATAAAAATGCAATTAAAATGGGAGACAATGTCTTTTACCGTGTCAACACTTAATTGTTCTCCTCGATATTTGACGTCAACTCGATCGGTTTGACATAAATCAAATAAAGCTTATGTCTTGTGTTTGCAATATAATCTTCAATGTATTCTACATTTGATGTAAACATAAAGGAAAGTTGATGCAGTGTGCTAGTATTTCTCTTGATGCCGTCTTGGATGCTCTTCTTGATGTTTACTTCTATCAAATTAAAAGAATGTAGTTGATACCGATGGATAAATATTTCTCTTGAGATGCACGATTTCCTTTTCAGGGAGTGCATGATTTCTTGCGGGGCATGAATATATTTCCGCAATATATAAATTTTGTGAGGTAAGAAGTCTTCTCGTGATGCATAACTTTCTGCGAGGCATGAAATCTTCCTGCGACGTATATCTTTTGGCAATGCATGAATATCTTCCCGCGATGCTTGGATATTAAATCATGATGCATGAGAATAAACTCGCGATGCATGATCTTTCGTGATGCATGAATATTGACTCGCGATGTATGATCTTCCGCGATGCATGAATATTAACTCGGAATGCATGGATCTTCCGCGATGCATGAACATTGACTCGCGATGCATGAATATTGACTCGTGATGCATGCATCTTCCGCTATGCATGAACATTTACTCGCGATGCATGATCTTCCACGGTGCATGAATATTGACTCGCGATGCCTGATCTTAAATCTTGATGTCTTCCTTGGTACCAAATGAAGATAGTGCTTAAATCGAGCAACATAGTGATCTTCTGGGTGCCTTCTGGATAATCATATCATCTCAATTGAAAATAACGATAAAATGATATTCTAGATAGTGTATTGTCTTGATCGACATTAAAATAAATGACCCCCCCGGGTAGTGTATTGTCTTGATCGACAAAAAATTAAATTACCCCTCCGAATAATGTACAATATCATATCTGACATTATGATGCAAATAACGTCCTTTACAGAAACGATAACTCTTTGCTGAGATTTTTGCTTGATTCAAACTCGAATCTAGCTGGGCGTTCTTTATAGACTTCATGTTGTTGGATGTGGACTGAAATAAACCATTCATACCATAGTCTACGGTATAAGCAGTATAAAACAATTGTTGTGTCTACAGTAACTCCGTTAAATTTTGGGAGAGGTTCCTCCTTCCTTTACTTTTCCACATTCATCGGTCGGAGGATTTTGCTGACATAAAAGAAAAACTATAAACATGCACCCACAGAAAAATTATTAGATTTGAAACGGACTGATCCGTGTCGATTCTTCGGTTGTCTGCTCCTCATCCTGCTATCTCTGGTTGATCTTCCTGATCTCCTAACTCTTGATAGATAAAACAGAATACTATGCCAGAGCAAATGAAACATAAAAGGATATTTTTTAAGAAAATAAAATTTTGAGAAGTAGTATTTTGAAAAGGTTCATTGCCAAGTGTAATATCACATCAAGCTTAGCGAACTTCTTTGAGCTTGATGCTTGGAGGTATATCTGATTGTTCGCTGGGGAGTTTTCAAAGTCACTCTAGACTGTCGATAAACCTTTGCTGAAATTTTGAGGCCATCCTCAAAATTTCTGTCCCATTTACATGTCTCAAATTTATCTTTGACTATTGATGAGCAAATCATGGAATTTTTGAGATCCTCTCAAAAATTCTATCCCCGGTTGCAAATCTCGAAATATTTTCAATCTCGGCTTGTTGAAGAAAAATCTTCTTCGCGAAGATTTTTGAGTCCTTCTCAAAAATTCTGCCCTAGTTTTTATTTTAATGAGGAATACAAATCTTACGGGAGATATGACCGAACCCTTGTGATGCCTACATATCCCTTTGAGGCAGGAATCAGGTCAAACATTGTTTCCCTCAAGGTTAACAACAATAAAAAATTTGAAAAGAAACCGACCGAGGCCGACATAGGCCGCCTACGTATCTCATTCTTGAGAATTCAGGTCAGAAGTAGTTCATTTCAAAGAAATATAAAAGGGATAAATGGGGTAACCGAGACCGACATGGGACGCCTACGTATCTCATTTTTGAGAATTCAGGTCAGACGTAATTCATTACAAAGAGGGAAAAAAATTTAAGCAAAACAAATACAAGCAAACAGAATGATTACAAGTAAACTTGATAACATCTGAGTTGATTGGTTTCGGCCATGCGGTGTCATCCATCTCCGACAGGACCAAAGCACCTCCGGATAATACCTTGTGAACCATGTAGAGTCCTTGCCAATTTGGTGCAAATTTTCCTCTATATTCGTCTTGATGAGGAAAAATGCGCTTAAGGACCAACTGACCAACTTCGAATATTCTGGGTCTTACTCTCTTGTGAAAAGCACGAATCATTCACTGTCGATACAACTGATCATGACAAACAACGACCATTCTCTTCTCGTGAATCAAAGTTAACTGATCGATTCTCTTTCTAACCCATTCGACGTTACTCAACTCAGCTTCTTGGATGATTCTCAATGACGGTATCTCAACTTCAGCAGGTATGATTGCCTCTATTCCATATACAAGTAAGTACGGAGTAGCTCCAGTCGATGTTCTGACGGTCGTTCGATAACCCAATAAAGAATATGGCAACATCTCATGCCAACCTAGTTGATTGTCAATCAATTTCCTTAGAATCTTCTTTATGTTCTTATTCGCGGCCTCTACATCTCCGTTCATTTGGGGGCGATAAGTAGTTAAATTTTGGTGAGTAATCATAAATTGCTTACATATATCTCTCATCAAGTGACAATTGAGATTTGCACCATTATCATTAATGATCGATTCTGGTACTCCAAACCTGTTATTAGATTATTTCGAACAAAATCAGCTATAACTTTCTTGGTTACAGACTTTTATGAAAAGGCTTCCACCCACTTGGTGAAATAGTCAATCGAAACCAAAATAAATCTGTGTTCATTAGAAGCAGCTGGCTCTATTGGACCGATGACATCCATGCCCCAAGCTCTAAACGGCCAAGGTGAACTCATAACATTAAGTTCGTGAGGTGGCACTCGGATCAAATCACCGTGAACTTGACATTTATGGCATTTTTGTACAAACTTACAACAATCATTCTCCATAGTCATCCAGAAATAACCGGCTCGAAGGATCTTTCTTTCAAAAGTGAGTCCATTCATGCGCGAACCACAGACTCCGGCATGTATTTGTTCAATAAGTTTCGCAGCTTCAACAGCATCGACACATCTGAGAAGACCGAAATTTGGAGTCCTCCTATAAAGGACTTCTCCACTTAGAAAGAAATTAAAAGCCATACGGCGTATCGACTTCTTTTTGTTGGATGTAGCATCTTCAAGATAAATACCAGACTATAAATACATTTTAGATCAAAATACCAAGGCAAACGGTCTGGTTCTGCTTTAACATGTGAACAATGTACCGGATGTTGTTTCAACTCTATATCCAGAGGATCGATATAATCAGTATCTGGATGCTTAATCATAGAAGCGATGGCGGCGAGAGCATCAGCCAACTCATTCTGTATTCTGGGAGTATGTCTGAACTCGTTCTTGCGATATCTTTTGCACAACTTTTGTACATACTGTACATAAGGTATAATCTTCGGGTTCTTCACGACCCATTCTCCCTGAACCTAATGAATCAACAAATCTGATGTTTAGATGCCATAGGATAATCAGCCATGTTGTTTGTGCAATTAAATCGAAGCTTAGCTGCCATAGGATAATGCTGACCAGATTCTTACACTAGGCTGACACTAGGATAAATACGACCCCTTTCCCTTGATGATTTTTCGCTCCATCAAAGAATAATCTCCAATCGGGATATGCTTCAGAAATATCTTCACCCGCAAATGACATTACTTCATCGTGAAAATAAGTCTTGAGCAGTTCATACTCTTTCAACATGATTTTCTTTAAGATGATCAGCCAAGGCTTGTGCTTTTATCGCCTTCTGAGTCACATACACAATATCAAACTCACTCAACAACATTTTCCACTTAGTTAACTTTCCGTTCAGCATCGGTTTCTGGAAAATATACTTCAATGGATCCATTCTGGAAATGAGATATGTAGTGTAGGAAGACATGTAATGCCTTAACTTGTGAGCAATCCAAGTCAGAGCACAACATGTTCTCTCCAATAGAGTGTAACGAGACTCGTATGGTGTAAATTTCTTGCTTATGTAATCTATATCTCTTTCCTTCTTTCCTGTCTCATCGTGTTGACAGAGTATGCATCCGAATGTGCTATCCGAGACGGACAAATACAACAACAAAGGACTCCCTTCTCGAGGAGGAACCAATACTGGTGCATTTGACAAATAGTTCTTGGTAGCGTCGAAAGCAATCTGACACTCTTCAGTCCACTTTGTTGGAGCGTCTTTCTTCACCAGCTTGAAGATTTGCTCACACACCACGATTGATTGAGCTATGAATGGACTGATGGAGTTCAACCTTCCTAAGAAACTCATCACCTCTTTTCTCATCTTCGGTGGAGGTAACACTTGAATTGCTTTAATCTTGAAGGATCGAGCTCGATACCCCTTCTGCTTACTATAAATCCTAACAACTTTCCTGATGGAACTCCAAAAGTGCATTTGGCCGAATTTAACTTCAAGTTGTAACGGCGCGAACGATCAAAGAATTTCCCTAGATGTGTCAAGTGGTCCGAACTCTCGCGGGACTTGATTATGACGTCATCTATGTACTCCTCAATCTCTTTATGAATCATATCATGAAATATGGTCGTCATAGCCCTAATATAAGGAGCACCAACATTCTTAAGGCCAAATGGCATCACCCTGTAATGATATACACCCCATGGTGTAATAAAAGCTGTCTTTTGTACATCTTACTCATCCATCAGAATCTGATGATAACCTGCGTAACAATCCACGAATGAATGCATTTAATGTTTAGACCAGTTACCAATTAGAATGAATATTTGGCAATAGAAAATTATCCTTAGGGCTGGCCTTGTTGAGATCTCTACAGTCAACACAAATCATGATTTTCCCGTCTTTCTTTGCAACCGGAACAACATTGGTCAACCAAGTCGGGTACTTCGTTACTTTGACTAATCCGGACTCGATCTGCTTGGTGATCTCTTCGTTAATCTTTGGAATCAACTCGGGCTTGAATTTCCAAGCCTTCTGTTTCACCCGACTGAATCCTGGATCGATCGGCAACTTGTGAGACACCACATTGGTACTCAGCCCTAACATGTCACTGACTTCCCAGACGAACACGTCAATGTATTCAATGAGTAAATGAATCAGTCCCTTTCTTTGATCCTGATTCAAGTGAACGCAGATTTTGACCTCTTTTGCACACTCTTTGTCTCCCAGATTTACAGTTTCAGTTTCCTCTAAATTCTGTTTATATTGATTTTCAAACTGTAGAAATTCTTCAGCAATATATTCTGGTACCTCACTTTCTTCCTCGTAACCATCAACCTCATCATCAAATGCCTTATTTTGTTCATTCAGCTCGTGACATGACACGACATTGGCATGTTTAAAACATACATTACTTAAACCATAAAAAAATAAAGTTAGGAAAGAAAAGTATAACAGATGAGTAAATAAACAAATTTTAAAATAAAAGAGGCTTTCATTCAAATTGGAAAATATGGTGCAAACTTTGGCCATGGCATAGGGCCATGTTGCCTTTTTTAACATCATGATGAGAAATTAAAAATTCAAAGAGTTAAGAAAAATGCAAAATGGTGGGTCTCAGGCCTCTTCCAGACTACCACCAATTTAAATATGCATAGAACAATGCCTTTCTACCAAGGAGTTTGGGGGAATCAGGATGGGTGTGGCGGTTCAGTTCTGCAGCATCTCTCCTCGTTCAGCATCACTGAATCCTGTCAGCTCAACCTCTTCTTCAATGATAGCATCAATCTCTTCAAAAAGGCCACAAATTTCTTCCCCAAGGTCCTCTTGCTCGGCATATTCACGGACTGGAAAGTATTGATATAAACGAAGGATTGTCTTGGCATATGCTTGATCCTTCTTCTTCTTTGGCTTCTCATCATTATCTGTGGGGACGTACCCCCACCCATACCTTGCCTTTTTGACAGGAACTTGAATGGGCTCAACAATTCCTTGGGAATTCCTTCCTAACCCAAAAAACTGGTCCAAATCCGTTTTGCAACATCACAACAACAATCATCTTATACACAGAACGCATGAGAGGTTGTGGGGCCAAGTCTTCATAGGTGGCATTTACAAGATCCACCGTGTAGAAATCAGTACCTCGAGACACTTCATCGATAATCAGCGCCTGTCTGCCAGAATGACTAACTTCGCTATGAATGATTATCTCTTCGTTTTTCCAAACGAGTTTCATCATCTGATGTAGTGTAGAAGGCACAACTTCGGCCATGTGAATAAAAGGCCTTCCTAGTAGAAGGTTGTAGCTTGTGTCAATGTCTAGGAAGTGAAACTGTGCGCTAAACTTTGTAGGGCGGAATTGGATAACCTGATTTACGGCTCCCAAGGTATTTCTTTGAACCCCATCGAAGGCTCTCACGTTGACTTTATTTGCTCAAGTTTTCCCAAGTAAAACTTTAACTGCCTTAGCGTCGACAATGGGAAGATGTTCAGACCATATCCTTCATCTACTAAGACATGATTGACAACCTTTTTGCGACAGACGACAGTGATATATAGTGCCTTATTGTGGGACCTCTCTTAAAAAGGCAGCTCGTCATCGTAAAAGCTGATTCAATGCCCTCGGATAACTTGGTTAATAATGGAGGCCACATTATCGCTGCTTGTGACGACGGGCACATATGTATCATCAAAAGCCTTCATCAAGGACTATCTATGCAATTGAGAGCTCATCAGCAGGGCCCATATGGAAATCTGGGCTGGAGTGTTCTCCAAATGCTTGACAATAGAGTAATCTTTTGGCTGCATTCTTCTCCAGAGTTCCTCTGCCTCGCCCTCTCTAATTGGCCTTTTAGCTTGATACTTCTTTTGACCTCAGAGAGCAAGCGCCTTATGAGTATAACATCTTCCGGATCGGGTCATGCCTTGTGCAGCAGCAGTCTCAATCACAAATTAGGCTTGATAAGAGTTTTTGATGGCACCAAGGCAACAACCTTTGCGGGTGTTAGGATCACGAACTCTTTTTTTTCTCCTTGACGCTCAATTAGGCCACTGCCTTTTCTAGCTCGTCATGCACAACAAGAGTTATCACCTTAGTCCCACACCAATTATCCTCTGTCTGTATAATGTTGATATTGACGCCTCCATGATTCGGCAAAGGGTTGGTGTTGACATTAGGCGCGGCTGTGTGAATAGAGACCACCTCTTGGTCGATCAAATCTTTAATCTTATGCTTGAGGTTAATGCAGTCTTCAGTATCATGTCCAATACTGTTGGAATGATAAGCACACCTTTGATAAGATTTGCCACATCTTGGAGAATCGCATCCCCGCGAAATGAATTGCATTGTCAACCTTCTAATTTGGGCCCCACTGGGTGGATATATCCGGCTGCAACCAGTCGCTTGTACAACTTTGTTCTGCTTTCAGCGAGCGCAGACACCTTTTCATAACTTTTGGTATTTGGACGGGGAGCTTGGCTTCTAGGATATGGATTTGTTTGGTAGTTTTGCGATGGAACTTGGTAATTTGGAGGGGGATTTTTGTATAGTGGAGCTTGGACTTGATAAACAGGAGGGGGCGCTTTGTAGCTCGACTGCACGTTATCACAGTTGGGAGCAACACCTTGATAATAAGGACACTAAATTTGGTAAAGTGGAGGATAATTTTTGTATGTGGGAGATGGATTTTGGTAAGTTGGAGGTGGATTTTTGTAAGTGGGAGAGGGATTTTGGTAAATTGGAGGTGGATTATTTTTATGAATAGCCTGGTAAGAGTTTTGAGAGGGTCGAGAACGACCTTGGGAGTGGGAGTACGAAAATCTTCTTGAGTTTATCTTGCCCTCATATGAGATAGCAGCCACATCTTCTCTCTTCTTTTTAAACAACCCTGAAGATCCAGGCGATGCGGCTACACGGGCTATCTTTCCTGATTTTAAACCATCCCCAATAGTCTCACCAATATTGACTATCTCGGCAAGCTTTGCTTCAACGAGCAACA
This sequence comes from Solanum pennellii, assembly GCF_001406875.1. Lineage (NCBI taxonomy): Eukaryota > Viridiplantae > Streptophyta > Magnoliopsida > Solanales > Solanaceae > Solanum > Solanum pennellii. The sequence goes on along the minus strand of NC_028637.1, from coordinate 27,315,313 downwards.
TAATTCCATCATAATATCTGGGCTCTTATACTCGCATGAATATATCAATGATTTCTTTTTCAGACATGGGCGGTCTCACCCTCGCCGCTTCTTTTCTCCACCTATAGGCGAACTCCATATATCTCTCGGTTGATTTTTGCTTCATATTCTCCAAAGAGTATCGATCAGGCACAATTTCTACGTTGTAAGTGAATCGATCGATAAAATCTTTGGTCAATGCATTCCAGCTAGGCCATTGCCTAGTTTCATGCGAGGTGAACCATTCAAGAGCTTCTCCGCACAGGCTTCGGCTGAAGAGCCACATCAATAGAGCTTCATCCCTGCAAACTCCAACGAGCTGGTCGCAGTAGGCTCTCAAATGATCCATGGGGTTCCCCACTCCTCCAAAAGTATCAAATTTCGGGATTTTGAACCCTTATGGAAGGTCCAAATTTTGATGAGTACAGAAATCTTCATAACTAAGCCCGGCGATATCAGGGACGCATTGGAGCTCTTTCATGGATTTCTTGATTTATTCTTTTATCTTGACCTTTGCCTCTTCCTTTGCCATCCACTCCTTTTCTTGTTCCTCACAAAGATCCATCTCAGAATCGTGCACATCGTGCTCGACAGGGACAGGAATTTTAAAAGTGGTTCTTTTTATTAAGGGTTGAGCTACTAAGGGACTCTGGCATTTTGAGCGGTTTGATAATTTTTTGGGTACGTCTAAGGATTTGTATGCCGATTTAAGTGGTGGTGGGGTGTTTGGAGATTGCAAGTATTTTGGTTTTTATTTTGCGGTGATGGAGCAAATTGATGGTAGGTATTTTGAGGATGGGGTTTCACTTAGGGGTGGTTTTTTTTAGGAGAAATTGGAGTTTGGTAGGATGCAAAAGCATATTCTTGATTTTGGGTAGTCAGATCTATAACCGACAAATTTTGAGCAGGTGCAGATGGGTGGTTCTGGGCTGGATCCATATATGAAGAAGGGAAGTAGATTAGAGGTATCCCATCAGTAGCTTTAGCGGCAAAACCTGGCGGAGGCAGATCCTGTCTCCTTTGCATTTCTACCCTCATCTCTGCAATTTGTTGCATCAGCTGCAGAATCCACTCATTCTGATCCGCTGTTGTGGGTTGAGCCACCATAACATTGGTAAGACTTACTTCTTCGTTACAATCTCCCATGATTGTTTTTCTTTTGTCTAAATCTCATTTACGGAAGGAATCTGCGGGACCTTTTGATCTGGTGAAATAGGGATGATCTGCCAGCTTTCAATCGACAGTGATCAAATTCATAGCACCTGAGAAGGAAAACAATACAAAGGCATATTTGTCAGTTCATATTCACAATTGAAAAATGCATAATATCACATACAGAGCATATAAATCACAAGTTGCTTTGTTTGAGGATATCTTAAACTCACGAGTAAGGACGGAAACACATTTTTCAACAAGCAGGAGTTTGCTTGTTTTAGTTTTGACACTATCTCAGAAAGGCTAAATCACGTTGAGCTACGGTCTTCTTGCAGCTGCTCTTTGATGTCTGTTGATCTGGTCTTCGTATCTTCTTGTAACATAAAGGGGAGAATGAAAAGTTTTAAAGACAGAGGTCGGGCCTGCGAAGGCTGCCTACATATCTCACAAAGAGAATTCAGGCCCAACGTAGTTCGAGAAATAAAGAAAATATTTTCATTCATTCATTCATTGCGATCACAAGGAAATTGAAAGGCAACAATAGAGCTTTTTAAAGATAAAATGATGATGACACGTTAGTCATTTTCCTTCTTGTTGCAACATTAGTCTCCTCCTTTCAGACGGCCCAGGAGTGGAGGTTTGTAGACGATTTTCTTGTTGTCTTCTTCCCCAGTCGCTCCAGGGTGAGCGTTATCGGGACCACTATTAGCTTTCTACTCGTAGACGGGGTATTTTTCGCGCACCCTCTGAAGTTTATCAATCATGTTGCTATGGAAGGCTTTGTTCTTCTTCCTAGTGCCGCCATCCTTTATCTCATGGAGGCGAATTCTCCCATTTCCACTGTCATCTCCTCATCAAGTGACACGCCTTTAGCTAACACAGCAAAAATTTCCAATTCTATCCTCCAATCTCTCGCTTCAATTTATTGCACTTTCGACCGAAGCATGTCCAACTTCTCTTGCAAGTCCTCTTTCTCCATCTCCACATTTTTCTTTCTCTTCATCTGTGATGCCAAATCCTCATCCTGTGTCACGGTGGCTGCTTTGTACATCGCGGTTGCCAGGTCGACTCTGAGACCTTCCTCGTTTGCCTCTTGAATTTCCCGAGTGATATGTTCGAACTTCTTTCTAGTTCTTCTCCAGTGAGTTCCATATGGATATTCTTACTTTTGTCCATAGCAATGATTTTTGCCTTTCCTGAGACGGCAGAGTAATGTTTAGGATTTGGAAATGAGATTTGTATTTTGAGTGAGAAACTTAAGACTTAGAAAGTTTTGGTCGGAGATTTGTGATAGTGACTTCTGTATATTTCTTCTGGAAATTTCTGGATAGGAGTGGATTTCCGATATCCTAATTCATAGAAACATAGAACATAAGTTGATAAACACACATACATCGCATACTAATCATGCATGTTACCCTTTGTTCCAAGGGTAGGCCTAGCGATCTGAAGGATGTATTGCATCGTTTAAACAAATTGTTGTATCCCTAAAAATAAACTTCACTAAAAATCATATCGTTCGTTACATAATTTCAATCAAACGGGGTACATTTTAGGGAGGGGGATATAATGCGAATACAGATAGAAAATAATCCCAAGCAGGGGAGTTAGAAGGTTGACGGCTCGGTTCCTCTTCTGGCCTTCTCTACTTCTTCGCGGATGATGCACTTGCTTGTGAACACTTACGGCTCAGTGTACACAACTTAATAAGATGTTGGTACGACTTGTAGAGTGTTCACCTACTCATCCAGGGTTGCGTCCAAATGCATCAGACAAGCCCTTGTATCAACTAGCTCTTGTGACGTCACAGCTAAAACCCTCTGACTTTCTAACTCTCGGAACTGGTACTCTTGCTCCCTTTGTTGAAATTCTTGGTCTTTTTTCTGAAATTCTTGCTCCCTTTACTGAAATTCTTGCTCCCTTCGATCCCATTCTTGCTGAAAATTGTATGCAGGGATATAAAGCCTTGTTTGTACGTCTTTAATTTCTCGATCTGCGCATGGTGTTGGGTTCATTACACCATGCAGATCATTCTGCAACCATGTCTTGTATTCATTGACATATCCAGCTTCATATCTATTTTCAGCCATATCCTATTTCATGTTGACTCGTCCGGCCCATTATTGGAGGATTATCTTAGCGAAAGGTATATTGCCACTCCAACTGTAATCGACAACAAAAGAGCTAGCATCCCCTTGGACGGGTGTGATTTGTGTTCTACCAAACTGTCGCATCACTCTTGCTGGGTTGTAGGGTCGCAATCCTCTGATGCCAGGAAGGACTAAAACGGGAAGTTTGGCCCCCCTGTGCCGCTATCCTCTCGAATTTGAAGTTTGGTAACATCCACTGTATATCTTCTTCTCTCAAATCACAAAATACCGTTGCCCACGCATTCCTTGTGGTATGAATTAGGAATCAGCAGACGCTTAGATAGGATTCATAATTATCAAGAGGGCTCATCTTGCTCGGTTTGGCCAACTCTTGTGGCTGGGTAATGTTCTTTTTACAGAGATGCTCAATCATCCACCATTGAAGTAGAATTTTCAACCTTGGAAAAACGAGAATCCATTCTTACACAAACATAAATATTGATAAATGTCAGCTAAAATGACCGGGGCCAAACTACAATACTTCTTTTCTTCTTGTTTTCTACCGATTCCCCTGAACATGGCGTCCACTACGATCACCACCCGGGTGTCGACTTACTTTCCTTCATTTTTACGAAACATTATTGTTCCTAAAAGGCATGCGGAGAAAGCGATAGTCTGAGTTTGCCTCAAGGTACTGTGATTGTGGAATTCATTTGGAAATAGTTTGAAATAGTTGTCGTGCGCCCATCTCTCAAAAAATCTCATTAGTGGTATATCGTGGGTTTCCAACCAGTTTGCATTTACCAGTAACAACATGTTCTTCAATTCTTCACTACTTGGCCTATCTGGCAGAACGATGTGATGATCGGGACATTTTCTCCTCTTGCCACTTGTCCCGATAGAGTCCAGACAATCCTTAATTTCCTCTAGTCTGGGTGTTATTTCGACATCTCCAAATCAAAAAACCATCTTCTTATCGTCACAGAACCGAGTGATAACCTCGATAAACGTGGGTCGAACCTACAAATCCATTATTGACGGTAAGTGACCCAGGTAAATCTAGATTTCTCTCTTTTGACAATCTTTGAGGTTGCCCCACCATACGCGGAGAATGTCTGGCGTCTTGGTGACCATGTTGAAATGGAGGAACTGACTCGACATCAACAAAAACATAAAATTAGTTAATTGCGACCCCTCATGACACAATAAACATTTAAGCGCACAATACACCCTTCAAATTTAACACGCAAATATGGTCGTCTTATCGAGCCGTAGGTTCTTTGGACTCAAGGCGGTCTTTCTAATGGGCCCAACACTCCTTAGGTGTTGGGTCGTCTTGGGCCAATGCGCTATTTTTCTAGATTGGGTTTCTCTCTATCTTAGTTTAACTAGGAGTGTGTTGTATTTAATGTGGAAAGGGTAACCCAAGACGATTACTTGGGCTGGGACAGTTAACGATCGTTGACTATAAAGTAGCCAACTACACTCGTCAGGGTGCCCCGAGAAAATTTTTTGTTTAATAAACGACTGCAAACCCGCATAATCGTCCTTTAGTGAAAATGAAAATAACTGTCGTTTGACAGAAGATGTCATGCCATGAATGCAACAGTTGATATAAAGCGATAAATAAACCAATAAACATTTAATATTCACATAGCCAAACATGTTAGTTTTAAGGTTAGAATCCTCCGATTCCCCAGCAGAGTTGCCATTTCTATTTTATTAGAAAAGGAAAAAATATTTGTTTTAAAGACTTTTCGACCTTTTCAGAGTTGCTACTTAATTTGAGAAAATTAAGAAAACTTTGTTTTCAAAAAGACATTAAAAAAAATCATTTGAAAACATTTAAAGGGATTTGTGGATTCCTATTTATATTTTAGGAAGGTGTTAAGCACCTAAAATATCCGTTTAATGAGGTTATCCAACAACTAACTTTGTTTGGCTAAGTGATCTAACTTAGTTTTGAGATAAAATATGTTTAGAATTGCTTCCAAAGTTGTATATTAACCTATCATCTAAGTAAGTTGTTTGATTCGCAAACTTTTAATTTTTTACATGTATTTTTACTTATTTGATTCAATTACCTATTTGATTTGAAAACTTTTAATTTTTTACGTGTATTTACTTATTTGATTCAATTGAGTAGTTAAAACAAAGAGGCATCTTATGGGAATTTGGATTCTTTACCTTAAGACTAGCGACAATTAAACAACAAATAACTAAGCAAATAAAGAGAGAGAGTGAGAGAGAGAGGGAGAGAGAGATTGTTGGGTTCAAATCGGTTTCTGTCCACCTGGACCGGTATTTGGACCCATTCGTATTGTACCTGTCCTAACTAATATTACGATAGTAAATACATCAAAGAAAAGACAACAAGGGCTTAGGCCCAAAAAGAATAAAATACAACAAAATGATAAAAATGAATCGAAACGTGGCCCTTTTGGCCCAAATTCTTCAACTCTCCCATTGGCTTCGTACTTCGATCTTTGAGGACCTGTTCATTAATTTTGCTGGCTTTACTGAAGTAGGACAAAATGCATTTGGGCTTTTACGGCCCACCCGGATTTTGAGGGGAAAGTGAAGTCCAAAAGGATCGAACGATATCATGTGCAACAGATAATGACAACAGTTAGCAAACCAAAAAAAAGAGAACATTTTTTCTAAGATAAAATAATTCTGCAGCTCTTAAGTTAATGCAGTAGCTAAAAACCTTCTGTCTTGCAAATGCAATCTAACATATAACAAGATAAATGCATGCATAAATGTGTGCTAACAAATGATGTCATCTGTAGTCGTATTCAATAATGCTAAGATAAAAATTTGTTTCCCATACACAACAGATAAATACTGCTTCCTATTAGAGAATCCCACCACAAAATGATGAACAAACATCAAACAAATTCAACACATAATAGGACAACTGAACAAATGGGAGGTATGGGAACTAATAAAGTAAACTAATGATAAATAAGTAAAAAAAACTCTAGCTAAAAAAAAACAAAAAAAAAAAAAGACAAAAGAAAGCACTGGTTGGAGTAAGAAGCGAATGGAGACTTATTGTATTCCTTATGCACGAAGGGAAAATGATGATACCAAAAGATTCCTCTATGATAGAGGAGAACTTTTACTTCTGAACGGGGACATCATCAGGGAGCTTGAATAATCGAGACATAGAGAAAACAGAGGACACAAATATTTTTCATTTAAACAAGAAATATCGTGCAACAAAGATACAGCTTCTCAAGAAAACAACTAAAATCAGACTTTGAGAAAGAGAGGGCTACATCAGTAGATAATGCATAAAATGAGACATCAACACAAAACAACTAAATATAAAGGAACTACAGATTCTTGAAAAGCTATGAACATCACAGTGGCTTCAATATATATATTAAAAAAAACTCCCCAAAGATTTAAGACCATCTAGCCTTAAGCATTGAAATACCAAAATACAAACATGAGAATCGAACTAATGATAAGCCAACACTGTTCAAACCTCCTTAGCAAACCAACTGGGAAAAAATAAAACGAAACAAAAGGTCACACACTTTGAAATTCGAATCAAAGAAAGAACAACTCTTATTCACAGGGATTCTAAGAACAAATAACATAACGAAGACATGAAATAATTGAAAGAAAGTAACCCCAAGAGAAACTAGACAGCACAAGCCAATACGAAATGAACAATTAATCAACTTGGAGTAAACAACTCCCTACTTATTTTACTCGCTTGAAACTAATCGAGATAAATAGACATGGAAATCATCAAAGAGTAACTATTATTAAACTTACAGCCGAAATTGCCAGAGTACACACTGACATTGAAGACATTAACAAGAAAAAAAATATGCTCAAGATGAAGAAAAATTAACAAAAACATTTCGGCAAAAATGAGCAAGAACATCAACATGAATAAATCACATAGAGACCTTCCCTAGTTCATAGTCAAGATAAGAAATAAAAATCGATCTTTCCTAAAGTCTGGACCTACGACAAACTCACAATGACCAAGACACATACAACACATACATGAAATGTAGACAAAAGGAGCGAAAGTGAAGTTCACCTTTAGCACTGCAGCGAAACGAGACAACGAGCAAGGGAGGCTAACTTCACCACCAGAAATGTGACCTCGAACGAAAGACGAAGATAAAGATGCAAAGCTTAAATCCAAACGCCAGACTACTATTCCTTCTATTTGCCGATGTATCTGGTGAGTACAAAAATCTAATCTAGTTCTTTTCTATGTTTGTTAACAAATCTTCAACTAAAATCCACAACTCCAAAAGTCTTCAATAACTCTTTTTTTTCGAAAATTTTTCCAGCCTCCGATAAATTCCCCCAAATATTTCCCCTCAAAACAAAATTCCTCCTATCCACAGAGAAGAAAAGATGATCTTATAGAGGGAGGCAAGGGTTGGATTTTTTTGGGGGAAAAGGGAAAAACGGGAATCTTCAATCTCAATTCAAAATCCCCCCCCCCTTCCAGGACGAAGAACAACTGCTGTACCAAGTAAAACTCTCTCTTTGCTCACAAATTTTAACATCTCATTAATTAGAGCCGTTCAATTTCGAGGAAAGGACATACGCAGCTTGAGATCGCAACATCTGGACGAGGAAGGACGACCGGCAGGCTGCTAGTCGTATTAATTGTTGGAGAAGTTTGAGGAAAACAACGAGAAATGGCAGAGCACGCTGCTGCCATCGTGAAGAAGGAGAAAACGACCTTGCCAAACTTCTCTCTCCTTTTCACTGATGAGAAAAGAGGGTGGACCGGGTCATTTTTGGGAATTTGGGCTGGGCTTCAATTAGGAGAGGTGTTGGGTATGTTTAGGAAATGATGGGCTGAAATGTTGAGGAGTTGGTTACTTGAATTGGAGAAAAAGGGCTGCGGACAAAATCAAGAAAAGGGCCCAATACTTCAATCAATTGAGTTGGTAAAAATTTCATCATAAGACGAATTGATACAATTAACTAGCAAGCTTCATAATTTTGACAACATAAAATAATCGGCGTAATTATAAAATAATTAATTGAAAAGTGTAAACTAATTTAGCAAAGTATTAAACAAAAAATAAAATCCTTCTGAGATGATTTTCGAATAATCATGAAATATACTAGTTATATACAAAATATGCAAATCATAAACTATCTAAAAATTATCAAAAGCGATATGATTAATTTACAATAAATTGAATATCTTTTCTACTTAATAAAAATCAATTGTTTCAAATTGTTTAAATTGAGAAGTTCATTATCTAATTCTTATCGGGAGGGTGAAAATTGGGTGTCAACAAGTCTTATGACCTATTTTCTTCCAATGGAGATCAAGCAAAGCAAATGTGAAGTGTTCATTTGCTAGAAGAAATATGCAAAAGAAATTCGAAGAAATTTCAAATGGAGGAATGCAATTCGATGAGCACGCAGATGAATAAAAAAGAGAAGCTCTGTACAGAATATAGAGCCAACAAAGTTGATGAAGGTTATTATAGAATCGTGATTGAATGCTTAATGTATCTCACTGCAACTAGGCCTGACATTTTATTTGTTGTAAGTCTCTTATCTTTTTTGATGCACTGTGCAAGTTAAATGCATTTAAGAGAAACAAAATGAATATTAAGATATATCGAAGGTACTTTATACTATGGTGTAAAGTTTGAGAAGTGTCCAAGCTTCAAGTTACTTGGATTCTTAGAGAGTGATTGGCCTGGATCCGTAGATGATATGAGAAGAACCTCTGGCCATTGTTTCAGCCTAGGTTTAGGAATATTCTCATGGTCATCTAAGAAACAGGAAATTGTTGCAAAATCAACTAAAGAAGCTGAATTCGTAGCAGCAACAGGAGAAGTAAACCAAGTCTTGTAGTTTAGAAAGATCATATATGATTACATTTGGAATAGAAGTAAAGTACTATCACTCTTGTCGTCAACCTGTAGGCATCTATTGCAATCTCAAACCATCTGGTGTTTCACAAGAAGACCAAGCATTTCAACATAAAGTTGTATTTCCTGACAGAAGTGCAACAAAGGGGAGAAGTCACTCTAGTCTACTGCAAGTCTGAAAACTAGCTGGCAGATCTGTTTACTAAGCCTTTAACGATCAACGAATTCGAGCTTCTTAGACAGAAAATAGGAGTTCGCAGTATCCAAAGCAAGGAGGAGTGTTAGGAATTTGCTTTTGATCTGCAGTAAATTTAATTTTACTGCCTATGTTTTAAGTAAGACATAGTCAGTTATTTGTTAGTCATGCTTTCCTATTATTTGGGAGTTGTTTAGTGACTGCTAGATCATGTGTTATTATTTTTACTTTTCGTTCTAGGATTTTATATATCTTATCTGAATAATTAATAAAAAAACAATTCTTCTTTTGATTAAATTCTATTCTCTTCCGTCTTTATGTTTTAGGTCCAGACTTTGATTTTCCTGTGTTATTTCGCTTAGATAGATTTTTAAAACCATCAGATACTATAAAATTCTCTCGAAATTCTTTACCACCAATTTCACCATCCAAAATCACTTCTAGTTCATCTTAATCTTCTTGCAGCAATTTATACCGACTGAGTGGACAAGTATTACTCCAATTAAGCCAAGGAATAATACAATCATTACGAAAAAAATGCTTACAAGGCAATTGACTAGCTTCCATATCAATTCCGAATTCCTCCATACAAATCGAACCTTTTTTGGATGATTCATTGATTTTCACACTCGGAAGTGAGTTGATAAACGATTTAAGAGTCGGTGAACGGAATTGAGGTGAGTTAAACAACTCAAAAGAAAGATTGTCGGAATCACTCTCATCAGATTCAGTATCTAAATAAGAATAATTAGAAGTAACAGAATCAGTGGTGGAAAGGGTATAATTGGTAAGAGTTAAATATTGAGGAAAAGTATAAAACTAGCAATGGTGTAATTAGGGAAGAGGTGGCGATGAAAGCAGCGAGGGCAACAAAAGGAGGAGTTAACGTCAGCGGTGGTGGTTATGTGAATGGCATCGCTGCAGCTGTAGAACCGTAAAGAACGGCGTGGGAAGGATGGCCTCTTTCGTTGACATGATGGACCTTTGGTGTCGTCTTAACTTTTTTCTTAATTTTATTTTTGGAGAAAAGTTGAGTATAGTGTCTGTTTAAATTGTTTTGCGCATGAACCTATGGAATTATCTAGAATGTCCTACGCTTTTACTTTGGCTAATAGATGTCTTTACCGTCAATACTTTGGCTCAAAAATGTTTTTGCAGTCAAGGCTTTAGTCCAAAAATGCTCTTATAGTTACAAAATGCGTCAAAATACCTTTTTTAAAATAAATATCTTTTCAAACACATCTTCTTCATTTTTATACATGAACACTATTCTTGTTTTTTTTCTTCTAAAGTCACTTTAACAAATAAAAACGTAGTAAATATTTTTTTCTTCTTAGGGTGTGTTTGGTATTAAGGAAAATGTTTTGCATAAAAAAATATTTACCTTGAAAATGATTTTCTAAAAAACAAATAGATTTTTACTTTTTTTTTCTCATATTTGGTTGTTGAATAAAAAAATATTTTTGCAAAAGATTTTTAGTGTTTGTTTAATGAATGAAAAATACTTTTGAGAAATGTCTTTTATTTTACAAGAGTATAAACTTATTTTTGAAATTGAATTTTATGTTATAAAAAATGTTATGGTATAAAAAATATACTCGTATCAAAATTATTCCATTGTTTAGATATAAATTGTTGAAGTTAAGGTTAAAAATACATTTTATATCTAAATTATCTCATTTATTAGTGAAATACATCTAGATGTTGATTAGATCAAACCGGTGTCTAAATATGCTTCTAGGTGTATGTACATAAAATTTACGTTCACCTACCGTAGGTTCTATTTTTAATTCATTTTTTTTCATTTTTACTTGAAATGGATGATATATTAATTATTTACATATATTTTTAGTTAATTTTTTTAATATTCTAAATTCTCCCCTTTTAAGTCTGAGAAAATTGATGTCAACACTGAGACGAAATCACGACTACGAAGGTGGAGAAGAAGATGATGAATGTTATGGTGGAATAAATATATTTATATGGTGATAGTTTTAACCTCGAAACTTCATTTTTAACTTAATATTAATTTATTTAGATTTATCATGATAAAATTAGTTTTCTACATGGAGCATAACATTATATAATATTTAAACAAAAGAGAGTGCACACATCGTCATCAAAAATAAGTCAAGGAATGTTTATCTAGTGATAATTCAAGTATCAAAATTATAGTCTCAACAGATCATATATGAAACTCAAAAAGTTAAGATAGTTTAGTTTTAACCATTTTAACTCTAATTATTATTATTACTATTATTATTATTATTATTATTATATTATTATTATTATTATTATTATTATTATTATTGTCACACCTCTTTTATTTTATTTTTTTATTTTTTTACAATTGTTGAGGATATGACGGGTTTTTTTTAATTATTTTTTTTATATTTATTTTTTTAGAGTCGCCACTTGGAATTGAGTTTTTTAGGTGTTCCAAGTCATCAGATAGTTCTTAGTTTAAAATAAAAAAAAAATTTTTGTTTTTTTTTGTTTTGGTCTACGAAAAACAGAGATTGGGTAAGAAATTCTATTGACCGGAGGGAGGTATGAGGCACCCCCCGTGTCCCGTGGTTCTAGCACAGTCGCTTTATTAACTTATATTTGGCTAAAATAATTTATTTATTTAACTTGGATAAAATGAAAAAAGTGTATTAATTACTATTTTTTTAAAAAAAACTGATTGGCCTAAGAGCGTAACCGCACACAAGACCCTTCTTTTTAGAAAAGAATACACGCCAAGGATCGTAACCGAATACATGATGGTATTTGAAGTTTTATTTTTTTTTTAAAAAAAACACAATAATTAATTACTCAATTTAAAAAATAACGATAAGAATGAATAAAAGAAATTGGTGCAACATATAAACCAAGAAATGATTAGTATTTATTTATTTATTATTATCAAAAAAAAAATCTAGCATTTATATTTATGGTTTTACCAAAAATAAATAAATTAAGTTCTACTACTAGACAATGACAACAAAAGAAGAAAAAAAAAACTTTTACAAAATTACAATTAAACACTATTTTAGAATTAATGATATACTAGTTTTAATTTCTTTTTTTTTATATATATATTGATAAAAATTTAAGAAAACAACCAATTTGGTAACAAATTTTTTTTTTTTATATAAAATAACTACCTTGACTTATTTGATAGAAGATTGCAAAATAGCAAATTTTTTAAATGTTGAACTATTAAGTCAAGTTAGTCAAATTTGTATTTTTACTTTAATAATTAATTCAAATATTTATTTAAGAGATTTTTTTTTAGAAATAACCAGATTTACATTTTTTACATAAATAACCAGATTTTATTTTCTTTGCAGAAATAATCAGATTTACATTTTTTGCAGAAATAACCAGATTTACATTTTTGCAGAGATAACCAGATTTACATTTTTTGCAGAGATAACCAGATTTACATTTTTGCAGAAATAACCAGATTTTACTTTCTTTGCAGAAATAACCAGATTTACAGTTTTTGCAGAAATAACCAGATTTACATTTTATCTTTTGTTACAAAAATGACCAGATTAAACTCTTTTGCAAAAAAATGACTAGTTTTACATTTTATTTTTTTTAAGTTCATTCCTCAAAGAAGAAAGTTACCGAAAACCTAAAAAATTTGCAATTGTTATATTTTATTTACTTACTTTTTTTTACTTACTAAAGCCAAAATTTAAACTAAAAATGATTAATAATATATATATACATCATAATAAACACAATCATATGAGAAATACTATAGAATAAACTAATAAAAATATACAAACTAAGTAACATAAGGATAAACATAATCACACGAGAATCATAATAAGTTTGGCAAAAATATCAACAATTTTTTTTTAAAAAAAAAAACATAAAAGAACATAAACATTAATTCAAGATTACATTGAAATGTAAAAAGAAATACCTAGAGTTGATGACAAGCAAATATAGAAGCAAATTCAATTGAATTCCCAAGACAACACAATAGAAATATTTTTATTTTCTTTTTAAGAAGAAGAAATTTTTTAAGTAGTTTTTTTTTTTTTATCTTTTTTCTCCTTCTTCCTCTTTTTTTTTTTCCCAAGGGGGTTTAAATAGGTGATTAACAGTAACATCCCACCTTTCTTGAAAACTTAAGAGCCAATGCATGCATTGGACTCTTTGTTTTCTCAAGGTGCCACCCAAGATGACCAATGAAATTCTTTTTTATTTTATTTTTTTTAAAAGAAAAATCAGATTAATTGAATAATCCTTTTGCCCTTTTGGATGAACCATTTACTTTATTCATTAATTGAATATAGTTATATGGGTCATCAGAAAATAATAGGCCCAATGTCATTTAGATGGCCCATTTCTTTTATTCATTGTTTGAATAATAGTTAATGAGCCATCTGACAAAATTCAAAATAGGCCCAAATGTTGACCCATTTCATCAAGACCCAAACAAAATGACCCACTAACACAAAATCTAAATATCTAAACAATTTTAAAGATCAAAGACAACAAAATAATGCAGAAAATAAAAGTAAAAATAAAAAATAAAAAGATAATAAACATAAAAAACGGAATAAAAAAATAAAAAATAATAATAATACTTCAAGCAAATCATCAACATGATAAACTTAAAGAACATTAATAACACAAATCCGACATCAAACGACTTATGTGGTCAAACGAAAAATAGATAATGATGAATTTGGATAAAGATTGAGAGGGGAAAAAGATTGACATAACTTCCGGGTAAATGAAGGTCGCCGGAAAACTTTGCTGGAAAATTTTTTGACGGATTTTGAACTTAAAATTTATATCAAATGATAGCCCTTGAAGAGCTCTACACATTTATGTAAAGGGTTTGGGATGGGAATCCGAAACTTTTTAAATCTAAGGAAAAAAGTAAAAATTCATATTTGGTTTTCCTTAGATCTACGGAGTTTGGCTATAGATATGGATGAAAGGTTTGTAGATTTAGGTAGAGGAGGGTGAAAGTAAAAGATGGTAAAAATTTTTAAAAAATTCCGGCCAAAAAAGGTGGTGGCCACCGGGCGGTGGTGGCGGTAGTGGTGGCTGGCCGGCGGAATGGTAGTAAGGGGAAGAAGAAAGGAAAAAAAATCTAAAATAATAAAAAAAATGCTATTTTTGGAGTTTTGTATTTTTGTTTGGGTCCAATAATAGCCCTTGGATCAAATATCATGAATGGTTGAGATTCAATCTTGACCATTTCTATGGACCGGGTCAAGATCAATTGGGCCATCAGAATTGATTTAAATCAGCCCAATTTAAACAAAATTGGGTCATTTGAGCCAATAAAATAATAAAGACAAATACCAAAAATTCGAAAAAAATCCTTACTAAAAGTATTATAGGAGTAAAATAAACACGTCAAAAATTAGGTGTTCACAGCATGCCCCTCTTTGCTTGGAAACATGAAGAGTTTTCAAGCAAAGAAAGTGAACGAAGTGGCTAATTTTTGACTGTTTCAAACTCCGATGAAGCCATTTTGAAAAATATGACCGAACTTTGCTTTAGAGGTTGCCTACATATCCTTGATTAAAAGGAAATCAGATCAGTGTAGTTCGAGAAACTTTGATAGTCGAAACTATCAGAAAAGACGGTCAAAAGATTGCTTCATATTGCTTGTCATCATCTACTGCCTATAGTTACAAAGAAAAAAAAAGTTAGAGAACTATGTCTCTCTACATTATAAATGTTACAAGATCCCTAATTGATGTATCTTCTTAGAATCTTGTCTAGATTTTTCACTTGCTCTGTGCATTATCTTTGAGATCGGTCTTCATGCTGTCTTGGCGGCTGGTGGATCATTCTTAAGTGCATGTTTTAACTTGAGTGGGTTGTTGAAACTCAAAAACTCAAGATCACAAAATGAAGAACCCATGAAGAATATGTTTCCTTTAGAAAATAAGAAAACATATGAGAATCTTGAACTAGGAAGTATAACCCTAGAATGAATATGTTAAGTGAAGCGTGTTGCCCTGAGAGTTCCAAATAAGACGCATTGTCCTAAGAATGGATGTATCCCCAAAATGTGAATAGGGTGTGTATAACCTATGAATGTTGGTGCGTATTGCTCCAGACATGAATATGGTGCGTATTGCCCATGAATAAAGGATGTGTGCTTGTTGCACGAAATTGAGATTGGTGCATATTGCACGAAATTCAGACAGGTGCGTATTGCACATGAACAAAGGATGGTGCGTATTGCCCATGAATAAAGGATGTGTGTTTGTTGCACGGAATTCAGATTGGTGCATATTGCACGAAATTCAGACAAGTGCGTATTGCACATGAACAAAGAATGGTGCGTATTGCCCATGAATAAAGGACGTGTGCTTGTTGCACGGAATTCAGATTGATGCGTATTGCACGAAATTCAGATAGGTGCGTATTGCGCATGAACAAAGGATGGTGCGTATTGCCCATAAAAAAAGGACGTGTGCTTGTTGCACGAAATTCAGATTGGTGCGTATTGCACGAAATTCTCGCATTGATAGGCAAAATGCGAGTAGATTGAGATGAAACACCAAACATTTGAAGACTTTGGATATCTTTCTTTTGTGGTGTTTCCTTTTTGACTTGTAACCCTGCATTTTTTTCTGTGTTGAGCAAATGAAAGAGAAAATTGTTAGTTTAAAATGGTGGTTGGTTTGTGGCCTTGGTTCTCCAACGACTTGACCATACTCACGATCAATTTCTCCAACTCTACTACAACTCCTTGGTTAAGCAACCTTTGAAGCTCCCTCTTTGTTAACCAGGGGACTTGATCTTTTGGTACTACCAAATATCATGGTGCGAGTGATGTCTCAAAGAATGATGACCTTCATGAATTTTCAGTGAAGATCTGAGGTATTTTTAGTCCTTGGTCAATGGCTTGTCAACTCAGATACTCAGCTTTACTTTTGGGAACCCGTGGTAAGCTTTGCACTCTTTAATTTATTTTGTCAAGAGATTATATCAAAAAGAGAAGAGAAAAATAAATAAATAAATAAATAAAAATATCGGCTTAAGAGTAGGAAAGATTGGATCAAGAAGACTATAAACTTAATGAAAGATATTCCATTAAAAATGAGAAAGAGAACTTATCTGGAGGCATATGTCGACTTTGATTGAACCATGACATGCACTTGGACTTGCCCCCTGATTCGTTTTTTTTTTTAGTTCTCACAAGATGAGTCATCTTCAATTGATTTATGTGCCCTTTATGCAGAGGTGTCGAGAAATGATCATCTTTGCAGATTTCATTCATGATGTTCTCTCCCTTTATCTTAAGGTGCCCGTAGGATTTTCACCTATAAGGTTTTATTATCGTCTTATGATGCCTATGAACGTTTTCACCGGTAAAACTCTCTCTCTCTCTTTTTTTTTGAGGAGGTGCCTCTGTTCTTTGAACCCCAAACTTGTCGCAGAACCTTAGAATGCATTAGATGTAGTATCTTTTGACTGAATCTGCATTAACAATTATGCCCGTGGTTTTTCGTTCCACATCAGTAAGGTGCAGGGCTCCTTTGGACAATACTTCCTTGATAAGATATGGACCTTGCCAATTTTGGGCAAACTTTCCCTTGGCTTCTTCTTGGTGCGGGAGAACGCGCTTTAAGACCAGTTGACCTACTTCAAAGTGTCTTGGGTGCACCTTTTTGTTGTATGCACGAGCCATCCTTTGCTGATAAAGCTGACTAAAACAGACAGCTGTCAATTGTTTCTCGTCTATTAATGCGAGTTGCTCTAGTCGGGTTTTGACCCATTCGGTATCTTCAATTTCAGCCTCAACAATAATTCGAAGAGATGGAATTTCAACTTCTGCTGGAATCACAGCCTCAGTTCCATACACCAGCAAATAAGGAGTTGCACCAATCGAGGTACGCACTGTTGTGCGATATCCTAAAAGTGCAAAAGGCAGTTTCTCATGCCATTGTCTAGT
>NC_028637.1:27293070-27296711 GCF_001406875.1 Solanum pennellii | reverse complement strand
CCCATGCAACAAAGGGCCAAGGAGCAGCCATGGGGTGCAACTCTGAATGAGGTGAATGAATGAGATCTCCATGGATTTGACATTGATGACATTTTTTCACAAAGTGAAAGCAATCTCTTTCCATGGTAAGCCAATAATACCCCGCCCGGAGTATCTTTTTTGCAAGGACATATCCATTCATGTGTGGTCCACATACCCCAGCGTGCACTTCATTCATAATTTTCTCGGCTTCTTCAGCATCCAAACATCTCAATAAATTCAAATCCGGAGTTCGTTTATACAAAACATCCCCGCTCAAAAAGAAACCATTAGCCAGACGTCTAATAGTTCTTTTTTGGCTTTTGTTGGCATGTTCAGGGCATCTCCCTGTCTTCAAAAAATTCTTGATGTCTGAGTACCATGGCTCACCATCAGGTTCTGCTTCCACTGTATTACAATAGCCATGTTGGTCCCGAACTTGAATCTCTAATGGGGTGATGTAAGTGTTTCCAGGATAGGGAAGCATTGAGGCCAAAGTAGCCAAGGCATCGGCCAAATCATTATGAAACCTTGGAATGTATCTAAACTCGATGTACCTGAACTTTTTGCTAAGATCTTCCACACATTGTCTATATGGAAGGATCTTGAGGTCTCGAGTTTTCCATTCGCCATGAGCTTGTCGGATAAGCAAATCAGAATCTCCCAACACAGTTAATTCTTGCACACCCAAATCTATTGCCATATTTAGACCCATGATGCAAGCTTCATACTCAGTCGTGTCATTTGTACAAAAGAAGCGAAGTCGAGCTGTTGCAGGGTAATGTTGCCCTGTGGGCGATATTAAAATTGCCCCAATCCCTGTGCCTTTTGTATTGGTTGCTCAATCAAAGTACAATTGCCAGGCTTGATTTCCATTTGAACCTACTTCATCAATTGAGTTAATCTCTTCATCTGGAAAATATGTATCCAATGGTTCGTAATCACCATCGACTGGGTTCTCTGCCAAGTGGTCTGCCAAAGCTTGGGCTTTCATTGCAGTGCGAGTGACATATATAATGTCAAATTCAGTGAGCAAAATTTGCCATTTCGCGAGTCTGCCAGTTTGCATTGGCTTCTGAAAGATGTACTTTAAAGGATCCATCCTTAATATGAGGTAAGTTGTGTAGGACAATAAGTAATGCCTTAACTTTTGAGCTACCCAAGTTAGGGCGCAACACTTCCTTTCCAAAAGGGTGTACTTGACCTCATAACTAGTGAATTTCTTGCTCAAGTAGTAGATAGCCTGCTCCTTCCTTCCTGTAGCATCATGTTGACCGAGAATACACCCAAAGGAATTATCTGTTACTGAAAGATATAGAAAGAGAGGCCTGTCAGGTTCAGGCGGTACCAGACGGGAGGCCTGTCAGGTTCACTAAGATTAGGCTTCGGTTTGTGCTCAAATTGTTCCAGTTCCCTATTAATTTCCCTAAAAGCCTCTTCTTCATCATATTCCACCTCTTGACTTGGTGATTCAAGAATAAACAACTCTTTGAAATCAGGGAGTGAATTCCTCATGCATGTCATGTTATCAATGCCGTCATTTACAGAACTGAAAAATAGAAAATATGAATTAAGAGAGGAAAAAAAACAAATTTACTATGAAGCTGAAATTTCATTTCATTGACATCAAAAAGGGACAGAAGGGTTGACAATAACAAAATACTTTGAACTATTCAGACCACAACCCTGAGAACAACAAAATACAAAGAGTAGCGAAACAAACTACCACGACTCCTTCCTTATGGGGAAAGGAGTGGCTTCCTAATTGCTTAACTCAACACCTGAGCCCACGAGCTGCATATTGGCATGACTTGTGCCTTCACCAAATTGGACTATATTTACTTCACAAAACAACTGACTGAGATCCTCAATAATTTCTTCAATGTCTTCAAGAGTGAATGAATCTTTCAATTCTGGACCCTGAGGTTTGATAAAAGAATGAGAAATATGGAGAATCGATTGTGGCAACGACCAATCAATCCTTTTGTGGTTCTTAGCTTTATCTCCATTTCTCTTGCTTTGTTTGTATCCGAGACCAGAGGTGCCTTGGTTTCCTAAAAGAGTAATGGGATCCACAATTCCTTGCGAATATACTCCCAAACCTTTACCGGGTTGATAACCATATTTGAGCATCGTCGTTGCTACCATTGAAGCGGAAGAAGAGATACATGATTGGATGATAGATTCTCCTTCCTTAAAGCGATCGACTGATACAACCTCAAAAGACTGGTGAACAACAGAATCACATCCTTCCTTTGCCTCAATGTATGGGACGGATGGAACTCTGTAAATAGGTGAATCATCTTCCCCATGAACAGTGATTTCCTGATTGTTGTATTCAAACTTGACAACTTGATGTAGAGTTGATGGGACGGCTCGAGCCATGTGGATCCATGGCCTTCCTAGTAGAAAATTATAAGATGTTTCCATATCCATTACTTGGAACACAATCGTAAAGACTACTGGCCCAATTGTCATGTTTAACTTGATTTCGCCAATGGTATCCCTCCTTGAGCCGTCATATGCTCGCACAAATACATTACTGGGGCAAATCTGTCAGTGTTAACTTTCAAGCTTTGCAGCGTAGAAAGAGGACATATGTCTACCCCTGACCCTCCATCTATCATGACCCTCTTTACATAGTAACCTTCACATGTCACTATAAGATGCAAAGCTTTGTTGTGTCCAACTCCCTCCTTGGGCAACTCATCATTAGTGAAAGTGATGGCGTTTGACTCGAAGACGCGCCTGGTCATATTCTCCAACTGATTTACTGTGGTCTATTTTTGCACATGTGCTTCATTCAAAACCTTATTCAACACAAGACGATGTTCTTCTGAGTGCAAAAGTAGAGACAACAGTGAAATCTGTGCAGGCGTCTTCTTCAATTGTTCCACGACAAAGTAATCTGGAACCTTAAGCTTTTTTAGAAATTCTGCATTTTCTTCTTCAGTAACTGCTTTCTTTAATGGTACTTGGATGTTTTCAGTCATCTTGCCTTTTCTTAATTCTTCTGGAGAATAACATCTTCCAGAGCGTGTCAACCTCCCACTTCATCAACTTCTTCGACAATCTCCTTTCCTTGATAAACCACTGCAGTTTTGTTATAGTTCCAAGGGACAGCCTTTGAATCAATTACTGGAAGCTGTTGAACAGGCTTAACAAAAATAGGCTCCTTCATCTTGGTCAAGCCACTTTGGTCATGTTGTGTTAATGAAAAGCCTTTTGATACATACAACTTTGGCATAGCTGCTCGAACTTCAATCCCCTTTGAAACCCCCGGGACGCACAAGACTTTGGTGTCAAGATTGACACCTTCCGCACTCAGAGAGGCAACTGGTTTTAAACTCTTCATTGACTTGTCTTCTTCTCCAATCTTCCTAAACAACTTTCCCATTTTGCTGAGGAGTCTGTACTCTTGATCATCACAAACCATACCCACTAAGTTGTTTTCAGCTGGAAGTGGGTTATTGGTCACATTGGGAGTGTTTTGATCATCTGTCACAACAACAACTCCATGCTCGATCAGCTTCTCTATTGCTCCCTTCAAGGTCCAACAATTATCAGTGCTGTGTCCTGGGGCTCCTGAATGGTATTCACATCTTTCATTGGCTTGGAAACCT
>NC_028637.1:27284365-27291087 GCF_001406875.1 Solanum pennellii | reverse complement strand
ATGAATCAGATCATTACGTAGTTCAAAAAATTTAGACAACTCAAACAGATTAATTTGGAATTCATTCACCAAAACTTCAAGAAAACAACAAAATCAAAAGGTTTAAAAACAACCCAGATCAACATAATATCCTTAAACACCAAATTTTAAACTAAAAACCAAGTCTTTCAACAAACAAAATGAAACTAACAACAAAAACAACTAAAACTTCTCTTCAATCTTCATCACTTTCTTGGGGCTTTCTTTTTCCTCCCAAGGTCTCATACAAATTCAGAAACACCTTCGGCAGATGGGGAACAATGGTCCGTGCTTGCTCAGCCACTTCTTGATCATTCATACGGCGCTGATTTTTAATAATATAAGAGGTTTGTTCTGCTAGTTGATGAACTTGAAGTCTAGCCCTTCCCATGTTTTGATGACAGTCATTTAACAAAGCCTGATGATTACCCAGATTATTCCTCAAGAGGGCCTCTCGCCCTTCTGCTGCTTCAAGTTGATGGCGAAGTGTTGCTCTTTCTATGATCAATTGTCTTTGCCCCTCTTCGAATGCCTCTAAGTCCCTCTTCAATCGAGAGATCTCAAAATTCTTCTCCCTTTTTATCTGTCGTGCCAAGTGGATTCTATTATGCAATTCTTCCTCCAATCGGGCTAATCTTCCATCTGCATGCTTCAATTCTCCTTCCATATCTTGCAACTCTAACTTGTGATTTTTTCCTCTTTGGACCTGTGCTCCTTTCTGTGCAATGGTTGCTTTGGCCTTCTCCAACTCTTTTTTCAAATATCTTATAATATGTTGATCTCTTCTTTTTCTGCTGGATCCTTCGGGAGTGTCACCAAATGTCATTGGATCACGAAACCACGATAGGTACCCAGGAACCACCTTTCCTTTATCTTTCTCCACAACCATTTCACTTAGCTCAGAAATAATACACCCGTACCAAATCTTCATAATCTCTTCGCTATTAAAAGCAAAACCTGGTGGAGTGTCATATGCAAACCTACTCATATCATTATTGGGTGGAATTTCTTGAACTCTGGCTAGTTGACGCATAACCCGAAGTGGGGCATATGCTTGAACACCTCTAAGACCAATCAACACAAGAAACGAGATACCACTAGCATGCAAATGATATCCTTAGCTGGGAACCAGTAATAATTCCACGCTATTTCATCAGATGTGATCACTGAAAGTTTTTCTTCACACGCTATTATTCCTTTTGGAAAATCAATTTTGGCTTCCCTTTCCTTATGAGAGGAAACATAGTTGCACCAATCTGGAGTAAACCTACGCGCACGATCATGGTGATAAAGGTGTTCCAAAAACCATATTTGGAGCAAAATATTACAGCCTTCAAAGTACATTTCCCCACTTAAACACTTAGTTAATGCACGAAACATATCTGCCAGGATCATAGGAATAATAGTTGAATTTTCCATTGTGGTCAATGCCTTCACCACACCAGCCAGACGAATGTCAATATGCTTGTCCCTTTTGGGGAAAATAATGAGCCCCAAAAATGCGACCATAAAAGAAAAACATCCATTTGCCTTCCAAGCTTCTTCACCCCCTTGATTACTCAACCGGTTTCGATAGT
Organism: Solanum pennellii; assembly: GCF_001406875.1. NCBI lineage: Eukaryota > Viridiplantae > Streptophyta > Magnoliopsida > Solanales > Solanaceae > Solanum > Solanum pennellii. Next base: position 27,289,492 of record NC_028637.1, on the reverse strand, counting down.
TCTTGAAACCATCTCTTTGACCGTATCTCTGGTATAAAAAGTCTAAAGAGACCCACCCATTTTCAAACTCTCTTTCTCTATTTGATTAATTTTGAGCAGTTCCAGAAATTTTTTGGCATCAACATGTTTCGGGGTCTTTTATTGCGTAGATCAGCACCTCGAACACTAGACCCCTTCCCCATGAAGCCGGCAATTTCTTCCAAAGTTGGTGTCATCTCACAATCAGAAAACAAAATACATTATTTTTGGGATCCCAAAAAGGAATCAATGCCTCGACCACATCCCTTCTAGGGTCAATCTCCATAAGATGCACTAAATGCCCCAAGTGTTCCTTTACTCTTTTTTTCTCATGACTTCCCATGTTAGTCCACCATTGCATAAATCTTTTGGTATAGTATCTACGATCATGAACTCCGGAATTCCTTCGCTTCTAGGCCTTTTTGAACCTTGTCCCTTTGTCGATGGTGCCATTTGTACCTTTAAATAGAATCCAATAAAGGTTTTTATGACAAACTCTAACAGAGTGAAAAAAGAAAAGTAAATTTTTTTTTTTTAAGAAAATAAAATAAAACACCAATTTTTTACAAACACCGAACCCTTGAAAGGATGCCTACGTATCTCTTTTTAGTGAGAATCAGGTGGGCGTAGTTCATAAAATAAAAACTTCTCTTGGAAAGACTACCCCTTTTATTTGACCCTTTTTTTAAAAAAAGAAAAAGAAAAACTAAACTCGCAAAGCTATTTTAAAGATGGTCAACAATGTCAAAGCCTTCTGAACCAACTATTTTTACATAGCATATAAAATGAACATTTTGGTCTAACATGAATACATATCTTAATTTCGCTAGGTCAAATGTACATGATGAAAAAAAAAAGCATACCAGAGACATTTTATCTAGGTTTAACATTTATGAAGGTGTCTAGACTGGCTTACTCGAGCGGACAACTCGAGTCGGGGAGGGTCAGCGTACCGGTAGCAGAGCTATTCCGGCTTAACTGGTGGTCCAACCCCGCCTAACTTGTGTAACAAACTAGAATCAGGAGCGTAACCGCACACTGACTCATTCTAGACAGAAGTCCTGTGGAGCGTAACCGCACACACAGTGTATAACAAAATTCAGAGACTCAGAGAGGGTGTGCGAGAGAAACAATTTATATACAATACCATATCAAAACAATAAGTTGCTGAAATAACACAATTAGCATCCAAACATAAAATTTATCCAAATAAACAAAATAGCCAAAAAAAAGTTAATGTACAAAGCTCGAATTCTAAAAGAAGTGTTCCCCAGCGGAGTCGCCAAATCTGTCACACCTCTTTTATTTTATTTTTTTATTATTTTTTTTACAATTGTTGAGGACATGACGATTTTTTTTTTAATTTTTTTTAATATTTTTTTTAGAGTCGCCACTTGGAATTGAGTTTTGTAGGCGTTCCAAGTCACCAGATAGTTCTTGATTTAAAATAAAAAAAAAACTTTTGTTTTTTTTTTGTTTTGGTCTACGAAAAACAGAGATTGGGTAAGGAATTCTATTGACCGGAGGGAAGGTATGAGGCACCCCCCGAGTCCCGTGGTTCTAGCACGGTCGCTTTATTAACTTATATTTGGCTAAAATAATTTATTTGTTTAACTTGGATAAAAGGAAAAAGTGTATTAATTACTATTTTTTTTTAAAAAAACTGATTGGCCTAAGAGCGTAACCGCACACAAGACCCTTCTTTTTAGAAAAGAATACACGCCAAGGATCGTAACCGAACACATGTTGGTATTTGAAGTTTTATTTTTTTTAAAAAAAAACACAATAATTAATTACTCAATTTAAAAAATAACGATAAGATTGAATAAAAGAAATTGGTGCAACATATAAACCAAGAAATGATTAGTATTTATTTATTTATTATTATCAAAAAAAAAATCTAGCATTTATATTTATGGTTTTACCAAAAATAAATAAATTAAGTTCTACTACTAGACAATGACAACAAAAGAAGAAAAAAAAAACTTTTACAAAATTACAATTAAACACTATTTTAGAATTAATGATATACTAGTTTTAATTTCTTTTTTTTTTGTATATATATTGATAAAAATTTAAGAAAACAACCAATTTGGTAACAATTTTTTTTTTTTATATAAAATAACTACCTTGACTTATTTGATAGATGATTGCAAAATAACAAATTTTCTAATTGTTGAACTATTAAGTCAAGTTAGTCAAATTTGTATTTTTACTTTAATAATCAATTCAAATATTTATTTAAGAGATTTTTTTTATTTTTTTTAGAAATAACCAGATTTACATTTTATGCAGAAATAACCAGATTTTATTTTCTTTGAAGAAATAACCAGATTTACATTTTTTGCAGAAATAGCAGATTTACATTTTTGCAGAGATAACCAGATTTACATTTTTTGCAGAAATAACCAGATTTACATTTTTGCAGAAATAACCAGATTTTATTTTCTTTGCAGAAATAACCAGATTTACATTTTTTGCAGAAATAACCAGATTTACATTTTATCTTTTGTTACAAAAATGACCAGATTCAACCCTTTTGCAAAAAAATGACTAGTTTTACATTTTATTTTTTGAAAGTTCATTCCTCAAAGAAGAAAGTTACCGAAAACCTAAAAAATTTGCAATTGTTATATTTTATTTACTTACTTACTTTTTTTTTTTACTTACTAAAGCCAGAATTTAAACTAAAAATGATTAATAATATATATATACATCATAATAAACACAATCATATGAGAAACACTATAGAATAAACTAATAAAAATATACAAACTAAGTAACATAAGGATAAACATAATCACACGAGAATCATAATAAGCTTGGAAAAAATATCAACATTTTTTTAAAAAAAAAAAACATAAAAGAACATAAATATTAATTCAAGATTACGTTGAAATGTAAAAAGAAATACCTAGAGTTGATGACAAGCAAATATAGAAGCAAATTCAATTGAATTCTCAAGACAATCCAATAGAAATATTTTTTTTTTCTTTTTAAGAAGAAGAAATTTTTTAAGTAGTTTTTTTTTTAAATCTTTTTTCTCCTTCTTCCTCTTTTTTCCCCAAGGGTGTTTAAATAGGTGATCAACATTAACATCCACCTTTCTTGAAAACTTAAGAGCCAATGCATGCATTGGACTCTTTGTTTTCCCAAGGTGCCACCCAAGATGACCAATGAAATTCTTTTTTATTTTATTTTTTATTTTAAGAAGAATCAGATTAATTGAATAATCCTTTTGCCCTTTTGGATGACCCATTTACTTTATTCATTAATTGAATATAGTTATATGGGTCATCAGAAAATAATAGGCCCAATGTCATTTAGATGACCCATTTCTTTTATTCATTGTTTGAATAATAGTTAATGGGCCATCTGAACAAATTCAAAATAGGCCCAAATGTTGACCCATTTCATCAAGACCCAAACAAAATGACCCACTAACACAAAATCTAAATATCTAAACAATTTTAAAGATCAAAGACAACAAAATAATGCAGAAAAAAAAAAGTAAAAATAAAAAATAAAAAATAATAAACATAAAAAATGGAATAAAATAAAAATAAAAAATAATAATAATACTTCAAGCAAATCATCAACATGATAAACTTAAAGAATATTAATAACACAAATCCGACATCAAACGACTTATGTGGTCAAACGAAAAAAAGATAATGATGAATTTGGATAAAGATTGAGAGGGGAAAAAGATTGACATAACTTCTTGGTAAATGAAGGTCGCCGGAAAACTTTCCCGGAAAATTTTTTGACGGATTTTGAACTTAAAATTTATATCAAATGATAGCCCTTGAAGAGCTCTACACATTTATGTAAAGGGTTTGGGATGGGAATGACCAAAACTTTATAAATCTAAGGAAAAAAGTAAAAATTCATATTTGGTTTTCCTTAGATCTACGGAGTTTGGCTATAGATATGGATGAAAGGTTTGTAGAGTTCGGTAGAGGAGGGTGAAAGGAAAAGATGGTAAATTTTTAAAAAAAATTCCGGCCAAAAAAGGTGGTGGCCACCGGGCGGTGGTGGCGGTAGTGGTGGCCGGCCGGTGGCATGGTAGTAAGGGGAAGAAGAAAGGAAAAAAAAATCTAAAATAATAAAAAAATGCTATTTTTGGAGTTTTGTATTTTTGTTTGGGTCCAATAATAGCCCTTGGATCAAATATCATGAATGGTTGAGATTCAATCTTGACCATTTCTATGGACCGGGTCAAGATCAATTGGGTCATCAGAATTGATTTAAATCAGCCCAATTTAAACAAAATTGGGTCATTTGAGCCAATAAAATAATAAAGACAAATACCAAAAGTTCGAAAAAAATCCTTACTAAAAATATTATTGGAGTAAAATAAACACGTCAAAAATTAGGTGTTCACAATTATTATTATTATTATTATTATTATTATTATTATTATTATTATGTAATAAATGTTTATTTTTATATTTGCTTTGGAAAATATTAATGACTCTAAAAATGTTAGAAATCCTTATTTTGAGGACAAGGAAGTTTTGCTTGTAAATAAGGAATTTTCTCGGTAATAAACAACGGAGAAAAATAATTAAGTCTTCTCTTTTTCTCTATTATATTTTTGTGTTATTATTTCATAATTTAATAACACATTACACACAAATGTATAACCTTTTTTTGGAGTTTAATGTACATTGATACGCTCAAACTTACTTCTCAAATAAGAAGTAAAGCGGTCGTGTCAAGTAAATAACCCAACTAGTGAGGTTGGAATCGTTCCCACGAGGAAAATAGTCTAGACTTAACTTCAACTTGTTATTACTATTGTTTGGTCAATGACTTCTTTGGAAAGTAAAAACAATAAAAAGGGGGGTTTCTATTTCTAAATGAGTGAAAATAAATAACGCAATTGAAAGAGACACTTAACAGCTTTGAATGTTGGATTTTAATCAATTAATCAAAGTAACTAGGGTTTACGTGTTCCACACAGGTTCATAACTTGATAATTCTAACTATAAAAATTCTTTCCTAGTATCTTGCATGAAAAGTGATAAGTTTTGTATTTCTAAATCCTTGGTCCGGCATCTAGAAAATCTCACTCCTCACCTTGGTCCGGCTACGTGTGTTGCT